>NC_077243.1:28300000-28632500 GCF_947179165.1 Solanum dulcamara
GTGAAGATACAGGTGACTCTTATTCCTAACCTTATATACTAGAAGGGGTTGGCGAACAGTCCTCGGGTCAATCTATTCCCCATACTAGTGGGTCTGGTGTGGGAAATCAACAAGGTATAAGAGTTGGTCTGCATTCTCACAGGAACCCTGGTATTCAAGTTATGAATCCTCCTTTTCAACGGATGGTTGAATTCTTTCACCGTATGGCTGAAACGATTCATGATCCTAATGGGTTGAACTTCGAAAAAATGAGAAAAATGGGTGGAGTTGAGTTTGAAGGCACGGTTGATCCCACCGATGCTGAACAATGGCTTGAGCGCATAGAGAGGGTGTTTGAGCAGTTAGAGTGTTCAGATGCTGCCAAATTCAGGTATGCCATCTCGTTATTATAGAAGGATGCTTATGACTGGTGGGTAAGTGTGCCAAATGCAAAAGCAAAACCTCCAGTCCTTACTTGGGATGATTTTGTTAAAGAATTTCATATGAAGTATGTCCCACCTGCTTATTGTGATGCTAAGAAAAAAGAGTTTTTGAATCTAAGGCAACGAGGCATGTCTATCACTGAGTATCAACAAAAAATTCTTAGACTCTCTCGTTATGCTGGAGGCATTATTATTGATGAAAAAGATAAATGCAGGAGGTTTGAAGATGGCCTGAACGATTCCATCAGAAAGAACGTGTCAATCTTGCAACATGAGAACTTTTGTAAATTAGTTTCTACTGCTTTTACTTGGGAAAGACTTGATAAGGAAGAAGCTAGTAGACATGAGAATAGATTCCGGAAGCCTAGGTCAGAATTTGGAGGTCCATCTAAAAAGGGCAGGTCTGATGATTCTAAGGCTGGTAGTGTCAATAGGTCAGATCAACAAAAGCAAAGCAGACTAAATTTTTCTACGACTAGTACCCCGAGTTATACCCAAGGCAAGACTCGCGTTCCCACTTGTGCAGAATGTGGAAAGAATCATTATGGTGCTTGCAGGAGAGCTTTTGGTGCATGTTTTAATTGTGGCAGCTTTGATCATAAAGTGAGGGACTGTCCTAAGCCTAAAAATGTCCCTTCCTTTCATACTTAGGGCTCGATTCAGAAGTCTTCTAATAATCCTCCTCAAACCAATAGAGATGCAAGGCCTAAAAACAACCAAGCAGCGGGGACTAGTGGAGAAACTCAAGCTAGCGGGTCCAGAGCTACTATACGAGCTTATGCTATGAGGCAGAGAGATGATCAAGAGGGACAGGACGTGGTTGTTGGTAAATTTTACTTATATGGCTTATCTGTGTTTACACTATTTGATTCTGGCTCTACACATCCTATATTTGTTCATCACTTGTTCTTTCTGAAAATGTGAAATCTGTGAGACTCAACTGTGACGTTCTAGTTGAAAGTCCTTTGGGTTACCAAATTGTTTGTAATCGAGTTTACCAAGCTTGTCCCTTCATGATTCAAAACCTGGTCTTTCCTGATTTGATTAAAATGCCTTTCCATGATTTTGATATTATTATCGATATGGATTGGCTGTATAAATATCATGCAGTAGTGGATTGTAGGTCCAAGCATGTGACTTTTAAGGACCTTGCATTTTCACACATTATTGTACAAGGTGAAAGATCATTGTCATCTAGTATTATTTCTGCGGCCTTAGCAAGAAAGATAATTCGTCAAGGTTGCAGTGCATATCTTGCTCACATAATTTATACATGTGTGGAGAGTCCTAGTCTTAAAGATATACCTACTGTGTGTGGCTTTCTAGAAGTGTTTCCAGAAAATCTTCCTGGGTTACCACCAGAAAGAGAAGTTGAATTTCCGATCGAGCTCATTCCTGGATCTACTCCTATTTCTATCACTCTTTATAGAATGGCACCAACAGAATTAAGGGAATTGAAAACTCAATTGCAAGAACTTCTTGAGAAAGGTTTTATTTGTCCAAGTATTTCTCCTTGGGGAGCCCCTGTGTTATTTGTGAAGAAGAAAGATGGTACTCTTAGACTTTGTATTAACTATCGACAATTGAACAAAATAACAATCAAGAACAGATATCCACTACCAAGGATTGATGATTTGTTTGACCAGCTAAAGGGTGCCAATTTATTCTCAAAGATTGATTTAAGGTCTGGGTATCACCAACTGCGTGTTATAAAGGAAGATGTTCCTAAAACTTCTTTTAGAACTCGATACAGTCATTATGAATTCTTAGTGATGCCATTTGGATTGACTAATGCTCCTGCAATATTCATGGATTTAATGAATTGAGTCTTTAGGCCTTATCTTGATCAATTTGTGGTGGTTTTTATAGATGATATTTTAATATATTCCAAGAGTAAAGAAGAGCATGATAAACATCTTCGGATTGTTTTGCAAATTTTGCAGGAGAAGAAACTTTATGCGAAACTTTCAAAGTGTGAATTTTGGCTTAATGAAGTGGCTTTTCTGGGATATGTTGTGTCAGCCGAAGGTGTGAAGGTGGATCCTAGTAAAATTAAAGCAGTTGTTGAATGGAAAACTCCTAAAAGTCTTACTGAGGTAAGAAGTTTCTTGGGTTTAGCAGGATACTATAGAAGATTTATGAAAGGCTTCTCCATTATAGCCTCTCCTTTGACTAGACTTTTGAAGAAGGAAGTGAAGTTTACTTGGGATGACAAGTGCCAAGAGAGCTTTGAAACACTCAAATCCTTGTTGACACAAGCGCCTATACTTACTCTACCAATGGAGGGGAAAGAGTACGTGATATATAGTGACGCTTATCATCGTGGTTTGGGATGTGTGTTGATGCAAGAAGGGAAAGTTATTTCTTATGCCTCTCGGAAATTAAAATCACATGAATTGAATTATCCTACTCATGATCTAGAACTTGCTGCTATAGTGTTCGCCTTAAAGATATGGCGACATTATTTGTATGGAGAAAAGTGTCATATATTCACTGATCACAAAAGCTTAAAATACTTGGGTACGCAGAAAGAGTTGAATTTAAGACAACGCAGATGGCTTGAACTCATCAAAGATTGTGACTGCACGATTGACTATCACCCAGGTAAAGCTAATGTGGTTGCAGACGCCTTAAGTCGCAAATCCTTTGCAAGCTTGCATCTAAATCCTTTGCCTTTGCTTCTGGAGTTAAGAACCATGAATGTCTATTTTACACTTGTTTCATATGGTTCAGTGGTTGTTAATTTGCGAGTCAAGCCAACATTGCGTGAACAGGTGAAAAAAGGGCAAAATTTAGATGAGAAACTCATAAAATTGATCAAAGAAGTTAAAAAAGGGGAAAAAAGATTTTACATTAAAAGAGGATGGTGTCTTGTTATACCAAAATAGGTTATGCATTCCTAATGATGGCAAATTGAGGAGAGAAATCTTGAATGAAGCACATACTTCACCATATGCAATGCATCCGGGAGGTACCAAAATGTACCAAACCATCAAAGAACATTACTGGTGGAATGGTATGATGAAGGACATTTCAGAATATATTTCTAAATGCTTAGCTTGTCAACAGATAAAGGCCGAGCATCAAGTCCCAACAGGGTTACTACAACCCTTATCGATACCTGAGTGGAAATGGGAAAAGATAACCAAGGACTTTGTTTTTGGGCTTTCACGCACTCAAAGAAATCATGATGCAATTTGGGTTATAGTGGATAGGCTAACCAAAAGTGCTCATTTCTTGGCCATCAAAATGGACTACTCACTTGAACATTTAGCAGAATTGTATGTTAATGAGATTGTGAGGCTACATGGAGTTCCTGTTTCTATTGTATCTGACCGAGACCCAAGGTTTACATCTAGATTCTGGACTAGATTGCAAGAAGCTTTGGGAACTAGGTTGAACTTTAGTACGTCTTTCCATCCTCAGATAGACGGCCAATCCGAGAGGGTGATTTAAATCTTGGAAGATATGCTTCGAGCTTGCATTATGGAATTTGAAGGTAGTTGGGACAGACACCTAGCCTTGGTAGAATTTGCTTATAATAATAGCTACCAATCAAGTATTGGCATGCCTTCCTACGAAGCCTTATATGGGAGAAAGTGTAGAACTCCTCTTTGCTGGAGTAAAGTTGGTGAACGAAAACTGATTGGTCCTGAGATTGTGCAACAAACTGAAGATAAGGTAAAAGTCATCAAGGACCGTCTAAAAATTACTTCAGATAGACAAATATCTTATGCAGATCTTAAGAGGCGTGAAATTGAGTACCAAGTGGGAGATAAGGTATTTTTAAAGGTTTCTCCACGGAAGAAGATTATGAGATTTGGTCAAAAAGGAAAACTTAGTCCTCGATTTATTGGACCATATGAAGTACTTGAGAGAGTTGGTCCAGTTGATTATAAACTAGCTCTTCCACCAGAGTTATATAGAATCCACAATGTCTTCCATGTTTCTATGCTTAGAAGATATCGCTTAGATCCATCTCATGTTCTTCCTGTCGAATCCATTGAGATAAGTCCTGATGTGACATATAATGAGGAACCTATCCAAATTTTGGCCCATGAGATAAAAGAGCTTAGAAACAAGAAAGTTCCTTTAGTAAAATTCCTTTGGAGAAATTATTCTGGCAATGAAGCAACCTGGGAGCGAGAAGAGGACATGCGAATTCAATATCCCCATTTGTTTCGAGACTAGCATAAGGTAAATTTCGAGATGAAATTTCTTAAGGGGGAGAGAGTTGTAACACCCCTAATTATTTAAGCTAATTTTTGTATTAAATTGGTTATTTCTTGATGATATGATCAACTGCTACTGACTCGAATTTTGTTACGGGGAAAAAAATGTTTTTGCTTAGCTATGTTTTCGGGTGATCGGACTTAGGGAGGCCATAAACCCATTAGGATTTAGAAATTTGGGAAAGCTTATAAATTGAAAGTTCTAGCTAATTGAAATACCTTTCCAACCATAGGTTGTGGGCTTATATACGACATCGAAATAAAAAGTTATGGATGTTTTAGCACAGAAAGGTCAAGTAGGGTGATGATTTTGGGCCCAACCCAAATCCAAGTCGGGTCAGGCCCATTTTCTTTGACATTTAAAGGATAAGTTCAGATTATCTCTTCCATTGTAGACCATAACTTTCTATAACATCATAGAGAAAGAGGGAAAGAGAGAGCTTCTAGGCTAAGAAGCCATTTTCTACCCAAATCCGAGTCCCGAATTCTGAAGCTCGTGAAGAGAAAGGCGTTGCACATTATGTTGTCTTCACTTTGAGCTAAAAATCAGCTAGTAAGGAGTGTGTTGTCGTATTTTTTGCACACCTAAGGTAAGATTGAGGTTCTTTTTCTTGTTAACAAGCTTGTTTAGAGATTTAACGGATTAAAATGGAGGAAGTAGCGTTGTAAACTTGTTTGTTGCTTTGTTGAGACTTATGGATTAGGGGCTGTTTTGGTTGGATTAAATGAGTGGAATTAGTTAATTTATGATGTAGAATGATTGTTGATATTGTTGTTGATGTTGTTGATAAGTAGTTGTTGTCGAAATTGGGGAAATAAACTTTGTTTGCAAACCAGTTTTTGGAGGGTACTGCCGTTAGTGCGTTGATGATATCTTTTTGTAAAAAATGAGTTTTGTGTTGATTTATTTTGTATTGGAAATTTAAGACATAGATCTAAATATTTTGTGAAGGAAATAAAGTCCAGTTTTGCCGTTTTTAGTTTGCAAACTTAGATACAACCGGACAAGTGTGGCTGTCTAAATTCTCGTTTTTAAGTAGCTGCTAGTATTTGGATGATATCTTTTTGTACAAAATGATTTTTGCATTGATTTATTTTGGGTTGAAAACTTAAGACATAGGTCTAAAGGTTTAATGAAGTGAATAATGACCATTTTTGCCATTTTCAATTCCAAAAGTTAGATACAACCTGAAGTATTTGGCTTTTCGAATTTACTATTTTATCAACATAGTTCGGATGGAAATATTATAGGCTTATTTTTAATGAGAAATCTTGTTTTATGTAAATATTATGGAGATGATGGGAATTAAAGAGGGCATTTAATGGTATTTTCAAGGTTGTTTATATCGTGTACAAATTGAGGAACTTGAGATACGGGTTGGTCTATGGTTTGAACTCCTGAAGTCGTATTGGATTGTGGTATTCTAAAAGGCTGAGGTTTGTGTATAAACTCTTGTTTCCTACTAGTATATTGAAAGCCTATCTTGGTATGGTTGCTATTATCTTGGAAGCTGTCTTGTCATGTTGGTATCTTTGGAAATTTGCAAGACACTTGCTTAACTCACCCACTTGTACGGATTGCTCGATCACTTGACATTCTTGTGGACCTTGTCCTTCTTGTGGCTGTGACTTTGTCATTATTGGCATGCCTCTTGTTTCGTACCTTTTGCCATCTTGATTATGGATTTTTAGTTCTTCTTAAGTATGGAAGTTGTCCATTTTAAGTACGAATTAGGAAGCCATTTTTAATATGGTTCTTGGTTCTCTTGATTATTGGGTCTTTACCCTTCTTGATACAGGGCTCCGGTCCTTCTTGATACTTGATCATGTTGGTGTGACTGTATGACGTACATATTGGACGAAACTTGGTGCTAAATCTTGTAAATGTACTTCTATGAATTATTTACACTTAAGCTTTTACATTTAGAACTTGATACTCGTGATATAGTTGTTGGCTTGATTTAATTATTATTGTACATTGGTGTGGCTCATGACTTTAAAAGGATATGGTGGAGAACCTAAAGGCTTCAAACTTGTAGTTTTGCACCACTAAGCTTTATGCTTAGCGATAGTTGTTTCTATCGTAGGAAATGTCCGAGAAGATGCTTGAGGTTGGCCATTGGAGATAAAGTTTTTGGGAGCTTAAAGGAAGATCACATTTGCATATAGGCATCTATATTTTATAATATGTTGGGACATGTACATGATCTATGGGGTGCTTGTGTATATGTATTTATGTATTTATTTGTGAGGGTTGACCCAGTCATGACACCATGGATTGTAACTTAAAATTGGTTGCTTGTTTGGTTATTTTGGGGCATATAAATTACCAGGTCTGATGTACTAAATTACCTTTGGAGTCGGAATATTTGGATGACGCACGAGTTAGCTAACCTTGTGTACTTATTTGTTGGTAATAATTTATAGCATGAATTGTAGTGATAAGGAATAATACATGAATGTCTCGTAAGTTAGTTTCTTAAATTACTTTGAAACGCCGCCCCATCCTAAGTTGGAGCTTTTATTTGATTTAATTGGAATCAAAGAATTTTTTTAAACTAGCAAAAAAAAAGAAAAAAAATTACACCTTTAGCTTCTTTTTTTTTGTCACGAGCTTTATATACGTTTTTTTTAAAAAAGTAGTAGCATCCTACCTGGAGGGTCGGTACACGAAGTCCCGACCCGAGACCAGATTTCGTCACCTAACTTCGACTCGAGATTCAGCCTCGACCAAAGATCCAACCCCAACCTAAGAGCCGACCCCAACACCTGACCTTGTCCCGTCACTCTACTTGAGACTCGACCCCGACTCGAGACCCGACCTTTATTCCGACACTCTATTCGAGATTCGACCCTGACCCGATATTCGACTCCAACACATGACACAAGATTTGATCTTGATACCCTAAACTCGATCTCGACCCCAACTCGAACACCTGTCCCCGATCCCAACACTCGACCCAAGATCCGACCCCAACCCCGACATCGAGTCAAGACCCATTGTCGATTAGAGTTTTGACCTCGAGAACTGACCCCAACTCGAGACATGATCCCAACTCGAGACTTCCAAGACCCAACCCCGACACCCGACTCGATACCTAACCCGAAACTTAACCCCGACCCCAACCCAAGACTCAACCCTGACTCCCACTCCGACATCTAACTTGAGAACCTATCCTGAACCGAAATCTGACCTCGATCCGAGACCTGACCCCAATCTCGACACTTTACTCGAGACCTAATCACAATCAAAGAGCAACCCTGACTCGAGACTCGACCCTAACCCTGACTTAATTTAGATGTCGGGAGTTGGTTGTTGAATTAAGGTCGAGAGTCGGGTCTCGAATTGATAATTAGGAGTAGGATCTTTACTTGAGAAATATTAGGGAGAGGTGATTAGACAGGACATGGCGCAATTACAACTTACCGAGGACATGACCTTAGATAGGAGGGTGTGGAGGACCCACATTAGGGTAGAAGGCTAGTTCATAGTCTCACCATTCTTCCTTAGTAGTAGGCGTATTAGCGCACTATAATTCCCTGTGGTCTGATGTCGATTATTATTTATTACTTTCATTACTTTCTGTACTTTGATTGCTCTATCTTATCTGGGTTGCTTTCGTTACTTGCTTTTCCATATCGCTTTGAACTTCTTATTCTTATCTGACTTCTTTTTTGATTTTACTGAGCCGAGGGTCTTTCGAAAACAATCGTCCTACCTTGGTAGGAGTCAGGTCTGCGTACACTTTACCCTTCCAGACCCCACGTTGTGGGATTTCACTGGATCGTTGTTATTGTTGTTGAGTAGGATCTTTACTTGAATTTGAGAAAAATAAATTGATTTGAAAAACATTTTTCAACCAATCAAACATGAGAAAATTGAAAAACATTTTCTCAAAAATATTTTCCTTCATACCAAACACACTTTCGCCATTATCTTATTCTCTGAACAATGAGATCCAAATCCAAAGGCATAATACAAATCCTCAAAATCATATCTTTAATTCTTTTTTTTTTGTTATTTATACCATGTATATTACTTACTTTTTCCTAAATGAACTGTACTACTTTGGATTTTAAGTATGTTCCGGACACAGTAGAAGAATGATCCGATATTGATAGGGTAAATAAAGATTGTCGTTGGGTAAATCAAAATAAACAAGATCAAATCAAGTAATAAATTGTAGCATTGCGATTTTCATGCTAAAGTAGAAACTGAGTCTAAGAGATAATAATCCAACATACTCTGAAACAATATATATATATATATATATATATATATATATATATATATATAGTAGTAGTAGTAGCAAAAGACGTACGCTATTACATACATAAATTAATATAAATGTGAGAGGGTTAAAAGTACTCTGTTTTTCTCTTTATACTAATAATAATTTCTAACTCATTCATGAGCCGGTACACTTGGGTGTTTGACAAACAGGGCAAGTATTGATAATAGCAGCACATGGTGCACAGACACAAAAATGGCGACAAGGCCATATAATAGAAGCGGTGTTTGCCTTGTAGCACGCTTGACAGGTGCCCACACTTGGTGGTGGCACTGGCTCCATCACATGAGGATAAACATGAGAGGACTCCACGGACTCCTGCTGTTGTTGTTTCTCTGATTGAGCAACTGCGTAAAGCCGAGCGTCCAGCACTGCACACCTCATTTCGAGATTCCTAACTTTGATTTGCATCTTTCGACCATTGTAAGTTAACTGGTTTACCTTCTTTTCCAATTCCATTATTTTCATCTTCGCCTGCCTTAATTCTTCCTCTTTCTCTACCAATTTTTTCCCTGCTTCATTGTTCGCGATGCTTGAAAGACTATTATAGTGTCTCATATAAACATCTAACAACATGTTTCTCACTTGACCGCTCTGCATTGCATTAAAAGATGTTTACAAATGAGTAGTACAATATGTAGAGAATAATAGAAATGGAGGAAGATGGTTACATACGTGTGATTTGGTAACCTGATCTATATGATCATACATGCGTCTGAGAGGAGCAGGGACATCTTCTTCAGTTAATAAGGCAGTGAAAGTAGTGAAGGGCCTCGTTATAAATTTGTCCAGATTATCAGGTTCGGTGGGACGCTGCTTCTTCTGCTGGCTGTTGAAGGAGAACGTCGACTGATGTAATTGCTGGAGGTGAGGCTGGACGTGGACAAAATTCAGGGGCATCGTTAGTCTCTGCTGTGACACTGCTGCAGAAGAAGGTTCCTCCATCACTTCTTTTATCTTCCCTTTATTCTTTGCATCAATACGAGCCTGAACGGGGAAAAAGTTCACGGGCATCGTTAGTCTCTGCTGCGACGCTGCTGCAGAAGAAGGTTCCTCCGTCACTTCTTTCATCTTCCTCTTATTCTTTGCTTCAATACGAGCCGCTGCACCAAAATCAAAAAGATGTTACCATCTATTCTATCTATATTTGTTGAATTAATAAGCAGGAAAAAATAAATTAAAACGAACATCGTTTGGGAGGCATTCTTGCAGTTTAATTCTCTGGCAGAGGGGCTCTGATGATAATTTTTATGCAAAATAATGAAGAAAAAGAAGAAACTACTATTGCAGTGAAACGGAGAAGAAGAGTAATAGTGAGGAGAAAAGGCCATTGGAGGGGAATTGAGTTTTAAAGAGAAGGAAACGGTGGCAAACTTTCGCAAACAGAAACGATGGTTCACAATTCAGACGGGAAAGACGTTAGTGCGCCCCAAAAGTTTTTATTACGTAACAGTTAATTTTATGATTTTATTTTACTTAAAATAATATGAAATATATTTTTTTAAAAAAATTATTTTTCTTAAAATTACAGAATTTATATTAAATTTTTTTTTACCTACTTTTTATGATAAGTATTTTAGAACTTTGAATTAAACATCCCAAATTTCACATTAATAAATAATATTTTTAGGATATCATCCAGGATAATGTATTACAAATAATTGACTAACATTTTATTAACTAGAATCAATTCCTACTTTTATAATTAGTAAAATATTATTTAATATGTGAAGTAAACCAAAACAAATAGTATGTAAGAATTGGAACGGATGGACTTATTTTAAATGTTTTAAGCTAAAATAATTTAAATACACTTTTATAATATTTAAGTAAGATAAAAGAAGTATTTATAAGCTATATAAGTCAAAATAAAATAAATAATAAATTAAGATTTTTAACTAATAATTTTTTACTTATAAGTCATAAATTAAAAGCCTATCCAAATGGCTATTAAAAAAGAAGAAGATAACTCTTAAGTTATTATTGTGCTATTATTGTGTATATATATATATGATCTTTTATTAAAACTTAAATTTTAATAACTACTTTTATTAAGACACTTAATTCAAAATAACAAATAACTAACATAAAATTAAAAATTATCTTTTATAAGGATTTGATTTTATGAAAAATTAAACACATTGTTCCAAGCACGTGCAGCATAATTTTTAGTATATAGTCTAATAATTCAGGTTTTTTGATTAAATTATTTTCCAAGTAATCTTGAACAACTTGATATTTAACTAATCTTAAAAGTAATTCACTAGTGAATTGACTTTGATAGTTAATGAATGTCCTAACTTCTTTGATGATCATAACGGTACACTCTAATTGAAGGAGGTTTGAGCATGAATTTCATCATAGCTGCTAAAATAGATGCATCAGATTTCATATAAAAAAAAACTTTGGGCATGATCACAAATAACTTTGCTAATGGCACTAAATAAAGTTTTCGAAATAGCAGCTACTTATTCTTCAGCGATAAAAACCATGTCAATATGCAAGTGACAAGAAATTTTTTATTGCATTGATTCTGTATTAACTTTATAATTGATTCTAAACAAGGTAAATATGCAATGTTTCGTTATTATCTTATTCTCTGAATAATGAGAACCAAATTCGAAGACATAATAAAAATTCTCCAAATCATATCTTTAATTTATTTTTGTTATTTATACAATATATATTACTTTCTATTTCCTAAATAAACTATCCTACTTTGGATGTTAAGTATGTTCCGGGCACATGGAGAGAATGTTTCGACATTAATAGGGTAAATAAAGATTAGATAAGTCACAAAAGCTGTCGTACGACAAAGTTGATTAAATTTCTTAGATAGTCATTTATGTTTGGAAATTTGTTCTTATTGGGAAAATTGCATGACTAAACTAATATATAAGGGTTAATTATGACATATAACTATAATTTAAAATAATTACAAATAAGTATTACAGTTTAAGAGTTGAGCTATTAGGCGGATCCCACGTCTAAAGGTTTTAGGCGATCGTATCAAATCAAGGTCTTTCAACTTTTGTACAAATCTTTTTACATTCTCTCTCCCCTCAAACTCCTTGTTTTTCTCCAAAATCGTTAATCTTCTCCCTAAATCATGCAACATGGTAAAAATTAAAAGAAAATCATTTTTCCCTCCTAATCATTGTCACGACCCCAACCCGCTGTAATTGGCACCCACTCTAACTCTCCGGTAGGAGAACATTCTTACAGCCCAACAATAAAAATCAAAATATGTACACAAGCTTAAATGTGCGGAAGCAGGATATAAACTAGACTAATGACGGAGTCCCCATAAACTCAGCAAAAAAAAAGATCAAATATCAAGAAGTGCGAAAACACCCTAAGAAACTGAAAGTTGTCCGTACCAAAACTCTAACAATGTATAAAAAGGAAAGGGAAACACTCCCACAAGAAAACATAATAATAAAACAGTGACTAAAGTCTTAGTCCTGGAAAAGGGACTAAAACATAGAAGAGTCCATGGCAACTTGAAACAAACAGCTCACCCTTGAACTCGAACAAGCTTAATCTTCTAATCAAGGTCTCTCCACAATTGGTTGAATATGTCTTGTACTCAACAAAAAGGAAGAGCAAGAGTAGTATCAGTACACAAAAAAATAGTGTATAGGTCGGATCACGCGGTCAGCCATTAAGCGGATCATAAATAAGTAAATTCAACACAAAAGGCATATATATATACAGAATAAGTCAAAAACATCTCAATATCATAACTCAATGTCTTCCACATACTATAATTAACATAAGGGTCATTCTCAAGGGACTTACAAATAATCAATTTTGTGTCAGAACGTGACACCCGATCGAAGTGTGTGTCGGAACGTGACATCCAATCCAAATACGTGTAGGAACGTGACATCTGATCCCAAGATATCACAATCATAAGAACATTCAATGTTTACAATATTTATACCACCAAGAACGGGTT
This sequence comes from Solanum dulcamara, assembly GCF_947179165.1. NCBI lineage: Eukaryota > Viridiplantae > Streptophyta > Magnoliopsida > Solanales > Solanaceae > Solanum > Solanum dulcamara. The sequence continues at coordinate 28,312,908 of NC_077243.1, forward strand.
CATCACAATAATAGGTCAGCAAATGATCATTTCATACATAATCTGGCATGTTTCCTTATTCATATACACACATGCATATCACGTAGCAATTTAACAAGTATATGAAACACATACGGGAAACTAGACCATCACCTACCTTAAATTCAAGCTTTCACAACCTTACAATGCAAGAACCTTCCCTTTTCGGGTTCGTTCTTCTCGTTCTTGGTCTAGAAAATATTAAATACATATCAAGGATCAATACAATGGCTTAATTATCAGGAAATATAACCATTTTCTCTCTAGGAAAAATCCATGATCATAACCTTACCCTAGGGCTATTTCCCACCATAGATTTTTAGTTCAAACTCTCCCCCAATGATTATCCCCCATACTTCTAGTTTTTAGGAATCAAAGTATGAATCTAGGGAGTAAAAACCTTACCTTAAGCGTGAAAAATTAATGAAAATTGCCTTAGGTCGCCTCTTGGGGTTTTAAAAACTGATTGTTGTAGAAAAGACCATTTTGTCTTTTACACGACTTAAGTCGCAACTGTCCCTGTTTGGCGGGACAGAGCCCGCTCTAGCGGGAATAATCCCACTTTGGCGGGATATGCAGAAATAGTGAGCACGGAGTTTGTGCTCCAAGCCCCCTCTTCTCAATACACCTCTTTCAAAGATGCATTAAAATTATACCCTTTACGCAAAATTTAATTCTGAGAGTTTTACTCCTTCGAATGCGATTCCGCGAAGTCGTAAATATTTCATATCAACTTGAATATCAGGCTTTCTAATAAAATTATAGATTTGACCTCCCATCATTCACTTGATCGCCCTAGATTGACTCTGAATTCATCCAAGTTTGGCCTAGGCTCAAATTTTCCGAAGTTACTATCTGAAGTTTTTTGATCCAAAATCCTTCCCCATTGGCCTATCCATAACGACGAAAACATATTATTACAATAGATATCAATTTATCCATCACTCGTCCCTGAGTGACTAACTAGGAAAAATAGGGCTAAAGTAAAGTTAGAGTAGTACCTGTTTCGTCGAACAGTTAAGGATACATGTCTCGCATGTCTTGCTCAGTTTCCTAAGTAGCTTCCTCTATCGAATGATGTTTTCATTGCACGTTAACCATAGTGATCTCTTTAGTCCTCAATTTCCGCACATCATGATTAAAAATTGCAACTGGCTCTTTCTCATATTGAAGTTACTTGTCTAATAATATCGAGTCACATTCAATGATATAGTCCCCATCCCCATGGTATATTTTTAACATAGACATATGGAACACCGGATGTACCCCAGACAAGTGGTAAGGCCAACATGTATACCATTGGCCCTACACAATGAAGAATTTCAAAAGGACCAATATAACGAGGGCTGAGTTTTCCCTTCTTGCTAAACCTCATCATCCCTTTAATGGGTGATACTTTTAGAAGTGCTTGCTCACTAGCCTCGAATGTCATATCCCTCACCTTGCGATCAACATACTCCTTCTGACGACTTTGAACCACTAGAAGCTTAGCTTGGATGCTTCTTACCTTATCTTGAACATCTCTCACTAAGTCAACCCCCAATGGCTCCACTTCTCTAGCTTCAAACCACCCTATGGGAGACCTACATCTCCTCCCATACAAGGCTTCGAATGGTGCCACATCAATAATAGCGTGGTAGCTATTGTTGTAGGAGAACTCACACAAAGGCAAGAATTCGTCTCAATGTCCCCCAAAGTCTGTCATAGATGTCCTCAACATATCTTCCAGCACTTAGATAGTCCTTTTTGACTGCCCATTTGTCTGTGAATGGAAAGTTATGCTGAAAGTGAGTTGAGTACCCAACTCTTCATGCAACTTACCCCAAAATTTGGAAGTGAACTACGTACCACAGTCTAAAATGATAGAAAGGGGCACCCTATGCAATCTTACTATCTCCTTCACATAAATTCTGGCCAATTATTGTGCATTGTAATCCACTCTAACCGGAATGAAGTGTGCTGACTTCGTTAACCTATCAACCACCACCCAAATAGAGTCATGCTTTGCAAAATTCTTAGGATGTCCCACCACGAAATCCATGGCTATTCTCTCCCACTAATATTGTCATTTTAAGTCTTGATACATATTAATCACTCCAAGATAAATAGAGTATCGTGAACCATGAGATTTAAACAGGATTTTTTGAATTAGTCCCTCTACCCGGGGAACACAAATCTTTCTCCTAAAATGAAGCACCCCACTTGCATCTAGTGTTGAGTCTGGAGCCTTTTCCATCAACATATTTCCTCTAATTTCATTTAAGTATACATCCTCAAACTGCTTGGTCTTGATCTTTTCTATGAAAGTGGGCCTTAGATCAACTCCGGCTATTATCCCACCTTTCTATGAGATGCCTAGCCTCATGAATCTGGCCTCTAAGGCCTGAATTTCTCTAACTTGGGGCCGCTTATGGGCCCCCAAACAAACTAAACTGCCCATGCTCACTGACTTTTGGCTCAATGCATCTCCTACCATATTAGTCTTGCTTAGATGGTACTGGATAGTGACATCATAGTCCTTAAGCAAATTCATCCACCTTCGCTGTCTCAAATTCAAGTCCTTTTAGGTGAAAACGTATTATAAGCTGCGGTGATCAGTAAAAACCTCACACTTGACATAGTATAAATAATGTCTCTAGATTTTTAGTGCAAATACTATCTCTGCCAACTCCAAGTCATGAGTCGGGTAGTTCCTCTCATGTACCTTTAATTGTCGCGAAGCATATGCTATAAAATTCTTATCTTGCATCAAAATATCACTCAAACTGAAATGTGAAGCATCACAATAAATAATGAAATCTTTATCTTCGACCGGCAGGGTCAAAATTGGTGCTATGGTCAGGAGAGTTTTGAGCTTTTAGAAGCTCTCTTCACACTTGTCTGTCCATTTGAATGGTACTTCCTTTTTAGTCAATCCGGTCAAGTGAGTAGCAATAGAATCAATATTTTTCACAAAACGGCGATAGTAACTGGACAGTGCCACAAAACTTCTAACCTTTGTCACAGAACTAAGCCTAGCCCAATTCTTAACTACCTCAATTTTTTATGGGTCCATCATTATTCCTTCTTTTGAATAACATAGCCTAAAAAGGCAACTGAAGGCAGCCAAAATTCACAGTTAGACAATTTCACATACGACCTTTGTCTTCCCAAAACTCCCAATACAATTCGAAGATGATCTGTATGTTCTTGTTCAATTTTTGAATACACCAATATATCATTTATAAACACTATCACAAACGAATCCAGGAATAGTTTGAACACCCCATTCATCAAACTCATGAAGGTTGCAGGTGCATTGCTCAATTCAAAGGACATAACTAAAAATTCATAGTGCCCATACCTGGTCCTAAAAGTTATTTTGGGCACATCCTCAGGTCTTATTTTCAACTGATGATATCCAGATTTGAGATCAGTCTTTGAGAAGACTGAAACACCTTGTAACTAGTCAAATAGGTCATCAATACGAGGAAAATGATATTTATTTCTGATGGTGACCTTATTCAACTGTCGGTAGTCAATACATATTCTCATACTACCACCCTTTTTCTTGACAAATAACACCGGAGCACTTCAAGTGGAAGTACTAAGACGAATGAACCCCTTATCAAGAAGCTCCTGAATCTGAACCATACGATAAGCAGGAATGGAAATTGGATGAGTACCCGACTCAAAATTAATGCAAAAGTCTATGTCTTGATCAGGAGGCATACCAGAAAAGTTTGAAGGAAAAACTTTTAGAAATTCACACACTACTGGAATAGACTCAATATAAGGAAACTCTACCTCCACATTCTAGATATGGGACAAATAGGCTAAACAACCCTGCTCCACCATTTTTCTAGCTTGGAGAAAGGATATGACCTTAGTTGGCTTAGGCTTGTACACCCTTTTCCACTCTAATATTTCCCTCCCCGAAATCTCTACAGCCACAGTCTTTACATTACAATTAAGTACAACAAAGTAAGGGGACAACCAAGTCATACCTAAGATCACATCAAAATATGGCATATCTAGGATCACTAAGTCAACCCAAGTTTGGTATCCCATAAACACAATAGAATAAGAACGATACACATGGGTGACTATGACTGACTCTCCAACAGGGGTAGAAACAGGAACAAGGACATCCAACATATCACACAATACATCAAAACCCAAGGTATATCTTACAGACACATAGGAATAAGTGGAATTCGGATCAAATAAAACAGTAGCCATCCGGTCGCAGACAATAATAGTACCTATGATAACTGCGTCAAATGCCTCTGCCTCAGTCTTTCTTGGAAATGCATAAAAATGAGCTCGGTCATCCTGATGGACTACCTCTCTGTTTTGCTGGACTGCTTCCTGACCTGCACTACTGTTGTCGCGGCCCCACGGCCTCTCAAATTTCCTTCTCACTCACTTTGTGGACATCCTTTGCCACTATTCCCTTCGACTGTTGGGACCATTGCTTGGGCCTGCTGGGGTGTTGGAACTGTATCGCAGGTATGAGGGCACTCCCTCTGTATATGGACCAACTCTCCATAGTTAAAACAACTGCGATTAAAAGATAGGTGGCTACGTGAAAATGATGTTCCCTAGCCCTTATGAGCCTTATGCTGCTGTGGAGTACCTGAAAAGCTGCTAGTGGAAGCGGGCAGTGCTGACTGAATTGGACAGGAAGCAATCACCGGCCTGCCTGACCTTGAAGTTACCTGCACTCTTGGGCCTTTTAGACAAATCCTTGGCTTGCCCATCCTTCCTCATACCTTCAACTTTCTTAATAAAATTTGTGACCTCTTTGAAGCTCCTGCCGGACAAAGTCAAATGACCAGAAAGTACCTGTAAGTCGGGGTCCAACCCATTCATGAACAACCTGATTCTCTCCTCCTTAGTAGCGACTAGCTGAGTAGCATACATGGACAGTGCATGAAATTTGGCCTCATAAGCATCCACTAATAACCCTCCCTACTTAAGGGCCATAAAATCATCCTTCTTCCTATCCCTAAAGGTACGGGGCACATACTTCTCTGAAAAATAGAGCATGGAACTGAGCCCAAATGAGTGAGGGCAACACAGGCGAACGACACTCCACATAGGCCCTCCACTTCCGCTTGGCCTCTCCCTGCGACTAGAAAGTCACAAACTCCACTCTATGCTGATACACTATGTCCAGCTTGTGTAGCCTCTCATAGTAATCAAGAATAAATTCGTAGGAATCCTCATTTTCAGTACCATGGAAAACTAGAGGTTTGAGCTTGAGAAATTTGGTGAGCATGTCATGCTCAGTATCAGTCATCACAGGACATATTAGTGGCTTGAAGAATGCATCTGTGCCTACCACTTCATATGTTGGCTGAACTACAGTAGCAAACAGACGGTCAATAGGAGCTGGTGCTGCAGACATGGTGGGGATGGCGCCAGTTCCAGCTAGCCCATTCAGGAATGTCATGATCTGCTGGGCCAAGATTGGATCCAGAGGGGGATACCAGCAGCCTCAGTGGGGGCACGTGCCAGCACCTCCTTAATAGGGACCTTTACTCTCGCAGGTGTTACCCTCCCTCTGCCCCTACCTCGCCTACCTCTCTTGCCTCTCCCTCTGCCACATCCTTGAACGATTGGCTCTTCTTCGGCCTCAAATAGAGCTACTAGTCTGACACCGTTGTAACGTGTGTTAAATATCTGCGGATAAGAGAGTGAAAGTGATTAGATACCAATTTGGATCACCAGATACCAATTGAAATCAAGTTATAGCACGAAGGAAGAAAGACAATGAAACTTTTCCTAAAATCATATAGCCTCTCGAAGAAAAGTACAAACATTTCCGCACCCATTCCGCAAGACTCTATTTGACTCATTTTGATATGACAAGATCAATGAATCTAGGCTTTGATACCAACTTTTTCACGAACACAACCCACCATGACTAGCACCAACTCTAACTCTTCGGTGGGAGAACCATTCTAATAGCCCAATAATAAATATCAAAATATGTACACAAGCTTAGATATGTGGAAGAAGAATATAAACTAGAATAATGACTAAGTCCCCATAAACTTAGCAAAAAAAAGATCAAATATCAAGAAGTACGGAAACACCCAAGGAAACTGAAAGTCATTTGTACCAAAACTTTAACAATGTCTGAAAAGGAAAGGAAAACACTCACACAAGAAAACATAATAATAAAAGAGTGACTAAAGTCTTAGTCCTAGAAAAGGGACTAGAACATGGAAGAGTCCATGGCAGCTTGAAACAAACAACTTAACCTTGAACTCGAACAAGCTTAATCTTCTAACCGAAGTCTCTCCACAGTCGGCTGAATATGCCCTATACTCAACAAAAAGGTAGAGCAAGAATAATATTAGTACACAAAAACAATGATGTACTAATAGGATCACGCGGTTTGCTAGTAAGCAGATCATAGACGAGTAAATTCAACACAATAGGCATATACATATACAGAATAAGTCAACAACATCTCAATATCACAACTCAATATCTTTCACATTCTATAATTCATACAAGGGTCCTCTTAAGGGACCCACAAATAATCAACTTTGTGTTGAAACGTGACACCCGATCGAAGTATGTGTCGAAATGTAACACCCGATCCAAATATGTGTTGGAATGTGACACCTAATCCAAATTATGTGTAGGATCATGACACCCGATCCCAAGATATCATAATCACAAGAACATTCAATGTTTATAATATTTATACCACCAAGAACAGGTTCATCACAATAACAGGCCACAAGTGATCATTTCACACATAATCTAGCATGTTTTCCTATTAATATACACACATGCATCAAATAGCAATTTAACAAGTATATGAAACACATACGGGAAATTAGACCATCACCTACCTCAAATTCAAGCTTTCACAACCTTATAATGCAAGAGCCTTCCCTTTCTAGGTTCGTTCTTCTCGTTCTTGGTCTAAAAAATATTAAATATATATCAAGGATCACCCTAGGTCTATTTTCCATCATAGATTTTCAATTCAAACCCTTCTCCAATGATTATCCCTCCATACTTCTAGTTTCTAGAAATCAAAGTATGAATCTAGGGAGTAAAAACCTTACCTTAAGTGTGGAAAATCAATGGTAATCTTTCTAGGTCGCCTCTTGGGGTTTTAGAAACTGATTATTGCAGAAAAGACCATTTTTGATTTTTTACACGACTTAAGTCGCGACTGTCCCTCTCTGGTGGTACAGATTCTGCTCTAGCGGGAATAATCCTGCTCTGACGGGATATACGGAAAAAGTGATCCCGGAGTTTGTGCTCCAAGCCCCTATTTATCAACACACCTTTTCTAAAGATTCATTAAAATTATACCCTTCACGCCAAATTCGATTTTGAGAGTTTTAGTCGCCCAAATGCGATTTCGCGAAGTCGAAAATGCTCCGTATCATCTTGGCTATCAGCCTGTCAAATAAAATTATATATTTGACCTCCCATCATTCACGTGATCACCCTAGACTTCACCTGACTTAGAATTCATCCAAGTATGGCCTTGGCTCAAATTTTTTGAAGTTACTATCCGAAGTTTTCTGGCCCGAAATCCTTCCCCATTGGCCTATCCCTAACGACGGAAATAGGTCATTACAATCATGAAGAATCCATTCCAGGTAAATCTCAATCTCTTTTATTTTTGGGTTATGTTTATTTTTTTTGATTTCTTTGCTTTGCCTCATAATTTTTATCTTAAAATTTGTAATATTCAGTAAAATCAGGGTTTTTCATTTTAAAACATGGATAAACAATCTCCCTCATTGTGGATAACTAGAGGTATACATTTGCATATACCAAATTCTGTTCAACATCCATCATTTTCCTTGGGTCTAACTCAAATTTTTGAGAAATCTGCACGGTCTTTTGCTAAATTCAAAGCCATGTCTGAAAATAAAATAGAGCAAGAGATTAGGTCTAAATTCTGCAATAACCCTAAAATCATTAAAGAAAACATTTAGAATTCGAAATCAAAAGTGTTGAACAAAAAAAGAGAAGTGCAAAAAATATGTGATCCCGGGTATGTAGTATCAAGAACATACAAATACGATGACAGATTTCTATATGATCTAGAAGAAGTCCCCCTCAAAGAAATCGATGCTTTTGTTTAGCCCTCCATGTTTCATGTACGTAACATCTATGCCAAGTTTTATTTTCATATCATTTTTGATGTCGGAAGGCATATATTTTCTTTTATGGTCCACTAACTTCGGCTGAGCAATTCCTCCGACCAAATTGCTGGTCGCTTGCCTTTGTAAATAAACTTTGTCCTTCAAAGGACATGTATGTTCATTATTGAATTCTCGAATCTTGAACATTTCGGATTTGTTAATATCTGATTCCCTCATCACCCAACCACATCTTCAGAGACACACACAAGAGTATAACTGTACGAAAAATAAATTACATACAATTAGTTCATATAAATAATTTATTATTATACAATATTATATGTATAGTTGTATAGTGATACATATATGAGCTCACTTGATTGAATTTGACCTTTTAGTCCTAAATTGAAATCTTTGTGCTATTGTATATCTATCCATCAGAGCCCTCAAAGTAGCTTTGTCCCTGTAGACTTGATCCTGATACACATACTTATGACATGGATCAGTAATAACCCCGCTGATTTCTCTTGAATCAAACACATCAAGTAGTTTAATTAATTCTTCAATATTCAGATGCCTTGTATCAATATCTTCAAATCCTGCTATACAAATAGCCCCAAAATTTCCCCCCAGTGCCTGACTTGAACTTTCACAAATTTCATTGTTTCAGATCGACTTATTACAAACACTAATACAGATAGGATACTTGTTAAAATCGTTTATAAATTTTTTGAGCATCACATACACTCTAATTCACATGTTATTGTGTATCATCATTTTTTTTGTTTTCTTCAACATTGTATTCCATTGTAATTACCTTGGCATTCAAATCAACACCAACTTGATTTTCAATTAGACTATACAATTCTTCATATGATGCGTTCTCCTTAAACACAACCCCCTCCATATTATAATCCACATAACAATTTTCATCATTCCACTTTCCCGAATGCATTACCACAATTGCTATCACAGACATCACTATTTTAATTAAAAATAAAAAATAAATTAATATTACAAATTATTGACAAACATATTCAATCATACATAAATCAAATATAAATAAATTTAATCACATACAATCAAGAATTACAATACATTATTCAATCATTATAATATGCTAACTCAGCATAACGCGAATCAAGATTGTTATTCTATATATACAGCTGTTACTTATATATGTATAGACAAGTCTTTATACAAACAATTAAATATAGAAATTAAAGTGAAGAAAAAATATTCAGGTGCGCTCCATACATGACGAGTATGCTTATATAGTTATTCTCAGTAATAATTATACAAAATATAATAAAACATATTGAATTGTAAAATGTCAAAAAGAAATTAATTTAATTATATACAAACAGTACGCATAATTAAAATATATAAATCCAAGGAAAAATACTCAAATATGCTATCAAACTTTGAGAAAAGACTCATCTATGCCATTCGTTAAAAGTTTGGCTCATTTATTCCATTTTCGTTTGAGAAAAGGCTCATCCATGCCATTATTTGTTAACTGAAATGACATATATGAGCCAAACTTTTAACAAATGGCATAGATGGGCATTTTCTCAAAGTTCGATGGCATATTTGAACCTTTTTCATTTTAAATAATAATTAAGTTAATGACGTGGCTGAATCATAATTGACCACGTGTACAAAATAGTTTTGCAAAATAGAAAGTATTTTTAGTTTACAAATAATGGCATGAATGAGCCTTTTCTCAAACGAAAATGACATAAATGAGCTAAACTTTTAACGGATGACATAGATTAGCCTTTTTTCAAAGTTCGATGACATATTTGAGCCTTTTTCCTAAATATAATAATATACAAACCCAACTTTCAATAACTCCAGATTGTTAGGATCGATATACAAATATTACTTATACATGTACAAATAAGTAATTATACAAATGATTATTATTCAAATCCAATTAATACTTGTGTATCTATACGTTATTCTCAACTTTTCTATTTTATTCGACTGTATACGTTGCATTAGTTGCATCGATATCATCTTTATCCATTTATATTGTTTACAATCCTTAAATTAAATAACTATATATTTTCGTAAAAACATCTTTATAATCATATTCATCAGGTGCTAATCAATCCTTAATATTACGTAATCTAATTTCTCAGAAATAACATAAAATCTAGACCTATTTAGTAAAAAAGACACGAACAAATTGTGAAATAAAATATAAATTGCAGAAAAATCACTTCAAATACAAATAACAAATACAAAATTATTCTCAAAAAAACACCTCGCCAAAAAATTATTCCGATGAATACCTTCAAATTTTAAGCAACAGAGTAAATCAAATGATTTTTCTTGTTAATCTGGAATTTCTTATTAAAACCAATGAACAATACGATTATCTTGAAGAAGATGAAGTTGGTTTTGTTTAAGAATTCTAATCACTCTTAATTACCATTAATTAAGGGATTCTTTCCTTTTTAAAAATTGAAAAATTTGTTCAGTTAACTAAAAATAATAATTTGTATATGGCAACTAAAGTAAAACCGTAATATACAAAAGAATTTTTTTTAGCTATTAAAAATGTAGTTATAATTGGCAAATAAGCAAATTCTAGCTAAGGAAGCCCTATTATGTTTCACATCTAAGCTATTTATGAAAATTTCCCCTGTTTATTTTAGAACCACAATATTATCCAACTATTCCTATTTACCTCAAAATATACTCCTCTTTCCTAATGGGATGACATGTGACATTATTATTATTTTTTTAATAAATTTTATTTTAACAATTCAATAAAAGCTTGTTTAATTTCTCGATAAGCAACTTCTTTTAGCATTTACTCTATCCTTTAATTTTATAATAGATAATCAAATTTTAAATTAAAATTAATTAATATTTATTATTTATTTTTCAATATTTCTAAAAATTAATTATAAAAAGTTATTACCTTATTTATTTGAGTACATTAAATTAATATTATTAGTAAACAACTTTTTTGTTATGATATCAAAATAGTATTTATATATATATATATATATATATATATATATATATATGAATTATGATAAGCTACACTTTTAGTTTTACAATATATTCCGTTGAACTATTATCAAGACAAATTTTTATTTTTGATTATTTTACCTTGGACAAAAATCAAATATTTCATTTGTTTCAACTTATTTATCTTCAAAAAAAATTTAACCCGTTTAAAAGAATATCTCTTTTTTTAGCAACTTTTTAATTTCAATTTTCACACATGACGTGTTCAAAACACAAAATTAAAAGATATTTTAGTACATTTGACCTATGTTTGATTTAAAATCACAAGATTCAATTTTTTTTATTTGCTTAAATTTTGTGCCAATTAATATAAGACAAATAAATTAAAAGGAAGAGACTAATAAACAAATTACTATAAAATACAAACATGAACATACAAATTTAATGCATGATTAATTTATGCATTTCGTATCCGCACAATGCACAAATATTTTAAAAGTCCATAAGGAGAAATATCTTGATTCAAAATTCAGATATTTTATTTTAAATTCAAATTTTATGTTAATTCAAAAAAGTTTATTTTTATATTCAAGTTATAACAGATTAATCCGGTTGGAAGAATACATAAAATAGGATTCTTTTAAATAAATAATACGTATTATAACTCTTATGGGATGGAATCTATAATTCAATTTCAATACAAATTATCAATTTTTATAATTTTTAAAGTAAATTAGTCCGCAGTAGATTAATCTGCAAATTTTATTTCCTTATATTCAGACTCATAATTTTTTATAAATAATTTTATAAATAATAAATATTAGTTAATTTTAATTTAAAATTTGATTACCTTTTATAAAATTCAAAAATGGGGTAAATACTAAAAGAAGATGCTTATAGAGATATTAAATAAGTTTTAATTGTATTGTTAAAATAAAATTTATTTTAATAAATAAAATAATGTCACATGTTATCCTATTGGAAGAAATGAACATATTTTGAGAAAAATAAAAATAATTTGGATAATATTGTGCTCCTAAAGGAAACATAAGTGATATTACAAGCCAAATGTGACTTATCCAAGGATTTTACTCAGGCATCAAAAGTATGATTTGAATCATTAAGTAAATCAAGAAACAAAATCAAATCAAATTAATAAATTGTAGCATTGCGATTAGTTCAAGCTAAAGTAGAAACTGAGTCAGAGTCCGTTTGGATGGACTTAAAAAAAGTAACTTTTATGTATGAAGTGCTTTTAGAACTTTGTAGTGCTGAAAATTATTTTTATAAATAAACAGTTGAGTGTTTGGATAAATGTGCTTATGTTGAAAATAAGTGTTTGAATTTTAGGGTTAAAAGAATAAAAATGGTAGTTTGGGAATTTAGTTAAAATATAAGGGATATAAAAGTAATTTCCATGGTCAAACAAAGTGGCTTTAAGCATTAGAATTTTTTTTTAGAAATCCTAACTTTTCATTTTTGACTGATTTTAAAAACTTTATGTCTTAAAATAAAAGGGTTTTAAGTTGGTCAAAACCAATTTAAGCCCAAACGGCTCTCAATAAAAAATAATAATCCACCATAACTGAGAACCAATATTTTATATAAAACCTCCAATACATAGCAGTAGCAAAATAAGTACACTATTTTAAAATGGGCCAATAAACTTGGGAGTTTGACAAATAGGGCAAGCAGTGACAGCAGCAGCGCATGGTACACAGACGCAAAAATGGCGACAAGGCCATATGGTAGCAACGGCCTTTGCCTTGAAGCACGTTTGACAGGTGCCTATACTTAGTGGTGGCTCCACCACATCATGAGGATCAACATGAGTGGACTCGACGGACTCCTGCTGTTGTTGTGCCTCTAATTGAGCAACCGCGTAAAGCCGAGCGTCCAGCACTGCACACCTCACTTCAAGATTCGTAACTTTGGTTTGCAACTTTCGACGCTGGTTAGTTAATTGGTTTACCTTCTTCTCCAATTCCATTATTTTCATCTTCGCCTGCCTTAATTCTTCCTCTTTCTCTACCAATTTTTTCCCTGCTTCATTATTCGCGACACTTGGAAGACTATTATAGTGTCTTCTATAAACATCTAACAACATGTTTCTCACTTGATCGCTCTGCATTGTATTAAAAGATGTTTACCAAAGTTAAAAGAGAGGGGAAATGAGTAGTACAATTTAATTTGTACAGAATAATAGAAATGAAGGAAGAGGGTTATGTACGTGGGATTTGGTAACCTGATCGATATGATCATACATACGTTTGAGAGGACCAGAGACACGATCATCTTCTTCAGTTAATAAGGCAGTGAAGGGCCTCGTTAAAAATTTGTCAGCTTCGGTGGGATGACACTGCTGCTGGCTGTTGAAGGAGAACGGCGGCGGATGTAATTGTTGAAGGTGAGGCTGGACGGGGAAAAAGTTCATGGGCATCGTTAGTCTCTGCTTCGACACTGCTGCAGAAGAAGGTTACTCCATCATTTCTTTCATCTTCCTCTTATTCTTTGCTTCAATACGAGCCTGGACGGGGGAATAGTTCACGGGCATCGTTAATGCTGCAGAAGAAGGTTCCTCCATCACTTATTTCATCTTCCTCTTATTCTTTTCTTCAATACGAGCCGCTGCACCAAAATCAAAAATATGTTGCCATCTATTCTACCGGTATGTGTTGAATTAATTAGCATGAAAATAAAAAACAAATTAAAACGAACATCGTTTGGGAGGCATTCTTGCAGTATAATTCTCCGGCTGAGGGGCTCGGAGCTACTGTTGCAGTGAAACAGAGAAGAAGAGTAATAGCGAGAAGAAAAAGCCATCGGAGGGGAACTTGAGTTTTAAAGAGAGAAACGTTGGCAAACTTTCGCCAACTGAAACGATTGTTCACAATTCAGCTGGTAAAGATGTTAGTTAAAAAATTAATTAGTTGATTTTATGATTTTTTTTACTTAAAATAATATGGAAATTAATTTTTTTAAAAAATACAAAATTTATATTTAAAAAATTATTTAATTTTTATTAATAAATAAAATTTTTACAGTAATATCCAAGATAATATATTGCAATCAAATGACTAACATCTTATTAAATGGAGTTACTCTATTTTTATTAAATAATAATATTATTTATTATGTGAAGCCTTGGAAACAGCCTCTGGCAGAAATGCAAGGCAAGGCTGCGTACAATAGACCCTTGTGGTCAGGCCCTTCCCCGGACCCCGCGCATAGCGGGAGCTTTAGTGCACCGGGCTGCCCTTTTATTTATTATGTGAAGTAAACCAAAACAAGTGAAGAATTAGAGCCTATTTGGATTGACTAATTTTAAATGTTTTTAAGCTAAAATAATTTTAAAATGCTTTTATAGTATTTAGAGTAAGATAAAAGAAGTATCTATATAAATTATATAAGTCAAAATAAAAATAATAATGAAAAAAATCATAAGTTAGAATTCCTAACTTATGTTTTTTGGGTCATAAGTCATAAGCCAAAAGTCAATTCAAATAGATAGTAGAAAAAGATAATTCTTAATTATTATTGTATTATTGTTATGTATATATTTATGATCTTTTATTAAGATTTTAATTTTAAACTACTAATTTTATTGAAACACTCTTAATCCAAAATAACAAATAACCCAACATAAAATTAAAAATTATTTTTTATAAGATCTTGATTTTATTAAAAATTAAACACATTGTTTCAAAACTGTAACATTCCTCAAAATGCTCGTAAGTGTCTTAAAATTGTCTTGGAAATAGGCTGCTTGCGCAATGCATTATCCTTATCCTTATTGGAAAATTCGAGTCCGGAATGTCAATCAGGAGGTCAAAATCCGTGGGAAAATTATCTTTGTAGATTTTTATGACTTGTGTATCGAAAGATGAATTTTATAAAAAAATTGCACAAAACAGTAAGGTGCGCGACAACTCCGCATAGCCCACTTTTTTTCGTTTAGTGTAATTTTTCTCCGAGTCAAAATCTGGCCAAAATCTCATTCGTTAAAAAATGGCCTATCAGGGAGCAGCTCCGCATCGCGGACCTGGGAGATGTTTTTCGTCCGAATTCAATTTTTTTAAGTAAGGGTACTTTAGACATTTCTCAAATTGTTAGTTAATGAACCTGAACATTTTTAGGGCATATTCTACTCTATAAACTACCCTAAACCCTTAATTCCATTCATTTTTCTACAATTCACCTACTCAAATATTTCTCCCTCTACAAGAGATTCAGGGACTTCATTGAAGAATTCTAAGAAATTCACTCAGACTCTCCATCAAAACTCTCAAATTCTTCCAAATTCTCACTTAAGGTATGTGGTATTAATTCATGAGCTCTTTTCACACATGAAGTCCTAAAGATTGCTCAAATTTTCATTCAATTTTTAATTGATTATGAACCCTAGTTTTGATCAATTGCATTAGACTGGTTAGATTTTGTTTTTAAATGTTATCAATAATCTTTATATGCATGTTCTCGTATGAATTGCATGATTTCAAGTTGAATAATAGATGCCCATGCATAAAGCAATATTTTCAAGCTATGATTATGAAGTTAAGATGGGTTTATGAGTTGATCATAACTTAAATGATTTTCAATGAAAGTTTTATATGAGTTAAAGTTGAGAATTATGATTCTAAAGTTAGAGTTATGATGATGATCAGAGTTAAGATTAAAAGATGTTTTAAAGATGGTGATAAGAACAATCCTCACCGAAGTTATGGATTCTTATGAATCACCAAGTAGATGAACTGTTCCTAATATGTCTTAAAGATGGATGGCGAAACCCATCGGTGGCCTCCTAAAGTTGGCATCAACTTTCACTTAGACACCTCAACTAGCCTTGGTTCATTTTAGACACTTCAAGTAAGGCTCCGATGTGTCATTTTGACACTTTTTTGACAATCACCAAAATATATTAAGTGTGTGTAATGCACCCGCCTGATGTGTCAAAAACAACAAATTAAATAAAGACACATGACATATATATCAAAAATAATTACCAAATAACTACTTTTGATAGAAAAAAATGACCAATAATTTGATGACACGTGATATTTTTTTATTTAAATTATAATTTTTTTTTAAAATCAAAATTAACAACTATTAACCCCACCCACCCCGCCGTCATCTTCTCCAACCCTACCCACCCCAACCGCTCCCCCACCCCACCGTCATCTTCTCCAACCCCACCCACTCCAACCCCAACCCCAACCCCTCCTCCACCCCACCAAATCTTCTTCTCCTCCAACACCCACCTAACGCCATCCATATCATCTAAAGAGGAAAATTTGGAGCTATAATGATAAATAAAAATATAAATCAAATTGGATTAAAAAATCTGATGAACCTCCATTTTTTTCGGCAAGATTAATACAAATCTAAAATTATTTCTTTGAAATTATTAAAGAATTCAAACCTTAAAGAACCCACAACAAAATTCGAAGTCCAATTAAAAAACAAATGGGCTATTCTCCAATTTCTCAGATTTCTAAGAACAACTTCAATAATACAAGTAGTAATCTTTAAACCCAACTCATCAGTTGATCAGAAGATCCTTTCAGTTGGCTAAAATCCGTTACTTGAACGAAACTAGATCTTGTGGAATAAGTCTTTTATTTGTCTATCATTATAGACAAGCCCATCCATATTATCTATTCTATGGAATTCGAACCTGAACTTTATTTTCTATTTCTATATCAATACACAAATGTATAACTCCCCAGGAATTTCAATTGCGCTCATAGTCATTACCGTAGGAATTGAGTTCAAGCTTTCCCCAACCCCTTCTCATCAATGGACACCTGACGTATACGAAGAAGTGCGGTCAGTAAATGACAGTTAACTGAAATTTCATCTTTGTGAGATTGTCAATATTGTACTGAGGGCGTCTTTAGAGTATACCGAATCAGTATAGCTATCCTTCTTCTGACACAGCAACGCAATTTGAATTAGTATCAAAAGTAAGTACTAAAGAATTTCTTTTTTCCTTTACTTGTTGATGTAAAATGATCTTCCAGTCAATAGAAAATTCTTTCAATTCAATGAAAAAGATTCTCATATTCCCACAATTTAAGTAGATGCGAGATATATAAATTCTCTTTTCGGAGTTGTGGAAGCCGTTTTGTTGTTGGAATGTTTTTTTTAAGAAATAGAAATTACTAGTTTTAGAATCTAGTTGGACAAAAAAATATTTTTTAAAGCGGTTGTGTGATAACTTTTTCTTCTTCTCCATCATTCAACATATTATGTAAATTAATATATTACTGAATCTAATGAGTTAAACTTAATTTAAAGTCAAAAGAAACTTCTAATAGATAGATAGTATGGTAGAAAGACCCAATTCCTAGTACATTCAAATGTACCAAGTAAAGGTATGAAAGCGATATGTTGAGTAAGGTGTTGAGCTTGAAATGTAAAGTTGAAAATTTAAAGAAAAGTAGATAGGAAAGTGAAATAAATGCAGTTTGAGGTAGACACATGAGGTAAGTCCATTATTTTCATACGGTTATTGATATTGAAAGCTCTGTGTGACTGTGATATAAGGTGATATAAAAAAAATGTATATGTTGGCCCGGTGAGGCATTGCTGCTATCTTCTGCGTGCAGGTTTTGAGATAGTACAAAATACAGAGGAAACTATTCCCAATTATTTTTTTGAGAATGGAACAAAAGCAAGGAAGAGACTGAGACATACGTTTAGAAGATGTCTTGGAAGTTGATACCGATAGGGTAAAATTTATAACGTTGGACTAAAACTGAAAGAGGTTCCCTCTATGTTTTCGGTAAAAGGAGTACCATTTTTACTTGGAGAGTCATAATTCGAAAGAGAATTTCGGTTGGAAGGAAAAGTGTCCAGCGATTGAGTTTTATTCTTGCTGGAAAGTACAAAACCCTCAGCTGTTATTTGAGGACTAGAAAAAAATTGTTCACGACTCAAGACCATGTGAGCCAAGTAATAGGAAGTACTCTGATGCTTAGTGGATTTTAGTTCCTCTCTGGTGGAGGTTGGGAAAATGTTGTATGGGGACATCTTATCAGTTCCTAGTCGACTAATTGGAGGTGTAACCTGTGAATGGAAAAACATAAATTTGTAGGCGATTCAAGGTCACGTGTTTCATGTGGTGGAAAAATGCTGGGGTGATTCATTAGGGCCTGCGATACGGAGGGATGATTTAGACAAAGGTTGAATACGTTTGCCTCACCAACTAGAATTAACCTGTAGCAAGAATTGTGAGGAAGGTGAAGAAGTGTTATACGAGTAGGGTATACTGTGAATATACGAGAATCGTTATGGAAATAAGTAAAGCTTAGTAAGGAAGCAACTACAAGATATGGTCGTGAGTAAGATTAGGAGTTAGTATCGGGTACACGATAAGGATGAAAGCTCATGAGGCAGAAAAGGGTATTATGTATATGTACCTCCATATTGGAAAATAGTGGGATACCTAGAGGAGAAAGAACAGAAATTACAAAACAACCGAGGCATTATAAAATTATTAAAGGAACAAGTAGTATCCATTGGGAAAAACTGTGATAACAAAATGTGAAACATGTGTCATCAGAGTATAAGTACCCCGAATGGAGAATCGTACACGGCCATAAGCACTAGTGACGTACTGATTGGGATGAATTGAATGTAGCTTCGACTAAACTACTATATTAGTTATATGACTCGAGTACCAGTACTTGGACTAGATTGTGTACTATTCATCGAGAATACTAAGCAACCCATGGTTGTACTAAGGTTTCTTATAGAGGCAACCTAAAGTATAGATGTTCTAATAGAAGGTGTAGACATGGTGCGGTATGTTAAATATGTTAAAACAGAATCATTTGCGCATGAATAGTTGAAAATGCACAGAGGATGACATGGGTACACCCTAAAGGGGGAAGTGGACAAGAGAAATACAAGCATAAGAGAAAATCAACTGATGCTATCATATGTATATGGGAATGCTTACACTCCAAATGAGATCCTATAATAGATGGATGGATCTCGAGGCTAATAATAAATAGATATAAGCTGCGGTATCTTAGACCGTGTGAAGAATCATTGGTAGAGACCTTGATGGATGGTGCGATCACTACCCTCGGGAATCTGGTAGTCCAGGACGAAAGATAGTCACGCATGAAAGCAAAAAGTAAAGATTGAGGATCAAAAAGGGTAAAACAGTAATTGTAAAAGATGGATGTGTTACGAAAGTGTCTCAGAATCTATAAGATCTCGACTCGCTCCCAATAATGTAATAAAGGTAAAACGAGGAAATGGACGCGATTATATCAACATTAACGTACCCAATTCCATCAAAGTTATAAGGTTAAGCGTGCTCAGGTGGGAGCAATTTTAGGATGGGTGACCCCCTGAGAAGTATGCAAGAATTCTATATATTCAGACGTAAGACACAAATGAGAGGCTAGAGTAACTTAAGGGAAAACTAGAGTTTATGGAATGGCTATAAACCGTAAGAGGCCGCGTAAGACGATGTAGACTAGGCTGGTGAAGAGACAGAAAGTACATCACAGCTCTAGAACAACGATATGCTTGAACAGCGTTTGGAGCTATTTTGTAGTCTAGTTGATAGTGAATATATACATATATATATATATATACATATATATATATATATATGAATGTGTAGGATGTCCCACGTACGATTATATCGGTGGACATGTGAGTTCCAACAACTGGTGTCACAGTAAGGAAGGAATTAATCACTCTAGGGTACCAAAGATCGAGCGACAATAAGAATAAAAGGTACAACTGTTGCAACGTACTCTACTATTATTTGACTGTAGGTTAAATTGGAGATTTTAGTAGAGCGATATTTGGGAAATAAAGAGGGTAAGTAGATAGAAAATAAAGAGATCAAACTATTAGAAGGAGGTGAAAAGTAAGGAAACCTCAGTAAGTGAAACTCCCGAGAGAAATCACCGGCAAGGCGCGACACCATATTATATTAGGCCAAAGAGGGATCACAATATTCTCAAGTACCAAAAAAGGAAACCCATAACGGGGAATGAGGACTCGTGTAAGACCTATTAGTTCGAGTATATTTTCAATTCTCAGGAGAACCAGTGATGGAATGGGCAGTTAATACAGCATCGCTGAGAGGGAAGTTTGTTTCCTACCTTAAGGCGAGAAAAATGATCAGAAAAGGTTGTGTTTATCACCTGGTTTGCATACAGTATTTGGAAGCGGAAGCGCCAACCCTTCAGTCAGTTCCTGTAGTTAATGAATTCTCATATATATACCCAGACGAGCTTCCAAGCCTTTCTCCCGAACGGGAGATAGACTTTACCGTAGATGTGCTGCTAGATACCCATATGATATATATTCCTCCATACAGAATGGCATCTGCAGAATTAAAAGAGCTGAAGGAGCAGTTAAAAGACTTACTGGAAAAAGGTTTCATTAGACCGAGTACTTCACCTTGGGGAGCCCTGGTATTATTTGTGTAAAAGAAAGATGGGTCGCTGCAGATGTGTATTGATTACAGGCAGCTGAATAAGGTAACCATTAAGAATAAACACCCCCTTCCCAGGATTGATGATTTATTTGATCAGTTGGACGGTGCTAAGTGGTTTTCAAAAATAGACTTGCGATCGGGTTATCATCAGGTGCGGGTAAGAGAATCAGATAAACGAAAGACAACATTCTGGACCCAATATGGCCATTACGAGTTCAGAGTGATGTCTTTTGGCCTGACAAATGCTCCAGCGGTATTCATGGACCTGATAAATCGGGTATTTAGACCATTCTTGGATATGTTCATGATTATATTTATTGATGATATTATGATTTATTCTCGGTCAGAAGTAGAGCATGCAAATCATCTGAGAGCGGTACTTGTAGTACTCTGACACCAGAAACTGTATGCTAAATTTTCCAAATGTGAATTTTGGTTGACTTCTATGGCACTTCTGGGATATATTGTTGGGGCTGATGGTATTCGGGTAGATATACTGAAGATCGAGGCCGTAAAGAACTGGCCTAGGCCGACGACACCTACAGAGGTACGCAGCTTCTTGGGATTAACAAGTTATTATAGGATATCTGTAGAGAAATTTGCTTCAATTTCAGCACTACTGTCAAGATTAACTCAGAAGGGAGTCAAATTCCAGTGGACTCGTGCCTGTCAACGAACCTTTCAGTTATTGAAAGAGAAGTTGACTACAGCTCCAGTTCTAACTCTTCCAGATGGACCAGATAGGTATGTTATTTATTGTGATGCTTCGGGTGTAAGAATATGTTGTGTCTTAATGCAGCATGGTAAAGTTATAACTTACGCTTTTCGACACCTTAAAAAACATGAAAAAAGGGATAAGGAATGAGCATGATTAAAAGGATAACAATAAGAGGAACCGCCCGAAGTATAAAGACACCCCATGAGGTTAGTTTAACATTCGAGGACGAATGTTCAAAAGGGGGGAAGAATGTTATAACCCGTATTTTGCACATTAGGATATTTTGGAGATAATGGTAACAAGTCAAGGACAAGGCTATGTTTGATCTTGTTGGATACAAAATTCTTATGACTAAATTAGAATTTCAACTTGGAAATATTATAAAAGGTGAGGGGCAAAAATTGGAATTTCTCATAGAGAATGTTATATCCCATATTTTATACGGTTGGATGTTTTAGGGTAGCTGTGGTAAAGTTAAGGGAATGACCATCTTCCAAAATTTATTTAATATACAAGTTGGATATGAATATTATTTATGATCATTAATAGTGTGGAAATAATGAAAAAGGCAAAGGGCAAAAAGGAAAGTTGGCAAAGTGGCCTATGGTAATATTGTGGAAGGCTATGGGTAAAATAGGAATTTCATAAAGTCTTCAAGAAGATTCATGTGGGACCCACATGCCACATGGCAGCCCGTGATTGGAGGAAAGGGGTGTGTTGGACCAATGAGATCTTGACACGTGTCACCACTTAGGTCTTGACATGTGTCGCCACTTAGGGCTTGACACGTGTCACCACTTGGGGGATGACATGTGTCACCCCTAAAGTAGTATATATATATATATATGAGTCTTATGACTCATTAATTTCCACACTCATCTAGAGTGTTCAAGAGCAAGGAAAACGAAATTACAAGAAAAAATAAAGAGAAGAGAAGAGAAATTAAGGTAGAAAGAAGGAAAGAGCTACGGTTTTGGGAGGAGAAAAAGGTAAGTTCTCCAATTCCGTTCCAAGAATTAATTATATGAGTTATACCATGATGTCATGAAGATATTAGTAATGAAATTTTATGGTTTGAAGCATCCCAAAACGTTACCAAACAGCCAATAAGTTTCAGCCGCGCTAAAGAAAATTCTGAGGCGAGTTTTGGCGAGTTTTGGTGAATTTCGGGAAAGGTAAGGTTTTATCTTTCAATTGAAATTTATGAGGATGTTATGAAGTATATTACATGTCTTAAAATATGATGGAGGTGTAAAAAATGTATAAGGATGCTTGACGTTAGAAACAAACTAAATGGAAGTCATAGTAGTTAAATCGAAGTCGCGTAGTGTGTTGTTTGGTGGTGCTGCAGTTTGGTGGTGGTTTAATTGCGTGTTGCAGGGATGTAAAGTACTAAAAAATGGATGTGGGTGCTTCTGGTTGCAGCCACATGACCCTCCATTTGGTATGATTAAATATTTTATGAAATAAAGGTTAAAAACTCTACTTTGGTATCGTAGTTTTGAACGAGTTATTTGGAGCTTGTATTGTGTAAATTTGAAGTGATTTACTTGTATACATGATGCTGGCTGTTGTTTTTGGTATGGTTGTTGACATTATGGCCGAGTTGAGAACTCGGGGATGTTGAAGTTATAGGGGAGATGCTGCTCAATTTTCTGTAGATTCGGAGCTAGTAATGAATAGTTGAGGGAAATGAATAAGGAAAGGACCTCTATGGAGACTTGGTTGTAAAGTTGGAATTGGAAAGTGAAAGGTTATTAACCTTAGTATTAATTTCATGTTAAATAGGTTCAAGAGATGACGAGGCGAGCATAGTTAAGAGTAATCCGTAAGAGGTATGTAAAGTCTATCCTTTCTCTTCTTTTGGCATGTCTTTGTCATAAGTATGTAAAGCCTATCCTTTCTCTTCTTTTGGCATATCTTTGTTATAAGTATGTAAAGCTTATTCTTTCTCTTGATATGTTTTGGCATAAGTACGTAAAGTAATCTTTCTTTTGGGCATGGTATTTATGAAACAAAAATATGTCTTTTATATAATTTCAAATAAGTTCCTATTCCTAGAGCCACTAGGATGGCCAATTTCTTGATATCCGAAAGGTATTTTATTATGCTTCGATACATGTATATGATTCTAGAAGATTTATTTTGATATAATCCAGGGTAACTTTCGAAAGGTAATTGACATGACTCTTGTCTCGATTTTTATATGATAGCTCATTCTGATTATTCCATCGAGTCTTAAATATGATTTAATTTGCATTAGTTTCTCACTACTCCACTCGTGGATGCCCCAATGCTTCTTCACCGAGCCTGGGTTAGGTTTTGTTATTGTGCGTACTTCTCTGCATTGTTTGTCGTGTCCCAACGTGAGGGGGCAGGTATGACATGTACATGGGGTGGTAAATGTTATGCCACGGAGTTATGCTGTGCCATATACATATATGTTTGTGATATGATATGATATGATATGATTTGATATGGCTATCTGATATGATATGATTTGTTATGGAGATGTTCCCTATTCTGGTGTTATGCTATGCCGTGGTGCCGATGATGGGAGGGCGACCACACTTTGTTCACCGAGTCCATAATGGGGCCGGATATGGCATATGTCTGTGCATATACGGTTTGAGATTTCGATAAGCATTTTGAAATTCTAAACGTTGATTTCATGTTTTGCACATACTATTCAGATTATGATTTTATATATTACAGTGCATGCTTTACATACTTAGTACATTTTCCGTACTGACCCCCTTTCTTCGGGGGCTGCATTACATGCCCGCAAGTACAGACGATTGGTTTGCTGATCCGCTCGCTTAGGACATCCACCATGTTGGTCGACAGTGCTCCATTGTCTGGAGCCCTATTTTGGTACTGACACTTTCTGTTGTATATATATATATGTTGTTCAGGGGTACGACGGGGTCCTGTCCCATCATATGACTAGGATATCATTCCGTAAAGGTCAGTAGACATGAGATGTGGGTTTTGTATATATGTTTTGGGTTTTTTTTGTGTTCCGTGATGGCCTATCGGCCCTCGTGCATTATATCTGTTTAGAGATCTCTTCTAATCATTACCTATGTTTATTCGATTAATATACTAAGTGGGGCTAAGGGTACGTATGGGTGCCCAACTCGGGCACCAGTCATGGCCTACGGAGTTGGGTCGTGACAGTTTTGAATTTCTTTTTTTATTAGGTTGAGATAGGAGGTTGTCCTAAGCCCCCATCAAAGAGTAGACTAGAGGCATGTTTAGATGATATTATTGTGTAGTCTAGTTGAATATTTATAGAGTTGATCTCCCTTAGTCCCATTCCCTTATGATGGTTACTTCCTCTTATCTTTATCATGTTCTTTACCTTATGTATGAGATGTATGCTAAGATGACTTATGGTTGGGGTCCCTCACATCCCGATCGCCATATTATGACTAGGCCCTAGGTTGGATCGTGAAAAACTTGGTATCAGAGAACAAGGTATAGAAGAGTCTGAAGGAGTCTAACATGCCGTATTAAGTAGAGTCTTACTCATTGGTGTAAAGCATGCCACATTCATTAATAAGAGGCTACAAAACTTCTTAGGAAAAGTCTCACTTCTTTCATGATCTATTTCGTGCGGTAGAGTGGTTAAGTTTTTTCTCTCTAACGCTTGGTATTTACAATTTTCAGAATATGCCTCCACAAAGATACCCCACTAGAAGGAACGTGGATAAAGAGGAGCAACAAGCTCCAAATGATCCTTTGAATGATTAAGTTTCCAATGTCGAGTTCTGAGCGGCCTTTCAAGTACTTGCTCAAGCCATTACAACTCAAGTGAATCATGAGGTGGTTGCTCTCGTGAACCCAAATATTGGTACGACAGTAACAAGAGTTCGTGATTTCTTGAGGATGAATCCTCCAGAGTTTTGGGGTTCTAAAGTTGATGAGGATATATAAGATTTTGTAGATGGCATCTATAAGATTATCGAGATCATGTGGATTAGCCTAGTTAAGAGGGAGGAGTTGGCTACGTACCAATTAAGGGTGTTTCCCAAATTATGTTTGATCTATGGAAAAGTGAGAGACCTAGAGAGGCGGAGCCTGTGACTTGGGATAAGTTCAAGCGGGTGTTTCTTGATCATTTTTCCCCATTAGAGTTGAGGGAGGCTAAAGTGAAAGAGTTTATCAACCTTAAGCAAGGTGGTATGAGTATGAGGGAGTATGCCCTCAAGTTTGCTCAATTGTCGAAGTATGCTTTATTCATGGTTACCGACTCAAGAGCTCGTATGAGCAAGTTCATATCGGGGGTGTTAGATATGGTAGCGACGGAGTGCAAAATGGCTATGTATATTAGATAGATGGATATATCTAGACTCATGACCTATGTGGAGCAAGTAGAAAGTGAGTAGATAAAGGTGAAGAATAGGGAGTCTAAGAGGCCAAGGACCGATGATAGTGAATTCTCTCATGCTAAGTCCGGAAGTGGTGGACGTCCTTGTTTTTGCGAAAAGTACTCCAGCCAAGGGTCCTATAATTCTACTACTCCAAGGTTTGACAAAGATAGGGTGCCCAACCCTAAACCTAAAAAAGATGCTCCTATAATCTAAGTAACTCCTGCATGCAAGAAGTGTGGTAGAAACCACAAGGGCGAATGTTTAGACAAATTGAATGTGTGTTATCGGTGTGGTAAGCCAGGTCATCATGCTAAGAAATGCAAGGTCAAAGATGCTCATCTTCAAGGCCAAGTTGCTCAAGGTGGCCAAGTGCAACCAAAGAGTGGTCAATGCAATAATAGGTTCTATGCCCTCCATGATAGGAAAGATGTGGAGGAGATTCACGATGTTGTTACTGGTATATTTTGGGTCTTTCACTATGAAGTTTATGATTTGCTTGATCCGGGTGCAAATTTATCTTTTGTTTTCCCTTATGTGGCCATGAGGTTTGATGATAGTTCTGAGACATTGTTAGAGCCTTTCTCCTTTTATACTCTCGTAGGTGTGTCAGCTGTGGCTAAAAGAGTCTATAAAAGTTGTCCGGTTATAGTCTTCCATAAAGTTACTTTATGTTATATAGTTGAGCTTGAGATGACCGATTTTGACTTTATCCTTGGGATGGATTGGTTATATGTATGTTATGCTTCTATTGAAATTATAACCCGAGTGGTTAAGTTTTAATTCCCGAATGAGTCGGTCCTACAATGAAAGGGTAGTAACTCCGTATTTAAAGGTCAATTCATTTCGTGCCTTAAAGCTCGAAAGATGATTTCCAAGGGTTATATTTATCATCTTGTAGGGGTTATGGATAAGAATTCCAAAGCCCTAACCCTAGAGTCGGTCCCAATAGTAAATGAGTTTCTAGATGTGTTTCCCGATGATTTACCTGATGTCCCTCCTGAAAGGGAGATTGATTTTAGTAGAGACCTTCTTTCGAATACTTAACCTATTTCTATTCCTTCTTACCGGATGGCTCTGGCGGAATTAAAGGAGTTGAAGGATCCATTGAAGGACTTGTTAAATAAAGGGTTCATTAGGACAAGTATTCCTCCATGGGGTGCTCTCGTATTGTTAGTTAGAAAGAAGAATTGTTCACTATGTATGTGAATTGATTATCAACAATTAAATAAGGTAACCATTAAGAATAAGTATCCAATTCTGAGAATAGATGACTTGTTTGATCAATTGCAAGGGGCAAGTTATTTCTCCAAAATAGACCTTCATTTCGATTATCACCAATTAAGGGTGAGGGAGTGTGACATTCCTAAAATGGCACTTCGGATGAGGTATGGCATTATGAGTTTCTAGTCATGTCGTTTGGTTTGACCAATGCTCCTGTGGCTTTCATGGACTTAATAAATAGGGTGTTCAAGTAATACCTATATATGTTTGTGATTGTATTCATCGACGACATTTTGTTTTTTCTCTTGGAATGAGGAGGAGCATGCAAATCACTTGAGGATTGTGTTTCAAACTCTAAGAGACAAACAACTATTTGCAAAGTTCAACAAATGTGAATTTTGGTTAAGAGAGGTGGCCTTCCTTGGTCACATTATGTCCGGTGAAGGAATTATAGTTGATCCTAAGAAAATCGAACCGGTTAAGAAGTAGCCTAGACCATTATCTCCTTCGGATATTAGGAGTTTCTTGGGCCTAGCCGGATACCATAGGAGATTTTTGGAAGGGTTTTCATCGATCTCATCACCTTTGACCAAGTTGACTCAAAAGAAGGTGAAATTTCAATGGTCAGAAGCATGTGAAAAGAGTTTTTAAGAATTAAAGGATCGTCTCACTACTGCTCCTAGCTTGACCTTGCCAGAAGGGTCCAATGGTTTCGTGGTATATTGTGATGCCTCAAGAGTTGGTCTTGGTTGTGTATTGATGTAACATGATAAGGTAATAACCTATGCTTCCAGGCAACTTAAGATGCATGAACGAAACTATCCAACCTATGATCTTGAACTAGTGGCGGTTGTGTTTACCTTGAAGATTTGGAGACACTACCTTTATGGTGTCCATTTGGATGTGTTCACCGATCATAAGAGTTTATAATATGTGTTTAAGAAAAATATTTGAACCTTCGGCAAAAGAGATGGCTTGAGTTATGAAAGATTATGATATGAGTGTGTTGTATCATTCGAGCAAGGTAAATATGGTTGCCGATGCACTAAGTAGATTGCCCATAAGTAGTGTAGTACATCTTGAAGAAGATAAGAAAGAATTGATCAAAGATGCTCATAGATTAGCACATTTAGGTGTGCGTTTGGTTGACTCCAATGATGGAGGTGTTCTTGTGCATAATGGTTTAAAATTGTCTCTTGTAGCGAATGTTAAGGGTAAACAAGACCATGATCCTATGCTAGTCCAATTAAAGAAGTTGGTGGCTGAAAAAGCTATTGAGGCTTTCTCCCAAGGGGGAGATGGTGTGCTACATTATCAAGGTATTCTGTGTGTACCTAACATTGATGGATTGAGAGAGTTGATATTTAATAAGGCCCATAGTTCCGAATACTCGATTCATCCGGGTTCTACAGAGATGTATCATGTCTTGAGAGAAATGTATTGGTGGAATGGTATGTAGAAGGACATAGCGGAGTTTGTAGCTACATGCACAAATTGACAACAAGTCAAAGTCGAGCATGAAAGACCGAGAGGTCTAGCCCAAGACATTGAGATTCCTACTTGGAAGTGGGAAGATGTGAATATGGATTTCATAACGGGTTTGCCTCATACTAAGAAGAAACATGATTCCATTTGAGTTGTTGTCGATCGGATGACCAAGTCGTCTCATTTTGTACCGGTTAAGATATCCTATAGTGCCGAAGATTATGCTAAGTTGTATGTTCGTGAGTTAGTACGACTTTATGGTATGCCCTTTTCTATCTTATCAGATCAAGGTACACAATTCAGTTCGTATTTTTTGAAGTTGTTTCAAAAGGGTCTTGGTACAAAGGTTAAGTTAACTACTGCTTTTCATCCTCAAATCGACGAACAAGCGGAAAGAGCGATCCAAACTTTATAGGATATGTTAAGGGCGTGTGTTATTGATATTTAAAGAAGTTGGGATGAACATTTGTCATTGATTGAGTTTGCCTATAATAATAGTTATCACTGTAGCATCCAAATGACTCCTTTTGAAGCATTGTATGGGAGGAGATGTAGATCCCCAGTAGGATGGTTTGAAGTTTGTGAGATGACCTTAACTAGTCCAGATTTGGTTATTGATGCTATGGATAAGGTAAGACTTATAAGGGAGACGTTGAAGACAACTCAAAGTCGTCAAAAGTCCTATTCCGATAGGAAAAGAGAGCTTGAACTTGAAGTGGATGATTGGGTCTATTTGAAGGTTTTACTCATGAAAGGTGTAATGTATTTTGGCAATAAAAGAAAATTGAGTCCTAGATATGTTGGACCTTACAAGGTATTGAGACATGTTGGAAAAGTGTCTTATGAGTTAGATTTGCCATTTGAGTTTTCTATGGTTCACCTGGTGTTTCATGTATCTATGTTGAGGAAGTTCGTGGGTGATCCAAACTCCATTATGCCCTTGAAATATATAAGTTTGGAGGAGAATTTGACTTATGAGGAAGGTCCGGTGGAAATCTTAGACTGACAAGTTAAGAAGTTAAGAAACAAAGAAATTATGTCCGTCAAAGTGTTATGGATGAATCAACAAATAGAAAGTGTTACTTGCGAGGAGGAGGCGGATATGATGAAGCGATACCCATACATCTTTCCCTCTACTCAAGCCTAAAGTAGTAAGTCATTCTTAGTCAAGATAAATTGAATTCTTACCTATTCAGTTCATCCTATGTCATTCATAGGCATGCATGTTCATGAAAGAGTTGATTTTAAAGTCATGATTTTATGTTAAGTTGAAGTTTACATGTTCTATGTATTTTCAAAGTGTCCTCATGTACATGTTATGTTGCTAGTCCTCTTTCCCATGTCATTCCTGTATTAGTTGAATCTTATTCGAGGACAAATGTTCCCAAGGGAGAGATATTATAACATTCCTCAAAATGCTCATAAGTGACTTGAGAATTGCATTAGGAATAGGCCGCTTGCGTGATGCATTATTCTTAATTCTTTTTGGAAAATTTGATCTGAAATTTCGATCGGGGGGTTAAAACCTGTGAGAAAATAGTCTTAGTGGATTTTTAGGACTCATGTATCGAAAGATAAACTTTGTCAAAAATTGCACAAAATAATGAGGTGTGCGGTAACTCTGCGTATCCCACTTTTTCCCGTTCAGTGTAATTTTTCCCTGAGTCTAAATTTGGCCAAAATCTCATTCGCTAAAAATTGGCTTATCTGTGAGTAGCTCCGCATCGCGGACTTGGAAGATATTTTTCATCCGAATTCAGTTTTGTTTAAGTAAGGGCAATTTAGACTTTTTCAAATTGTTAGTTAATGAACCTAGATGTTTTAAAGCATATTCTACTCTATAAACTACACTAAATCCGTAATTCAATTCATTCTTCTATAATTCACCTACTCAAATATTTTTCTCTCTACAAGAGCACTCAAGGACTCCATTGAAGAATTCTAAGAAATTCACTCAAGCTCTCTATTAAAACTCTCAAATTCTTCCAAATTCTTTGGTTTTCTCACTTAAGGTATGTGGGGATTAATTTATGGGATTTTTCACCCATGAATTTCCAAAGATTGCTTAAACTTTTATTCAATTTTTAATTGATTATGAACCCTAATTTTGATGAATTGCATTGGGCTGGTTTGATTTCATTTTTAAATGTTATCAATGATTTTTATATGGATGTTCTCATATGAATTTTTTGATTTCAAGTTGAATTATAGATGCCCATGGATAAAGCTATATTTTCAAGCTTTGATTATCAAGTTAAGATGAGTTTATGAGTTGATCATGAGTTAAATGATTTTCAATAAAAGTTTTATATGAGTTAAAGTTGAGATTTATGATTCTAAAGTTAGAGTTATGATGATGATCAGAGTTAAGATCAAAAGATGTTTTATAGATAGTGATAAGGACAATTATCACCGAAGTTATCGATTCTTATGAATTATCAAGTAGATGAGCTGTTCCTAATATGTTTTAAAAATGGATTGATAGGCAATTACTGTCTTTCCCTACTATGTTATTGTAACACCCCCTAAAATATTATATATGGTGTTTCAATTCTCGATGAAAATGCTACTGTTTTTGTATTTTAGGTATAATGTTTTATAGAATAGTCCAAATTAGGTGATTTAAATTTTTGAATAACCAAACGACATTACCTACAACTTTCATGAATACCATATCTTAAGATTCAGAGGATACATAGGTCAAATATTAATTTTTGCAAGACATGGTGCTGTGATGAAATGAAGTATTTGTAGAAGAAACATCATATCTCAGGGTAGGATGCTCCAAATCCGTTGATTCTTGAAGAACATGAAAGTATACTTCTAGATATATAATTTATATGCAGACACCAAATCCTAATTAGGATGTTATGTTGTTAAAACGCAGCTCCAAAAAAGGTATTCCGTTGAAAGAAGGTTCATCTCACCAACCATGGAAAGATCTAGATCCATTTGACATCATCCATGAGATCACAATTCTCCATTGAATTTTTAAGATCATCCTTTGTAATTATTTTTATTTATTGTTAGGTCCCTCCTCCACACCTATAAATACCCACCTTATTTCCTTATTTTATTCATCAAGCTTTCTCAAGCAACATTTCTCTCTATACACTTCTTTACTCATTCTCAAATATAGTTTTAGTTTTTAGAAGTGTAGAAATACTATTCCGGTGATTTTTATATTCCGGGTAGTACACAAAATGCTCCAGTGGGGAGAAAAGGTTAGGGGTTCAAGAGTGGTCATTGAGTTCTTCAATTCGGAGTAAAGATTCAAATTCCAGGTATGTAAGTCTATTCATAGCATTGGATTGAGTTCGTCCAAGCGCCCAATAATTAAATTTATCATAATTGAGTTTTACCCTAATTCTTGAATTCTAAATGAGCTAATTCTTCTTCTATTGAGTTGGGTATATTTATGCATTGAGACTATTTTTTTTATCTCTCATATTATTAGAATTATTGTTGTGGGCTACTTTCCCATGAACCCTAATTGATTTGATGTTCATGAATATTTTTACACGTATTTTGAGTAAAGATATTGGATTTTAATATTTATTGACAAAAAGAGTGATTTAAATTAATACTATATATGTAATTTATTGAGTTTTGAAAGAGAAAAAGAATTGAGTTTAAATAAATTTGAGTAAATGATGCTTTGTGCATGATATTTTGATGAGATGTAAATAATATTTTGAAGTGTAATGATTGATGAAGAGGTAATAAGATGAATTTGATATTTTTCCAATAAGACTAGATGATGATAATATGAGCACATATTTTGGGAGTAGTATTGAGCACCGAGTTGGGTAAGAGTTTAATTGACTCAAACCCCATAACTATGTAGCCAGCGTAGGATGGAGGCTATACCTCTTAAGTCCCGAAAAGAGGAATTTGATGATTGGATATAAGATGGTGATGTCCTTTGTCCTAACAAGGTATTGGATGGATGTGGCAACGACATCTATTCGTTGTATCATCACTAGCTCATAAGTGATGGTTGTCGGTTAGAGAAACTACCAAAAGAGTAAGCATTGCTTATTATTATTATTTTTAAACTTGCATTACATAGTGATGTTGAGATGATGTTGAGTTCTGAGTCGAGTCTTCCTGATAGGAGTTTCTTGATATCTGTCCTTACTTTCCTTCCATTTTACTTACTGTACATTCCATGTACTGACGTCATTCGACATGCATCATTTTATGATGCAGATATAGGTGTTAGAGATCCTCAGCAAGCGCATCATTGAAGAGCATTACTTTCCAGCTATTTGGTGAGTCCTTCTTGTATTCAGAGGAACTCTTTATCTTTTTATTATTGTTGAGTATTATGTTTCTTTTGAGGTAGCCATGGACATGTCATTGGAACTAATAGTGTTAGAGGCTTTATAGACAGAGGTTGATGATGTAATTGGAGTATTTCTCCTTTGAAACTACTTCTTTTAAGGATTATTTCCTTCATTTGATGTTGATGAGGGTGAGCCTACATAAGTATTATTATTTTTGCTTAAGTCTTCCATTAATGAACGAATGAGTGATGAGACCAAGTGATTCTCTCGAAGGCCAGATATAGTTTTTGAGTGGCAGCCACGTCTAGGGTACCCTCTCGAGACGTGAAAAACTTGATATCAGAGCACAAAGTTCAAGAGTCCTAGGGTGACTATGAAGCCGTGTCTAGTAGAGTCTTGCTTATGGATGTGTCATGCACCACACTTATAATCAGGAGGCTATAGGACATTAGGAATTATTTTACTTCTTTTATAATCTGAGTTCGTGCGATAAAGTTTAACTCTATAAAACTTTCTTTCAAATTCGTGAGTTTATACGTTGCAGACCATTC
This sequence comes from Solanum dulcamara, assembly GCF_947179165.1. Taxonomy (NCBI): domain Eukaryota; kingdom Viridiplantae; phylum Streptophyta; class Magnoliopsida; order Solanales; family Solanaceae; genus Solanum; species Solanum dulcamara. Next base: position 28,346,134 of record NC_077243.1, read on the forward strand.
CTCCTAAATGTACAGCCAATCAGAGGATCGCTGCTAGCACTGAGGTTCCACAGTCAGAGATACCTCTACCAAGAACTATGGGCCGACCTGCAAGGTCTACTAAGGTACCCCAAATAACTATTCATACCACTCCTACTTTGTAGGTAGAATTCAGAGGAGCTATTGCCATGCTCACTCAACTAGTAGCTGCCCAGATGGGTAACCATAGTTCACCAACTCCTAGCTCTTGCTTTCAAGAGTTGTCTTCCACCACAAGGATTAGAAATTTTTTGAGGATGAACCTGCCAATCTTCACAAGGTCTAAGGTTGAGGAGGATCCTCAAAATTTCATTGATGAGATATGAAAGATATTAAAAGCGATGCATACTACCGAGATTTAAGGTTTTGAATTGGTTTCCTACTAGCTCAAGGATGTGGAGAATATGTAGTATGACCAGTGGGAGTAGAGTCATGGCGAGGATTCTGGACCTTCAGTTTGGGATAAGTTTGAAAGCTCTTTCCTTGACCACTTCTTTCCCTAAGAGTTACGGTAAGCAAAAATTGAGAAGTTTGTGAACCTCAAGCAGGAGAGCGTAATTGTAAAGGAGTATAGTTTGAAGTTTGTTGAGTTGTCTAAATATTCCCAAGAAATGATTCCTCATATGAGGTCCAAGATAAAGAAGTTTGTCTCTGGCCTAGGCAAATATGTAAAGAGAGAATGTAAGGCAATGCTAATAATTTTTGACATGGATTTTTCTAGATTGATGGTGTATGCTCAGCAGGTTGAGGATGACAAAAAAAAGGACCGAGAGGAACACTTAAGCAAGAAGGCTAAGTTTGTTGGGCATGAGAATGAGCAAAAGAAAGGGAATGGTAATAAGTCCTTCTTTCAGAAGGGGTCTTCTAATTATGCACCTTTTTCAACAAGTGCTTCTACACCTAATTAGAGGTTGCTGAGTCACCAGAACTTCCGAGCTCAAGGTTCTTATTCCCAATTAAGTGTGGCTTAAGGTTCTAGAGGAAAGCCCCTGTGTGCTAGATGTGAGAAGCTACATTTAGGAGAGTTTCGTGTAGGCACCAATGCTTGCTACGGATGTGGAAAGATAGGTCACTTCTAGAATGAGTGTCCTTCAAATAGACAAGGAGATGGAAGTAGTAGAGCTTAGTTTTCTTCTGCAGCTCCACAGAATAGAGGTAATAAGAGAGTTGCAGCTTCAAGTGCAGGTGGGGGAACAAATATTATATGCTATGTATAGTCGCCAAGACCAAGAAAATGCACCCGATATTGTTAATGGTATGCTCCGAGTCCTTTTTTGATGTGTATGCATTACTTGATCCGGGTGCTACATTATCTTTTATGACTCCTTTCTTAGGTAGTAAATTTGAGATCCTTCTTGACTGTCTTCTTGAGCTTTTTAGCGTGTCTACTCCTATTGGTGAGTCTATATTAGCTGAGAGGGTCTATAGAGATTATACTGTGTCAATCTATCACAGAGATACTATAGCTGACTTAGTTGAGTTGGACATGGTTGATGTTGATATGATTCTTGGCATGGACTAGCTTTGTGCTTGTTATGCCTCAGTTGATTGTAGGACCCGAATTATCAAGTTTCAATTTCCAAATGAGCCTATATTAGAGTGGAAGGGGAGTTCTGTAGTGCCTAGGAGTAAATTTATTTCCTACCTTAAGGATAGAAAGTTAATCTCTAAGGGATGCATATATCATATAGTCCGAGTCAAAATATTAATGATCAAGCTCCATCTCTTGAGTTAGTTCTCGTTGTGAGTGATTTTCCTAAAGTCTTTCCTGAGAATCTACCCAAAATCCCTCCTGATAGAGAGATAGACTTTGGTATTGATATCCTTCTTGATATATAACCTATATCCATTCCTTCTTATATGATGGCTCCCGCTGAGTCGAAAGAGTTGAAAGAACTGAAAGACCTCCTAGATAAGGGATTTATCAGGCGAAGTGTCTTACCTTGGAGAGCTTCTATCCTATTCAAGCGAATGAAAGACGGGTCCCTTAGAATGTGCATTGATTACCGACAACTGAACAAGGTCACCATAAAGAACAAGTATCCTCTCCCCAGGATAGATGATTTATTTGACCAATTTTAGGGTGACACATGCTTCTCTAAGATAGACCTTATATTAGGCTATCATCAGTTGAAAGTGAGAGAATGTGACATCCCGAAGATGGCTTTTCGAACCCGCTATGGTCATTTTGAGTTTTTTATTATTCCTTTGGATTGACAAATGCTCCTACAGCTTTTATGGACTTTATGAATCAGGTATTCAAGCCATACCTGGATATATTTGTGATTGTATTTATCAATGATATTTTGGTCTACTCTAGAAGTAAGAGTGAGCATGCTAACCACCTTAGGATTGTCCTTCAAACTCTTAAGGATAAGGAGTTATTTGCTAATTTTTTGAAGTATGAGTTTTGGCTTGTGTCTGTAGCATTCCTAGTCCATATTATATTTGGTGATGGAATTCGAGTTGATACTCAAAAGATTGAGGAAGTTAAGAACTGGCCCAGACCTACCTCTACAACTAATATAAGGAGTTTCTTAGGTTTAGATGGTTACTATAGGAGGTTTGTTGAGGTATTCTCATCCAAATCCTCACCATTGACTAAGATGACTTAGAAAAAGGCTAAGTTTCAATGGTCTGATGCTTGTGAGAAAAAATTTCAAGAGTTGAAAGCTAGATTGACTACTGCTCCAGTACCGTCCCTACCCGAGGGAACAAATGGTTTTATAATCTATTGTGATGCTTCTAGAGTTGGGTTGGGATGCATGTTGATGCAGAAAGGTAAGGTCATTGCCTATGCCTCCAGACAACTTAAGACTCATAAGAGGAACTACCCCACTCATGACCTTGAGTTGGAAGCTATGGTATTTTCTCTTAAGATCTGGCATCACTATCTTTATGGTGTACATGTGGATATATTCACGGACCACAAGAGTTTTCAATATGTATTCAGTCAGAAGGAGCTGAATTCGAGGTAGATGAGATAGCTAGATTTGCTTAAGGATTATGACATAAACATTCTCTACCACCCAGGTAAAGAAAACATAGTTGTCGATGCTCTAAGAAGGTTATCCATGGGGAGTACGACTCATGTGGAAGAGGAAAACAAAGAGTTTGAAAAGGAAGTGTATAGACTTATGCATTTGGGAGTTCAACTTATTGACTCTAGTGAGGGAGTTACAATAGCTGGAATAGAGCTGAATCATCTCTAGTTGCAGAGGTAAAAGGAAAGAAAGATCAGGACCCCATTCCCCTTCAACGAAAAGACGAGGTTCACAAGCAAAAGGTAATGGATTTTGCCAAAAGGGGAGATGGAGTGTTGAGATATCAAGGGACATTATGTGTTCTAAGTGTTGATGGCATTTGATAGAGAATCATGGTAGAAGCCTATAATTCCAGGTATTCCATCCATTCAGGGTTGACAAAGATGTACCATGACTTGAGAGAAATATTCTTGTGGAGTGGAATGAAGAGAGATATAACAGAGTTTGTGTCCAAATGCCCGAACCTCCAATAAGTTAAAGTTGAGCACAAAGGCTTTGTGGAGTGGCTCAAAATATAGAGATATCAGAATGGAAGTGGGAGATGATCAACATGTACTTCATTACCGGTTTACCGCGAACCCATAAAAAACATAACTCTATTTGGGTGATTGTGGATAGGATGACCAAATCGGCTCATTTCTTGCCAGTTAAGACTACGGAAACCACAGAGGATTATGCCAAACTATATCTTAGAGAGATTGTTAGACTGCATGTAGTTCTTTTGTCTATCATCTCAGATAGGGGAGCTCAATTCACTGCTTAGTTTTGGAAGTCATTTCAGAAGGGTTTGGGTTTAAGAGTAAACCTTAGTAGTGCTTTTCATCCATAGACAGACGGCCAGGCAAAATGTATGCTATAAAATTTGGAGGATATGTTGAGAGCCTGTATCATTGACTTCAAAGGTAATTGGCATGATCATTTACCTCTTATTGAGTTTGCATACAATAATAGCTTCTATTCGAGTATTCAAATGGCTCCTTATGAAGCTCTATATGGGAGGAGATGTAGATCACCAATTAGTTGGTTCGAAGTTGGTGAAGCTCTTTATAGGTAGAGTTCATTCTGGTAACGTAGTTAGTTACCCAAGGGAATCTTATTAGCAACCTAAAGTCCCAAACTACATTGCCTACATAGGTTGCCTTCATGTCCTAGCTAGTGGATCCACATATAGCATAGTTGAGTTGAGTTTAGTTATTTTTGGAGTATGTCCTGGCAAGGTAGCCTCCCTTGTTTCTATATTGAAGTCATTGGATTCCATGTAATAGCTCGCATGGTATTAGTTTTCAGTTAATGCTCCTATCCCACACAAGCTAGAGTTAAGTTATGCGATGTCAAGTTATGAGTTTATGACAAAGTTTTATGATATGCATTGACCAAGAGTTTCTTATGTTTTAAATTGCTTTTAAGCTTTACTCATGTTCATTATGATTGGTCATGCATCTTATGGAATATTGATTACATTCTTTTACTTGTTCATGCATACCTCACATACTTAGTACATTCAAACATACTAACCTATATTTTGCCTATATTGTCTCATAATGTAGGGACGGACGACCCTCGCGATCATCCTATTCGTGGCTAGAGTTTTCCCTAGATTCTCGAGAAGTTGATGAGTCCTCATTCTATCGAGGACATGACTTTTATTCATGTTGGTATTGTGTTGATTTTCTTCTTTTATTAGGGTGAGCTAGGAGGTTTTCCTAAGCCCTTATCAAAGATTAGACTAGAGGCATGTTTAGACGATATTATGGTGAAGTCCGGTTGGACGTTTATAGAGTAGATCTCCATTAGTCCCATTCTCTTGTGATGATTACTTCCACTTATATTTATCATGTTCTTTAGCTTATGTATGCGATGTATGCTAAGATGGCTTATGGTTGGGGTCCCTTGCATCCTAATCTCCATGTTACGATTAGTCCCTTGATTGGGTCGTGACAAAAATATACAATAGAACTTGTAGTATATGGTCTAATAAATCAAGTTTTTTGATGAAATTATATTTACGTAATTTTTGAATAATTTGATATTCAAATAATTTCAAAAGTAATTCACTAGTGAATTGACTTTGATATTTATCATATTCCACAAAAATATCTGATCAGAGGAAAGAACCTCTTCAAGAATGTCATTATAACCTCTATAAGCTAAAGAAAAATATTCCTAAGTTTCCTCATGCTCTCCAAGAATGAAGTTGTATATATAAAACGGTTTTTGAGACTTTTTCTGACTTAAACCCTACGACTTTCCCACTATAGCACCACTCAGCCCACTATAACGATCCCATCGTAGCAGGAATCTGTCCTGCCATTGAGGCTTGTATGGAGTCAGAAACTCAGAATTTCTTCCCTAAACCCCTATTTCGTAACACACTTTCAAACGGTGAAGATCTAAAATTATCCTTTCACTCCAAGTTTGATATTCGAAGTTCTACTTACCAAAATTTACTTATGAAAAGTCTTAAGGATTCGTTAATGTCTTAGCAAACATAAAATCGAATCTAAGCTTGAACACTAACCCCAACTCATACCCAGATTGCCCTATGCCTTACCTCACTCAAATTTTGTTTGAGATTGGCCTAGCCTGAGGTTTTCCAAGTTACTACACAAAAAGTTTTCTGACACAAAATCCTTTCCATTCTCTTTCCCATAACGACTGGAAGGAGTCGTTACATATATAAAATCCACCTATAGGGGTTTCACATGAAAACCTATAAGCAATCAATAAGAGGTGTCATCTATGTCTAGTTCGAGACATGATTCTATCAACTAATTATTATTTAACTAATGTGATATGTTACTATCCAATATATCAAAAATGTGTTGACCCATAATAAGGTCTCACTTATAAATCAAAATAATAAATCAAATCACATAGATCATAGAAATTATATCAAGATTAAGTACATGCAATGGTCTAGAGAAGTAGTTGCATTAATATTCAAAAAAATTAAACAAGCATCTCTAATTGGTCCGTTCAATACATTCAAAATGTACTAGCACAAGAAGTTGGAATATGTCCTTTCTCATAATTAAGATCAAATTATATTTAATCTTGTGCTACGATCATCAAGATGTTTGTCCTACTTCATCTTTGATTGTGAACATTAATTATAACTTATAAAACCCAATAATTTTAATCGTTTGTGTATGAGCTAAATAACTCCATACACAAAAATTGTCTACTATATAAGTAAAAGACACACATCTTAGCACAATGGTCTTTTCAAATAAAAACTTTATTAAATTAAGAAAATAAAATAAATTGCCTTTACATGAAATGAAAATATGATTTTATAATTTAAACCACATGATTAATAGTATATCTCAATAATAATCTTTTACTTGAATCAATAAAAAAATCAATACAAAGAATTATTATTAAATTTCTTTATATTTGTTTTAATTTCTTCTATTCCATAACACATGTAGCCCAGAGACCATATAAGTTATACAAATAATAGAAAGAAAATTCAAAAATTGTTATACGCATAGTCCTACTCTAGTGAATGTCTATTATGTAAACTCCTATAGAGAAAAGTTAGGAATCCTATCTGAGAACCAAGTTATTTTTCCCCTATAAATAAAGGGGCTCCTTTATTGTTAATTCATCCTTCAAGAGAAATAAGAAATCTTCTCTCTTCTCCCACTTTTTCACAACACGCTATCGGCACGACGCTCTAACCATCTTAAAGAGTGAAAGATAAGTTTGAAAGCTAAGGTATTATTAATTTTCCATTTTTTCATATGACTAATCTTACAAAACTTGATTTCGTTGCTCTTCATAGTTCGGGAAAAAACTACCTTGCATGGGTATTGGATGTTGAAATCCATTTGAATGAAATGGGTCTTGGAGACACCACTAAATATGAAAATAAAGCATCAAAATAAGTCTGTTTTTATGACCCGAATTTGAGTGTGATGGCACTCATCTCAACCTACCAAGACAAGTCAGCCTAAAATCCAATGAAAATTAAATATGGAAGTAAATGAAATAAAGCAAGATTTAATTTAGTCAAAAACAGATAAATAATCTGAAAATCCCTCAAGACTGGTTGTCACGTGTACAAACCACTAATATATTACCAAAATAAGAAAAGAAATACTGTCACAATGTATTTGTCTCTAGAATAGGACTAAAATATAATAAAAGGGGAAGACGTGTCCGCTGGATGAATGCAATAACTACCTCAACACTCGAAATGATAGCATCGAGTGTGGTAGGAAACATTAGGAGATCAAACAGGTCTGGGATCACAACCTATACAAATGTAGAATCAAGGGATGAGTACCAAAAAATACGGGACTCAACAAACAGATAACTAAAACTAGGCAAAGCTAAGTAAATTACAAGTACTCCTGTCATCAAAATCAAACCTCCTTAACTACAACCTATATAAAACCAACCCAACTCTATAATTTGTACAATAAAAATAATACAGTCCACAAATACTCATTAATAGTCTAATAAAATAAATCATATCAAGTCAATTTAGGCATATACAAAGAAACAAGAAGTAAATGCAAATTCACAAATATCGGAAAGGTGCGAAGGTGTGATGCAATGCAATGAAATGATGCATGTCTGGCCTATTGGTATACATCTGCTGAATCACAATTCAGAATCCATGGGGGACATTTCTAGCCATGTAACCTTCCACTGAGCATGTTCCCATCTCCTCAAAGATACATATCCTACTACGGAGCATGTGGAGCGACCACTTTATTTCATAATACCTGCCACGAAGCATATGGCCTGACCTCTTTGTCTCATATCCTTTTCAGTCTCAACACTATATATCAAAACCAATATAATTAAACCATGATCAAAAAATTCACGATAATAGGATGATATCAACAAAAATTCACATCTCATATCAATATAGTCATTTAACATATCCACAATATGTCACAATTATCATCACATCAATCACACTAATACAAATCATCAAATTGCCATTTTATTACCCTTTTTCTTCATTATTAGGATCAGTCACAAGATCAAATAGCCCAAACCAATTCCCATTACTCCCCCAACACATAAATACAAGGATTACAAGTTTCTACAAGCTTTAGCAAAGGTTTAAGAGTTCACTTGCCTCAAATAATCAAGCAATCACTCCGGGACTTGAGCCTTCTCCTTTCATTGGACTTCCAAATCAATATAATTTAATCAAATGAATAATCATAATAAGATTTTAAATTAACAACACCCATATTATTATATGTCTAGCCTAGATCCAAAAACTCACTCAAATCTATAATCGAGTTCCTAATCTTGATGCCAATTAACATGTCAAGTCTCATATTTCTAAAATTCCAAGCCTAGATTAAGTCTCAATTTTTCCAAATATCATAAATCTTGTGGTATTCATATAATATAATACACATAATATTTAATAAGATATAATAATATATCAAATCTTTAATGATAATGTGATAATAATAATAAGAAGAAGAATTTGAAGAATGCTAAAATCACCTATGGACGCAACGTCTTACTTCACAGCAAAATGCAGAACTCCTATTCCTGCACACTGTAATTTACTCTTTATAACTTACTCATCCAATCATTGGCCTATAATTAGCCTCAACCCATTTTTGTCATTATTTCATAATTTTAATTCATCCACCATTGATAATGTCCCCACATAAAAAAAAACCATTTTGCCTTCAAATTTTTTCATCAACATATAAATAATTTTATATAATCCCTTGCCTATAAATCAACCAATGGTTTTTAACATATACAAGAATTTGAGAAACCTGAATTCGTACTTGCACTGCGGGTCATTTCCTTTGTTATAGAGGGCGCCGTTTCTTGTTGTTCTCTTTTTTTTTTCCCTTTTGCAAACTAATAATGTACTAAAAGTCATAAACCTCACTAACTTATTTTAATAAATAAAGTTGTATAGGGTATTAAATAAATTAACAATTTAGCCCACCAATTAAATTAATTATCTAAAATCAGTCGTCAACTAATTAATCGTAGTTATCGAATAGTCCAAAATTTCTGATTTATATTTATGGAAAGGGTCTTTTTTGAAATTCTCAAAATGACCTAACAGACCATTACATTATCCACTACTAAAGTCATGTTCTTTCTAGAATATAAAGTAAAGTAAAAAAAGTACCTGAAGCCTAAAAAAGCTTGACAAATCTGGCACGCAGTCAGCTTGCGTCTCCCAAGTTGCCTCTCCAACTTAACGATGCTTCCACTGTATTTTCACTGAAGTTATCTTTTTGGTTCTAAACTTACAAACCTACCTATATAGAATAGATATAGGCTTATCCTCAAATGTCAGATCTGGACTAAACTCTACTAAATCGAGTTATAATACATGGGACTCATCCACAACATACTTTCTAAGCATGAAAACATGAAATATATTATGCATAGAAAATAAGCTAGGTCACAAGGACAATCTATAAACAACCTCTCCAACTTTTCCCATAATCTCAAATGGACCAATGAATCGAGGGTTGAGCTTGCCCTTCCTCCAAAACCACATTACGCCCTTCATTAGTGATACTTGGAGTCATACATGATCACCCTCTATAAACTCTAAGGGTCAAACTCTCCGGTCTATATAACTCTTCTACAGACTCTGGGCTGTCAACAACCTACCCTGAATAATCCAAAGCTTCTCCATGGCATTTCTAAGCAAGCCTGTATCTAATAAATCCATCTCAGTCGAATCAAACCACCTAATCGGAGATCTACACCATCTGCCAGACAACACCTCAAATGGGACCATCTGAATACTAGAATGATAATTGTTGTTGTAGATAAACTCTGCTAAGGGAAAATGTTGATCCCATCTAGCACCAAAATTAATCATACAAGCTCAACACATGTCTTCCAACACCTGAATCATTCGCTTGGACTAGCCATCAGTTTCGAGGTAGAATATTGTAACTCATATCTAAAAGAGTACCCAAATCATGCTATAAGTCCCTCTAAAAGTGAAAAGTGAACAATAAACCTCGATCAGAGACTGTGGAAATAGTAACCCCATAAAGTCGACTATTTGACAGATGTAAAGTTTGGCTAACTTCTCTGCTGTATACATCACCCGAACAAGAATAAAATGGAGAGACTTGGTCATTGTATCAATAATCACCAAAATACAATCATAACCACCTACGCTGGTAGGTAGAATCACAATAAAATCAGTAGTAATCCGCTCCCACTTTTAAGTAAGAATGGGCATCTTCTGAGATACACCTCCCGACCGATAGTGCTCATAGTTGACCAATTGATATGTCAAACATCTATACCAAAAATCTTAGATATATTTCTTCATACCACACCATCAGTAATGCTGTCTCAGGTCATGATACATCTTGGCTGCTTTTGGATGGATAGAATACCTCAAACAATGTACATCCTCCAAAATAAGTCTAGTCAAATCACCCACCTTAGGAATACAAATAATGAACCAATACTCAATACACCCAGTGAATAAAGTACCGCCTCATTATCTTCATCTCTCAGCACTTTTTCTGGAATGATACACAACTTTTCATCCTCGAACTGACGCTCTTGTATCTTCTCAACTAAGGAAGAACGAGCCTTAATAAAAGCAATTGGACAAGGCTATTAGCCAGCCTCTGAACATCTCTAGCCAATGGTCACTCCTCAATTTGATTTGCCAGCTTCCCATACTAGAGGAGTTCCTACTCAAGGCATACACCACCATATTGGCCTTTCCTGGTGATATAATATAGTCATGTCGTAGTCTTTCAGCAACTCAAGCAATTTATATTGCCTTAAGTTCAGATCTGTTTGACTGAATTTATACTGAAGACTCTTATGATCGCTGAAGACCTTGTAATGTATACCATGCAAGTAATAACACCATAACTTAAGCACGAAGACCACAACCGCTAACTCCAAAATATGAGTAAGATAGTTCTTCTCATGGACCTTCAATTGTCTAGAAGCATAGGCAATCACTTTCCCTTTTTATATAACCAAACCACATAAACCAAATCTGGAAGCATCACAATAAATAGTAAATCCCTCACCTTCCTTGGGTAGCATCAAAATAGGATCCAAAGTCAATAAAGTCTTGAGATTTTAAAAGCTTACCTTATATTCATCAGACCAATGAAATTCCACACTCTCGTGAGTCAATATGGTCAATAGGGTTGCAATAAAAAATAAATCTTGCACAAGCCTTCTGTAATAACTGGCTAACCTCATAAAACTACAAATCTCAGTAGAAGAGGTATAACTCGTCTAACCTCTAACTGCATCAATCTTATCTGGATCCACTCTAATTCCCTCTTTAGGCACCACATGTTTCAAGAATGCCAATAAATTAAGCCAAAACTCACACTTGGAGATCTTTGCATAAAGCTTCTCCTCCCTTAACTTTTGAAGTACCAACCTCAAATAGAAGACATGATCAGCCTCAATCTTGGAATACACCAAGATGTCATTAATGAATACTATCACAAAGGAATCCAAGTAGCGAAACACCCCATTCATCAACTCCATGAATGCCGCAGGGGAGTTAGTCAACCCAAAAGACATCCCCAAGAACTCACAGTGGCCATAATGAGTCCTAAAAGCTATATTAGGGATATCTGATTCCTTGATCTTCAACTGATGATAACCAAACCTCAAATCAATCTTAGAGAATAATGCGCTTCCTAAAGCTGATCAAATAAGTCATTAATACAAGGAAAAGTTTACTTTTTCTTGACAGTTACCTTGTTCAACTTCCTATAATTAATACAAATCCTTATAGTCCCATCTTTCTTCTTTACAAATAGAACCGGTGCATCCCAAGGTGACACACTAGGGAGAATAAACCCCTTACTCAACAAGTCTTAGAACTGATCCTTCAACTTCTTCAACTTAGCCAGAGCCATGTGATATGAAGGAATAGAAATGGGCTTAGTGCTCGTCTCCAAGTCAATAGCAAAATCAATATCCCTATCTAGAGGAACACCAGGAATATTGAGTAGGAAAAACATCAGCAAACTCCTTAACCACGATAATAGACTCCATAGAAGATGACTCAATACTAGTATCCTGAATAAACGCCAAATAAGACATACACCCCCTATCAATCAAACTTTAAGCATGAATATATGAGACAGACTTACTAGGATAGATTACCCTTCCACTCAATCCTTGGGAAACTAAGTATTTCTAAGGTAACGATCTTAGTACAACAATGAAGAATAAAAATATAGGGAGAAAGACAATCCATACCCAATATCACATCAAAATCTACTATCCCTAGAATAATCATATTTACCCAAGTATTATACTCGGCCAAGGAAATAAGACAGGATTGATACACTCAATCCACCACTAAAGGCTCACCCACTGTTGTAGACATATAAGCAGGCACAAGCATATGATCGCATATCAAATCAAATCTAAATATAAAATAGGTATACACATAAAAGAGTGTAGACCCTGGATCAAATAACATAGATGCAGGTCCATGTCAGATTGGACAATATCTGTGATAACTACATTAGAAACTCAGCCTTGGGTTTCCCCAGAAAAGCATAATACTGAGCTCCCCTATCACCTCCAGCCTACACAATACCTCTTCCTTCTCCTTGTGGTACTATAGCACCACCAGCACCCCTACTAGGAGTATGACCACCTCTATTAGTCTGGACTCTATATCAGCCTTTGATCAGCTGCCCTGGTCCTCTAATTGGAGTTAAAGAACTAGGTTGGGGTCCTCCTCGACCCAGAGATGTATATTGACATGAAAGATAATATAGATTTCCACAAATATAATAGAATCTGCAATGCGGAAACCTCTGAAATGAACTTGAGAAACCTGTATAACTACTTTGTCTCACCGACCTTTACTATGACCCCTGAGAACTCTAAACTACACTGTAGGACCAATGAGGTATTTGACCATCCTTAGAAGTCAGCATAGATGCATGAAATGGTCCTCTACACTTAAAATATCCACATCCTCTATAAAATCCTCTACCTCCGGATGAGGTACTCGAAACTGATGAGAAGCATGAGTTCTCTTGGGGTCCTCAAACTTCTTTTTCTCTATGAACTCCATCTCCTTGGTGGGACCCATGATGAATTAGAAGGAAGCCTCCTCATGAGTGGATCAAAACACTATTGTACGAATAGAATAGGTCAATCCTTGCATAAATTTGTGAACCCACTCTATCTCATCAGGAAGGATGACCATGGCACGTTTAGACAACTAGTAGAAATGAGTCTCAAACTTAATAACTTTGAGGCCTTTATGCCTTAAAATCTCAAAACAAATGGACTCTCCTTCCTCACACTCCCGAGGATGAAATAATTATAAAAGGAACTAGAAAACTTATCCCAAGTTATCTATTGTGACCCAACTAGCCTAGAACTCAAATACACTCTCCACCACTCTCTAGATGGCCTACATAATTGGAGAGTAGTATAATCAACTTCGTGTGTCTCAAATAACCCCACTATGTCCAATAAGTCCTGGCACATAGTCAGGAACTCAGTCTTCCTACCCTAAAATTATGGTGGATCCATCTTTTGAAACCTCTCATATCAGCCCTGCTCATCGTTAATCAACATGAATACAGATGCAACCTTGAGTTCTCTCCCATTGTTCCCACCGTCATTATCTATAAGGTCCTAGGTGGCTGGCCTACCAGACCCTGAATAATTAGAATTTAATATTGCTCTAGGGTTTGGGCCCCTGATCTAGTCTGAGAAATCTCAAGTGTACCTATCGCACCCACACTCTAAGTAAATCCTTAAAGCACACTCAATACTCGCATCAAAGTGGCCTGAAATAATGGTGCAATAAAAATCTCTAGATGGACCTGGTCTTCTCTAGCATTACTCTATGGCTTAGGAGAAACCTCTCTAGCATGGCCTCTAGCAGTTGGTGTAGCTCCTTGGGCACGACTTTTACGTGCTGCCACTCCACGACCATAACCTTTAGCTCCACTTCTACCTCTACCCCTAGCTGGGGTCCTAACATTAACCTCGAGTACTGCCTCCCCTTACTACCACTAGAAGTAGCTCTAGTCTTATCTATTTTTCAAAAAGTACATGCAAAAACTCAGTACTAATACAAGTAATCACGCACTATATAAAGTAAAAAACAAAATGGAAATTTCTTAATAGTCCTTATAGCATCTCGATGATAAGTATAGACATCTCTGTATCGATCCTCAAGACTTTACTTAGACTTAACTTGTATTCATGTAAGACTTATAAACCTAGGACTCTAATACCATATTCACTTTCCGAATCCAAATGTGATGTCACTCATCTTAATTTATCGAGACAAGTCAGCTTAAAACTCAGCAGAAAGTAAATACAGAAGTAAATAAAATAAAATAAGGTTTAACTTAGTCAAAAAGGTAAATAATCTAAAAATCCCTCAAGAATAGTTGTCACGTGTACAAGTGTAATACCCCAAAAGTTGGAAAGTCAGAAAATGATGTTTAAAGGAAGTTTCATAGAAATGCTGCACCAGATGCCCTTCATAGGCCTAGTTTACAAGACGTGAACCTCAATATTGGCTATAATGGGCTTCATGGTGGAGCCTTAGAACTTGGGGAAATGGGGTAGAGGTCTAAAAGAGGGACTATGGCTCATGGTCCCTACGGCAGACCATAGACCCTTATATGGAGTCGACTCCCCCAAGACCCCTGAGAAAAGAAGTGGACCACGATAGGTTCCATGGTCTATGGAGCCTTATAAGGACCATGGTTCCCTCCGTGGTGGCATCCTCCCCTAAATCAGCTCAACTCCATCACCATATCATCACCAGGACCGTGGTGAGCTTCATGGGCTGTGGTGACCCTCCGTCAAGACGACCTCGTGCAGTTAAGTTAAGGGGTGTCTTACTCTTTTTATATTATTATTATAATATATCAAGACATTTTTGGAGATTTATTCCTAGCCTATAACTAATTCCTAACACTCATAAACCACCATTCTTCCAAATCACAAGATCAACTTAGCACCAAGTGAACTTTATGGTGAGGATCCAGAGGGAATATTAGTAGCAACTATTATTTACTAAACTACGTGTCACTGTAGGTTTTGAGTTTATGGCTTAGATAGTGGATTCACATATAGCTCATGATTATATTATATTTATGATACAGAGTCTACGTTGGAAAGTAGCCTTTCTCTTCTCGATGTGGGAGTTACATTGGATTCCATGTTATAGCTCACACGGTCTTACATGTCGGTTAAGGTTAATATCCCACATATATATATGTTATGTCCTACAATCTTTATGATAATATATTAAAATGCATTGATCATATATTTATGATTTTTAAATGCTTTCAACATTTTGCTCATGTTTTAAGATATTGGTCATGCATCATATGTTCATATTGATTATTTCCAATTTTCATTATTCATATATGCTTCTTACATACTTAGTAAATTTCATGTACCAACACATACTTTTTCCTATATTATATCATAATGTAGAGTCAGACCATCATCGTCATGTCATGAGTAGAGTTAAGCTTGTTACATTCATCATTGGTGAGTCCTCATGTTTCGAGGACATGATGGTCTATTTTTCCTTATATTCTTATGAATTCTCTTACATATATTGGGTGAGCTATAAGCTTATATTATACCCCCATCTAGACTAGTAGAGGTATGTTGGATGTCATACAGACTATGTTGTTTTTTCTTTTAGAGTTTAAGACTTAATTTCTTTTATTGAGACTATTCTTGTTGAGAATTTATTTTCGCTTCTATGCTTAAGTATTTTTACTTTTGTTGACTTATGTATACTCATGAATGATATTCTAAGAGGCATGGCTGGAGTTCTTCAGAGTCATAATCACCGTGTCATGCGTAGGCCCTAGGTTGGGTTGTGACAAAACTTGGTATCAGAACATAAGATTTAAAGTGTCATAGAGAGTCTAATATGCTACTTCAAGTAGATTCATCGGTGTGAAATGTGCCACACCTATGAATAGGAGGATATGATGCGTCTTAGAAAAAATATTATTTCTTTCATGATTTATCGTGTGATAGAATTGAACTCTAAGGCTTCTCCCTCTAACACTTTCCCTTTGTGATTTTAGAAAAATGCCTCCACAAAGAAACCCCATTCAAAGGAATGCTAAGGAGGGGAAACAAGCTCCAAACGGTCCTTTTGAATAAGCAAGTCTCTCATATGGAGTTTTGGACCACATTTCAAGATCTTGCCCAAGCCGTAGCTGCTCAAGAAAATAGGGAAGTGGTAGCTCCCGTGAACCCAAATATGGGTACGATGGTTAGCCGAGTTTGTGACTTCACTGGGATGAACCCTCCCAAATTCCATGGATCTAAGGTGGATGAGGCTCCAAAAGAATTTATTGAGAGCATTTATAAGATTATTGGGATCATGAGTGTTAATCGGTGGAGAAGGCGGACTTAACGACTTATCAAATTAAGGGATTCACCCAAGTTTGGTATGATAATGGAAGGATGAAAGGGGTAGAGATGATCCCGTTGATTAGGAGGAATTCAATAGTTCCTTCCTTGATTGATTCTTTCCTTTGGAGTTGAGGAAAGCTAAGGTATAAAAGTTCATCAATTTACGTTAAGTTAATATGAGTGTGAGAGAGTATTCTCTCAAGTTCATTAAGTTTTCAAAATATAATTCTTTTATTGTTGCAGATCCAAGGGCTCGGATGAGCAAGTTTCTTTTGGGTGTTTCCAATTTGGTGGTCAAGGAGTGCAGGACCACTATGCTCATCAAAGAGATGGATATTTCATGGCTTATGACACATGCCGAATAAATAGAAGAGGAGAACCTAAAGCAAAGGTCTATAAAGGAGTCCAAAAGGGCTTGAATAGATAGTGGAAATTTCTCTTATGGTAAGTTCGAAAATGATTGCCATCCTCAATTTTGCCAAAAGTATTCCGACCAAGACTCTTCAAATGCTCCAGCTCCTAAGTTAAACAAAAACAAGGTTCTAATCCCAAGCCTCAATGAGGAACTCTGAGTGGTCAACCTATTTCCCTATTAATAAAAGTAGGGGAAAAACATCTTGGAGAATATCTAGCGGGTTCGGGTGCTTATTTTGATTGTGGTAAAATGGGTCATCAAGAAAAGAATTGTCCTTCAAATGATACTAGAGGTGGAGATGGTCGACCCCAGACTCAAACTACTACCAATCGACCAACTCACCATGGTACTACTTTAGGTGGCGAATAATGCCAAAATAGGTTATATTCTCTTCAGACTCACCAGGAATTAGAGAATTTGCCTGATATTGTGACTGATATGTTAAAAGTCTTTGACTTCGATATTTATGCATTATTATATTCGGGTGCTATGCTATTATTTGTTACTCCTTATCTTGCTATGTAATTCATTGTTAGTCCTGAGGTCTTATTAAAGCCTTTTTCGGTCTATACTCCTGTTGGTGATTAGGTTGTGGCTAACAGAGTCTGTCAAAATTTCCCAATTTTAGTTTTCCATAAAGTCACTTGAGTTGACCTTGTAGAGCTTGATATGACTGACTTTGATGTTATTATTGGTATGGATTGTCTTTATGCATGTTATGCTTCTATATGTTGTAGAACTCATGTGGTTAAGTTTTAATTTCCTAATGAGACATTCCTAGAGTGGAAGGATAGTAATTCCATGTTTAAAGGTAAATTCATCTCGTGCCTTAAAGTACAAAAAATGATTTCTATGGGTTACATCTATTATCTAGTCTGGGCTACAGATATCAACTCCAAAGCTCATACTCTTGAGTTAGTTTTAGTTGTTAATGAGTTTCCAAAAGTTTTTCCCAATGATCTCCCAGGTATACCTCTCAAAAGGGAAATAGACTTTGGTATCGATCTTATCCCCGATACCCAACCTATTTATATTTCTCATTATTTAATGACCCCAGTAAAATTGAAAAAGTTATAGGATCATTTAAAGGATTTGTTAGACAAGAGTTTCATTAGACCGAGTATCTCTCCATGGGGTGCTCCGGTTCTCTTTGTTAGGAAGAAGAATGGTTCTCTCTGTGTGTGTCTTAACTATCAATAATTGAACAAGGTCACAATTAAGAATAAGTATTCCATTCCAAAAATTGATGACTTATTCGATAAACTTCAATGAGCAAGCTAATTTTCAAAGATTGATCTTTAATCGGGTTATCATCAACTTCAAGTAAGGGAATGTGACATTCCAATGATGTCTTTCAGAACTCGGTATGATCACTTTGAATTCTTGGTTATGTCTTTTGGACCAACGAATGCTCCTACAACTTTTATGGATTTGATGAACAGGGTGTTCAAGCAGTACTTGGATATGTTCGTACTTGTGTTCATTGATGATATTTTGGTCTACTTTCAAAGTAAGGATGAGCATGCCAATTATTTGAGGATCTTGTTTCAAGTCCTCAAGAGCCGTCAATTGTTATCTAAGTTTAGAAAATATGAGTTTTGATTGAGATCAGTTGCTTTCCTTCACCATATTATCTCCAATAAAGATATTATGGTTGATCCTAAGAAGATCGAAGTGGTTAAGAATTAGCCTAGACCTTCGTATCCTTCTAATAGTTAGAGTTTCTTAGGCTTAAACGGTTATTATAGATAGTTTGTAGAAGATTTCTCTTTCATTGTATCGCCCTTGACTACTTTGACTCAAAAGAAGGGGAAATTTAAATGGTCTGAGGCATGTGAGAAAAGTTTTCAATAGTTGAAAGATAGGCTTACTTCCACTCCAGTGTTGACTTTGCTGGAAGGTTCCGATAGATTTTTTGTTTTTTGTGATACCTCAAGAATTGGTCTTGGTTATGCTTTGATGCAAAATGGTAAGGTGATAGCCTATACTTCTAGGAACCTCAAGGTACATGAAAAGAACTATCTAACTCATAACTTGGATTTAGCAGCAGTTGTGTTTTCTTTGAAGATTTGGAAACACTATCTTTATGGTGTCCATGTTAATGTATTCACCAATCATAAAAGTTTTCAATATGCATTCAACCAAAAAGATTTGAATCTTTGACAAAAGTAGTAGCTTAGGTTATTGAAGAACTATGACATGAGTACATTATACCATCCAGCCAAACAAATATGGTGACTGATGCTCTTTGTAGATTATCAATGAATAGTGTTGCCCATATTGAGGATATAAAGAAATAGTAAATCCGCGATGTTCATAGATTAGCCCATTTGGGTGTTCTCTTAGTTGATTCCGAGGATGGTGGTGTTATTTTTCAAAATGGTTCTAAATCATCTCTTGTGGTGGATGTTAAGTCCAAGTAAGATAATGATCCTACTTTGGTTGAGTTGAAGAAAGCGATTTCTGAAAAATTCATTAAGGTTTTCTCCCAAGAGGGAAATGGTGTATTGAGATATCAAGGCCGATTGTGTGTTTACAATGTTAATGGCTTGAGGGAATTGATATTGTCCGAAGCTCATAGTTTAAGGTGTTGTATTCATCTAGGTTCCACAAAAATGTATCATAATTTGAGGAAAGTGTATTGGTGGAATGACATGAAGATGAATATTGCAGAATATGTGGCAAAATGTCCCAATTGTCAACACATAAAGGTTAAGCATAAAAAACTGAGAGGTTTGACTGAAGATATTGAGATTCCTACTTGGAAGTAGGAAGACTTGAATATGTACTTCATTATAGGTTTGCCTCATACCCGTATGAAACATTATTCTATTTGGGTGGTTGTTGACCAAATGACTAAGTTAGCTCATTATCTTTCCATTAAAACTTCCTATTCAACCGAGGACTATGCTAGATTCTATATCCGAAAGTTGGTTAAACTTCATGGTGTTCCACTATTTATCATTTCATACCAAGGTATTCAATTCACATCTCAGTTTTAGAGATTTTTCCAAAAGGGTTTTGGTACTCAAGTTAAGCTTAGTACAACTTTTCACCCTTAATCCAATGGTCAAGCCAAATGTACTATTTAGACCTTAGAGGACATGTTGAGAGCCTGAGTCATTGAATTTAAAGGTAACTGGGATGATCATTTACCATAGATGGAGTTCGTCTATAATAATAATTATCATTCCTGCATTCAGATAGCTTTCAGAATGATAAGAGAAAGATTGAAGGTTGCCTAGAGTCGACAAAAGTCCTATTAGATGTGAGGAGAAGGGAACTTGAATTTGAGGTAAATGATTGAGTTTACTTGAAAATTTCACCCATGAAGGGTGTGATGCATTTTGTCAAGAAAGGGAAGCTTAATCCCAGCTATGTGGGTCTATATCAAATTCTGAGTTTGATTGACATGTGTCATATGAGGTGGATTTTCCTTCTGAGTTGGCATTGGTGCATCTGGTGTTCCATGTATCCTTGTTGAGGAAGTTTGTTGGTGATCCTAGCTATATTGTTCCTTTGGACAGTGTTGGTATGATAGAGAGAATTTTATATAAGGAGGTCTCGGTTGAGATCTTAGACCGACAAGTTAAGAAGTTAAGGAGCAAGGAAATAACTTCAGTTAAGATGTTATGGAGGAACAAGAGGTTGAATGTGCTACATGGGAAGCTAAAACTGATATGATGTCACGATATCCTCATCTCTTTCTCTTCATTCCTAGTTGAGGTATTGAGTTCCTTCATGATCCAATCCTTCAAATCCACGTATTTCAGTTATCCTCATGTACTTATATGCATTCATGATCATGAAATGAGTTTTAAAGTTATATTATAGCTTGCGATAGAATATTCCATGTTTTATGCATTTTTGATATGTTTTGCATTCATGTTGGGCCCCAAATTAGCTCACCTCCATCACCAGACCAGTGGTGAACTTCACGGGCCGTGGTGACCCTCAGTCAAGGAGACCTCATGTAGTTAATTTAAGGGTGTTTTGTTCTTTTTATATTATTATTATAATGTACCTAGATATTTTTGGTGGTTAATTCCTAGCCTATAACTAATTCCTAACACTCCTAAACCCTCATTCTTCCAAATCACAATATCAAACTTCTCAAGTCTCTCCAATTTCTCTCCAAGGCAAGAACAAGGGGAAAACATTCAAGCTTCCATTAGAGGTATTTAATTCAAACTTTACAAGTCCAGGTATATGGAAATTCATCCATGGATCCCTTCTATACATGGAGACCCAAGGTTTTCTCCCTAATTCTATGTTTATTTCAAACCCAATTCTCTCAATTCTTGGGTTTTGGTCAAATTGCATATGGGTCAATTAACTTATGTTCTTAGTCATTGGTAATAGTCTATTCATGCATGATTTCAATTGAATTACTTATTTTCAAGGTATTTTTCAATGACCCATTCATTATGCTATCAATTTTAAGAATGAATTATGGATTTATGATCATGAAGTTTATGATTTCTTATGTATGATTTACGAAAGTTATGTTTTATGATTCAGCTATGATTTTGAGTATAAAACCATAAATTATGAAATGTTTTTTCACAATATTCAAGTTATGATGATTTGGATGCTTAGAAAGGGAAGTATCCCCAAGTTCAAGTTATGATTATAGTTTTCAAGGAGCTATTCTTATGTTATATTTTTATAATATTGGATTGATCAATTACCTTTTCTAATGATTATATTTATGTATTCTATTGGGATTAACTTAGCACCGAGCAAACTTTAGGTGGGGATCCACGAGGGAATCCTAGTAGCAACCATTAGTTATTAAACTACGTGTCACCATAGGTTTTGCCTTTATGGCTTAGGTAGTGGATTCACATATAGCTCATGATTATGTTATATTTATGATATGGTGTTTACCTTGGCAAGTAGCCTTTCTCTTGTTAGTGTGGGAGTTACACCAGATTCCATATTATAGCTTATATGGTCTTACATGTCGGTTAACACATATGTATAAAATAAGTCATACAAGCTCTATGATAATGTTTTATGATGCCCTGAACATATGTTTATAATTTTTAAATATTTTCAAGGTTTTGCTCATGTTTTAAGATATTGGTCACGCATCCCATGTTCATAATGATTATGTCTTATTTTTATTGTTCATACATGTTTCTCAAATACTTATTACATTCTATGTACTAACACATACTTTTTCCTATATTATATCATAATGTAGGGTTAGATGATCATCATGCACCTCCCATTCATGAGTAGAGTTGAACTTTTTACTTCCATTGCTAGCGAGTTCTCATAGTTCGAGAATGTGATGGTCTATTTTTCCTTATGTTCTTATGACTTCTCTTACATATATTGGGTGAGTTAGGAGCTTGTCTTATGCTCCCATCTAGACTAGTAGAGGCATGTTGGATGTTATGGGGTCTATGTTGTCTTTTCTTTTCGAGTTTGAGACTTATTTTCTTTTATTGAGACTTCTCTTGTGGAGACTTTATTTTTGCTTCTATGCTTAAGTCTTATTGCTTTAATTACCTTATGTATGCTCATGAATGGTATGCTAACAAGCCTGGTTGGAGTCCTTTGGGGTTCTAATCACCTTGTCGTGCCTAGGGCCTAGCTTGGATCGTGACAACAAGCCACTAATACATTACCGAAATAAGAAAGGAAATAAAATCACAATTTCTTTATCTCTTGAATAGGAATAAAACATAATAAAAAAGTAAGAGGTGTCCACTAGATGGATATAACAGCTACCTCAACACTTGAAATGATAGCTTCGGATGTGGTAGGAAACACTAAGAGATCAAGCAGGTCCGAGCTCATAATCTACACAAGTGTAGAAGCAAGAGGTGATTACCAAACAACATGATACTCAGCAAGCGGACAACTAAAACTAAGAAAAGTTACGTAGATAAGCATTCCTGTCATCCCAACCAAAACTCCTTAACCATAACCTACATAAAAACTAGACTAACTCTATAATTTGTAAATTAATAATAATACAGTCCATGAATAATTATCAATAGTCTTATCAAATGAATCATATCAAGTCAAGTTCAGCATATACATAGAGACAAGAGGTAAATACGAATTCACAAATATAAGAAAGGTGTGATACAATACAATGAAATGATGCATGTCTCTCCTATTAGTATACATTTATTGAATTTAGAATCCATAGGGGATATTTCTGTCCATGTAACCCGCCATAGAGTGTGTGACCCATCCCCTCAAATATACATATCTTACCACTAAACATGTGGCCTGACCCTTTTGCTTCGTAGTACCTTCCATGGAGCGTGTGAGCCAACCCCTTTATCTTATATCCTTTCCAGTCTCAACATAGTATATCAGCACCAATACAATTAAGCCATGATCATACAATGCAAGATAATAAGATGATTATTCTGACCCGACCTAGGGCCTAGTCGTAATACAACGATTGAAACCCTGAAGGGCTCTAATCTAGCCTCTTGTACATATAATAAGCATACATAAGGTAAAGTAAAAGTGGAAACATCATAAGAAAGTCTAAACCATGAATAGAAATTGGAGAATGTCATATGACAACATAGACTCAAAACATTTGTCCAACTAGATGCCTCTACTCAAGAGTATGGGCGGGGGCTAAGACATGTCCCTAGATCACCCTCAATATGAAACATAACAAAAATATTTGAAAAAAATAACCAAATCGATGATTAGTCCTCGATAAATGAGGACTCACAACAAACACCGCCAGATAGGAAAACTTCACTAGCCACGTGGATGAATATAATCTTCAATCTTAATCCCTACATTATAAGACAATGTAGGCAAAGAGTATGCATTAGTACGTTGGAATGTACTAAGTATGAGGGCATGAAATGCAACGTAAATCATGGGATGCAATGGTTAAGTAAATCACATGATAAGATGAGATAAATAAAGTCATGAGAAAATCATATTGACCAAAGCATTTTTAAAAGCATACTTTAAATTATGGCATACATAAGAGATAATACATATGTGGGATAGGAACTATAACCGATAATAAAACCATGCGAGCTATAACACTGAATCCCGTTGTCTCCCCATACAATGAAGAAAAGGGAAATCTACTTGCCAAGGTGGACTCTACTCCGCTAGAATGGTCATACATACGCTACATGTGGATTCAATAGCTAGGATATGAAGACAACCTACGGTGGAATATAGTTTATGGGACATGAGGCTTCTACTAAGGCTTTTGGTAGGGCTCCCACCTTAATTCCACTCGGTGCTAAGTCAAATCCCACAGAATACATGCATAGCATAGAATCATAATTTTATATATAATAGTCGTGATCATAGGTTTGAAATCATAGAGTAGCTCATTTTCATAACATACTTGTAATGTGAGAATTATCCTTTCGTCATTACAATCATATTTGCATAATTCATATAGTTAGGTCCTAGGTCACCTCATAGGGCCCTAAGTCACCTTACTTTATAGCTTGCATGAAATTCTTACATTGAACTTAGAGTAAAATTCAACTGTATAACTGATTGAATTGAAAATCATGTAATTGAGTTGAAAATATGCATGATCAGATACTTTATTTCAGCCCATACATAATTTATAAAGATAATATCATTGGGAAGTATAATTCAAAATACCCATAATTAATATCATGAACCCTAGAGATCAAAATAGGAGAATTCATGGAAAAACTCTTCAATTCAATGCAATAACCATCAATTTATATCAAAATAGACTCATAATCATAATTTGAATCATAATTCATGCAATTAGAATAGAGATCATAAATTTCATAAAATACCATACTTTAATTTGATAGAACACTTGAGAAATTGATTGGGCTTTATGGATGAAAGAATCCATGAATCAATACCCATATACCTTAAGTGAGAAAACCAAATAATTTGGAAGAACTTGAGAGTTTTGATGGAGAGCTTGAGTGAATTTACTTGAAATCTTCAATGGAGTCTTTGAGAGTCTTTTGTAGAGAAAAAAATATTTGAGTAGGTAAATTGTAGAAAAATGAATAGAATTAGAGGTTTGAGTTAATTTATAGAACTGAATTAGGTCCTAAAAATGTCTAGGTTCATTAACTAATAATTAGGTAAAAGTCTAAAGTGCCCTTACTAAAAACTAAATTCGGCCAAAAACCCATTACCAGGTCCGCGACGTGGACTTGGCATGGACTTTACTATTTTTTGCAGTTTCTCTGAAAAATCTATCTTTTGATATACGGGTCCTAAAAATCTACCGAGACCATTTTCCTGCAGGTTTTGACCCCCTGATCAATATTTCGAACTCGAATTTATCAAAAAGATTAAGGATAATGCATTACATGAGCGGCCTATTCCTAAGGCATTCTTAAGGCACTTGTGAGCATTTTGAGGAATGTTACAATGATATCAACAACAATTCACATATCATATCAATATGTCACTTCACATATCCACAATATGTCACAATTATCATCACATCGATCACAGCAATACAAGTCATCAAATTGCCTTTTTATTACCCCTTTTCTTCGTTATTAGGATCATTCACAAAGTCAAATAGCCCGAACCAATTCCCATTACTCTCCAATGTATAAAAAAAAGGAATACAAGTATCTACAAGCTTTAAAGAAGGTTTAGGAGTTCACTTGTCTCAAATATTCAAGCAATCACTCCTGGACTTAAGCTTTCCTCTTTCGTTGGGCTTCCAAATCAATGTAGTTTAATCAAATGAATAATCACAACAAGATTTCAAAATTAACAATACCCATGTTACTCTATGTATAGCGTAGACCTAAAAACGCAGTCAAATCTATAATCGGGTTCCTAATCTTGATTCCAATTAACATGTCAAGTCTCATATTACTTAAATTTTAAGTCTAGGTTATGTCTCAATTTTTTCAAATATCATAAATATAATGGTATTCATATAATATAATGCACCTAATATTTAATTATATATAATAATATATCAAAACTTTAATGATAATGTGATAATAATAAGAAGAAGAATTTGAAGAACGCTAAACCAACTATGGACGCAGCGTCTCACTTCACAACAAAATGCAGAACTCGTATTCCTGCACACTGTAATTTACTCCTTATAACTTACTCATCCAATAATTGGCCTATAATTATCCTCAACCCATTTTATCATTATTGTCATAACTTTAATCCATCCCCCATTGATAATGTTCCCACATGCAAAAGAAACCTATTTTGACTTTGAATATTTCCATCAACATATAAATAATGTAATATAATCCCTTGCCTATAACTTAACCAATGATTTTAATATATACAAGGATTTGAGAACCTTGAGTTCGTACCTGCACTGCTATCGAGGCTGTCGTTTCTTGTTGTTCTCTCTTCTTTTTTTCCCCTTTTCAAACTAATAATGTACTAAAATTCATGAACCCCACTAACTTATTTTAATAAATATAATGGTATAGCGTATTAAATAAATTAATAATTTAGCCCACCAATTAAATTAATTATCCAAAATTTCTCATTTAAATTTATGAAAAGGTTATTTTATGAAAGAGAGAGAAATCATTCTCAAAATGACCTAACGGGTCATTATAACTGTGCTAAAGCTATAATTTTCTTGCATCATCATCTTGATAAAATTTTGAAAATTGAATATCTCACTGTTAATGATCCACTTGTTTTGTGGAAAAGCATGAAGAAAGATATGATCACTTGAAGATGGTCATAAGTCTAAAAGCATGATATGATTGGATGTATCTGAAGCTACAAGACTTTAAATTTATTCATGAGTACAATTCTTCTACGTTCAGAATTAATTCTCAGTTGAAACTGTATGGAGAAATGATTAATGATATTGATATGATGGAAAAGACGTTCTCACTTTTCATGCCTCGAATGTGTTCCTGCAATAACAATATCGAGAGAAAGGTTTCAAGAATTATTTAAAAACTATTTCTCATAATCTAGTGGTTGAATAAAATAATGGTTTATTAATGAAAAATTATGAGAATCGGCCTACTGGATCTATACCACTTCCTGAAGTGAATCAAGTTGTAGCACCTCAAAATTATCTAAGCTAAGATCCGAACCATTCTACATGTGTATAGGATTGTACATGGTGATTATTGATTGTGCATAGGTGTTAAGTTCAATTCATTATCATGGGAAAAGATTTGAGGATGAATTAAGGTCATAAAAATCCTCGAACACAAAGTTGAGTTGAAAGTTTCCTTATTGATTCAGTTTCAATATAAGATTATATTTGGATCAACTTCAAATGACCATATATGTTATAATATAAAGATTTAGGTGGACCATAACCTATCAAATTAAAGGTCTATGAGTTTTCTTTTCAATTCCACCATTTGCATTATTTGGAGTTTGAAGTAAAGAGTTATGATCATTATACTAACATGATGCAGTCAGTTACGTTTTGGCAGACGAAAAAATACTAAAAAATATCATTTTTTTCCCTTATACCTCTAGGAAAACCCTAAAATGGATTTCTTAACTACTAATCCCTAAACAATCAGATTTCATCTTTTAATTCCCACTTCTCCTCTCTCAAATCCCAAGATAAAATTCTAAGGAAAATCAAGCATAATTTCCAAGCAAGATTCTTTCAAATCTTTTTCAAGATTCTTTTTCAAGATAAGTTCTTCTTCAAAGATTTCAATGTTTCCAAAACTTAAATTTCTTCATATAATCATAAATTATTAATAGAAATCTTAACCCTTGACCATAGGATTTTCAAGAAACTAATTCAAGAATCTCAAGAAAGGATTTCTTGATCGTTCTTCTTCAAGTTAGGGTTTTTCTTCAAGATTCATGGAGCGTTTATGGTATGTAAGATTACCAAAGTAAGGAAATTAGTTCTTCTTCATTCCCTGCATCTACAATTTTTATTATTAAGATCAAAATTAGGGTTTTTACTCATGATTCATAATTTTTGAATTCTCTCTACTTCCTATTGTTGATTTCTTTATTTCATTATTGAAAATATGGTACTTCACATCATTGTTGATCTTTGACTCTTGGTTCATGCTTATTATTCTACATGGATCTCTTTTTAGTCAAAGTTATTTGAAAATCTGATCCTAGTATTTTGTATGCATAATTTTCATTAAAAAAGTAAGTACAAGATTTTTTCAAAAAGAATATTTTCCATTAAACATATTATTTTCGAAGAATTTTAAGAAAACATATATTTGAATTAAATGCATTATTTTAGAAAAATTTCAATAAATTATATTTTTTTATTAAATGCATTATTTTAAAAGAATTTAAGAAAGTATATTTTTCGTTAATTGCATTATTTTAGAATTATTTCAAGAAAGTATATTTTACTTTAATTGGGTTATTTTAGAAGAATTTTAATAAAGTATATTTTGTTTTAATTACATTACTTTAGAAGGGTTACAAAAAGTGTATTTTACTTCAACGATATTATTTTTCAAGAAGTATTTAAGAAAATATTATTATCTTTAATTTTAAGTGCATGAATTAATCTTAATTACATATTTTTTGATAAATTCTACAAGGACCCATGTATTATGCTATGATTTTTAATTATAAGCTATGAATACATGATCATGAACTTTACGAATAATTTATGAATGTTTTACGAAAACTATGAATTGTGTTTCAAGTATATTTTCAAGTATGAATGAATGAATTATAAAAGGTTTTCTCACAATATGAAAGAAATCATGATTTAGATGATTTAAGTTTGTATGTTTATGTTATGATTATGGTTTTCAAGAAGATATTCTTATGATGTATTTTATGATGATGATTGGTTAATTATTTGCCTTTTCTAACGACTATGTTTTATGTATTCCGTTGGGATTAACTTATCACCGAGAGAACTTTGAGGTGGGAACTCAACAAGGGAGACCTAGTAGCAACCCTTAATTCCAAACTACGTGCCACCGTAGGTGCCTTAATGGACTAGTTAGTGGATCAACATATAGTTCATGTTCATGTTTATACGGAGTCCTACTTGGCAATTAGCCTCTCGGTATTGGAATTACATCGGATTCTTTGTTATAGCTCACATAGTCATAAATTTCAGTTATAGTTAATATCCTACAAAATGACTATGTTCTCTTACAAACTTTTAAATGGTGTTTTATGATGCATCGACCTTATCTCACGACTTTATGTGTAACACCCCAAAAATTTCTAAGCTAAAACCCGAATTAGTCGTACCGGGTGATTTTTAATAATGCATAGGTTTTAACCTAAATTCTTTAGTGTAGGAATAGATCTAGAGATGAATTAAGGTCACAAGAATCCTCTAGCATGAAAAGTTGAAAGGTTCCTTACCGATTGAGTTTCGATATAAGATTTTACTTGAGTCAACATCAAACAATAATATCTTCTAGAATTTAAAGAGTTAGTGATCCATAAGCTAATAAATTAAAGGTATATGAATCTTCTTTCCAATTCCACCAAGTTTTCCTCATTTGGAGTTTGGAGGAAAATGTTATGCCCGTTTCAGTGAAGTCTAATTTTTTGGAACCTTTTGCACACCTTCTAGGGTTATTTTGATCCTTTACATAACTTTTTAACCCTATTCTAAGTAGATTTTGGGTGTTTTAAAGAAGTTTATCATTCAACTAACTAGTTTTTCTATCATCATCATCAATCTAAACATTCTAGTCTCAAGAAATTCTCTCAGAACTCACCTAGGGTTCCTTTTCTCCATCAAGAACCCTAAAGTTTTCAAGTAAAAAAAATTCAAGAATCAAGAGAAGACTTCTATTTAAATTTTTTCCAAGGTTTTTTTCTCAAATCAAACTAGGATTTCAATAACTAAAGTTTTATTTTCAATTTCAAGGCTAAAATTCATTAAGGTATGTGGAATTTCATCCATGGATTCTTTCCATCCATGGAGTCCCAAAGATTTCTCCCCTTTTCTATCAATTTCAATTCTATGGTTATAGGGTTTTGATGATTTAACATTTAGTTCATTCAATTATGTTTTTACTCATCTTCAATGATCTTATCATGTATGAATAGATGTTAATACCATAATTTAAAGGATTTTTACATGATCCGATGCATTATACCAACTTTATGATTATAAGCTATATTTTGAGATTTTGTATGCATCATGAATTTACGAACTATGATTTATGGATGCTTTTAGATGAAGTATAACTATGAGTTTTATGAAAAACTTATCATGATATTGATGCTTTAGATAAGTATCTTTATGAATATGTTATGATTTCATGGTATGTTTAAGGAGCTATTCTTATGATTTTTAAGTATTTATGATGAACTTGGTATTACTAGATTCTTACCATCTTCAAAGCTTATAATATATTATGTGTGATATTCCACTGAAAGTTGACCTATCACTGAATGGACCTTGAGATAAAGGCTCACCTGTTAGTAGAGGCGGAGTTCTTTAGAAGAAATCTCATTTCCCATAACTACGTGCCACCATAGGAGAAACAATCACCCATAAATAGAGGATTGATTCTTTAGAAAGGGTCACCCGTTAGTTGAAGCTTGATTCCTTAGTAGCTTAGTGGATCCACTTAGACGATGCTATGGTTCTTACCTTGGAAAGTATGGACCCTCTCTTTTTGGTGTGTGCAAAAAAAGCGGCCCCCATTTTATAGCTCATATGGTTTATGTCAGTTAATGGTATCTCTCACAAAGACATATGGATCTCATCATGATTTGTGATTCTCTCACTATGTTACATTCGACTTATGATTTTCTTACAAGTTTGCATTGATTATGTGTTATGTTTCGTATGATATTGTAAAGGTTTTTAACTATGTTTAGCTTGGTCATTGCATTATCCTGATTTACGAATTACATTGCATATTTTGCATACTTAGTACATTTTATGTACTAGGAATGTACTAATGCATACTTTTGCCTACATTGTCTTATAGTGTAGGGCCCGACTCTCATTTTTTCACACGTGGCTAGTTGGTGATCTAATTGAAGTTAGCTTTAGGTGAGTCCTCATTTTTTGAGGGCAAACCCGTCACGTTATTCTTTTATTTTCAGACTTATGTTCTTTCGTTATGTTTGGTGAGCTAGAAGCTTGTCCTATGTCATGCCTATATTATTAGAAGCTATATCAGACTAGTGTGATGTTTTCTATAGTTTAGATGTTATTCTTAGACTCTTCTCATATTGAGTAGCTACGATAAGATTTTTATAAGAATTACTCCTGCATTTTAGATTTATCTTTGATTTCATGTTATGTATCTCATGCTATGTATTCTAAAAGGCTTGTTTATTGTCTCTTGGGATTCTAATCACTATGTCATATCTAGGGCATAGCTTGGGTCATGACTTTATATTTTACTTCATGCTTTTCAAGTTATTTTGTCATTGCATTAGTCCATGTATTTCAGTTCCATATTCAATTTAGCATCTCAAATTCATTATGTCCAGCTTAAAATATTTTCAAGCATATCTCACATACTCAATACATTTAAATTGTTGATTGCATACTTCTTTTGCCTACACTTTTTATGTGATATAGATTTAGGTTCTTACTATCAGGATCCTACACTTTGTTGTATTCACTTTATTTTTTTAGATTACTGTTGTTGTATACAAAACTTTGTTTAGAAATATATTGAACTAGTATTTCATAATTATGCTTCCGCTCAGTCATTTTAGTTCGTTTACATGTTCATATTTAGTTGCTCATAACTATGCCAGTATCAAGCATTAGCTTCGGGTAACTTGTGACTCTAAGCACCATGTTACTACTTCGGGATAATCTCGGGTCATGTCAAATTTGGTATGAGAGTAGAAGGTTCAAGTGTCATAGGGTGTCTATGAAGTCGTGTCTAGTAGAGTCTTGCAGAATGGTGTGGATACATTTGTACTTTTCTTTGGACGGCTACACGACATTTAGGAAATGTTTCCCTTATTCCAAATTCTAGGTCATGCAATAGAGTTGTCCCCTAAGAAACTTATGCAAATTTGTGCATTTCTCCAATTTCTCTACCTATGCCCTTTCTCCAAGGTATTTAGAGGAGTCATCATCTATTTAACCTTGTTTGATCTAAAAGAATTAACTCTTATTCATATGAATCATTCATTTAGGCTAACATTTTCTATTGGAATAGAGGGATGTGCAGATCAATTCGACTTTTCAAAGTATGTTGTGTTCTCAGAACCTTTTTGAAGCCTTTCTATATATGATACCTTTAAGGGGAAAGTATGTTCTAGAATGATTAGGATAGTGTTGTCACCCAAAAGATAGTGTGATTTGTTTCGTTATGAGCCATTGATAATAGATTGCCCAGAGTTAGAAGTCTAATAATCGTAAAAGAGTAGGGATACTAATTGAGTAAAGTACGTAGTTGCAATCATGCACCCAGTAAGTTAGTAATGAGATGATGTTCCCTTATGTGTTGGCTAAGACTTAATAAGTGTGTGTAGATCTTATGTTAGTATCTCAAAGAGAGTTATTGGTTAAGGTGACTTAGAGTATGCCATTGTGTTAGTATAGATCAATTCTAGGTGGTGAATTAATCTTAACATGTGAAGTAGTTTATAGGCTTGCAATGAGTGTGGTGATGCAACTAGAAAATATACGTTCTCCCTATGCGAGGTAGTAAGTTGTGACAAAATATTTAGGTAGAAGAGGACTTTAAGCCTTAGGAAGGGAGTTGTGCACCTAAGATAGTATAATATATAGTCGTATGATGCTCTATGCTTATAATTTTCTATGTGTTCTAAGTCAGTATCCTTGAGTAAAGTGAATATAGGCTAGTTTGAGGGAATATGAAATATGTCCAAAATCTTATAATGTCAGCTTTCGAACTAAGGTACAGATAATAAGATGATGTGTTTAGAAAGAGTTATAATGTGATAGCAGTTCATTCCTACTCTAGCTTATTCCTTAGATTTTAATTTTTATGACACTCTGTTTATGCCTTGCATATGCTTAGGAGCATGACCTATTGTCACGGCCCAAATTTGAGCTCATGATAACACAAATCCCAACACCCAACCTAATGTATAATCTTAAAAGTAGAACTCATACAAGACTCTCAAAAGGGGAAGTCAAGCCACAAAATAAAGGAAAAGAAGGACAACAACGAAAATATCTCAAAACCTGGCGTCAAAAGTGTAAAGAACATCTAATATAAGGTTCAAATATGAAATATATCATAAGTCTCTGAATAATACTAAAGACTACAAAATAAAATATAGAACTAGTGGTGATTCGGATTCCAAGATCTCACGACTAATCTGATAATAAAATATCCACTAAAAGATTAGCTGCTGCTCAAAATACCCTAACTAGGATCTGCATAAAAAAGGACACTCAGTAGGTTTCACTAACTGAGTATAAGGAATTAATCAAGCCTATGAAATAAACTAAGGATTGCTTCCACCTGCATACAAAACAATCATATTTAGGCATCGGTGCAACCAATTATATAGAACGACGCAATTAAAGTAAACATATAAGAAAAATTCAATATCACAATTAATTAGATAAGTCAAGTAGTACAAATAGTAATCAATTCAATGAAATATGATGATGCAATGATGTGGTGGTATGGTAAAATCAAGGCTGTCACACACCTTGTTATATACACCTGTCGAGCTAAGGCATCCAAAAAAGAACCCATGGGGGACTCCCAGTTCATATACCAAATTATAATCTCAATATCTCATCAACTTTTGACCTAGCTCGTGGTCAAGGGTATAAAAAGGTGCCACATTTTCTTTCTTAAAAAGAATTTTCACATTTTTCAACTTCTCAAGATCAATTATATGATAAATGAGGATGAATGCATCACAATACATACAACATAGAGGCAATATTCAACTCAACATATATTATAAGGTTCAAAGTTCTGAAAACTCAACCTACAAATGATATACACCCTCAATATATAGTAATGGGAAGGAAATACATTGAAATAAGTATTCACCCTTTTTGAAAATATTTCAGTAATCAAGTATGCTCAAAAAACCCCAACTTAACCCCTCAGGCAGGCATTCTAAGTCAAATAGTCTCTTGAAGCCTCTCTCATAGGAAAATCATGAATCACATACTCTCAAAGTAAATAAGATAGAAAATAAGCCCCCACACGGAATACACAGTAAAAATAAACCCTCACACGGGAATCACATTGAAATTAATAGTCCCAAATTATACTACGACCCCATCCCAAAGTCTATAACATACGAATGACTAATTAATCAATTCCATTCTCAAGGAAGGAGCCAAACCTACCTCAAATACTGAAACATGGCATAAACGCTCTAACCGGAGCTCAACTCACAAATACAACTCCAAAATTAGTATCCACTGTCAAGAATAACAAGAGTTCATCAAAAGGAGTCTTATGATATCCATTTTTCTAGGTTTAAAAGTCATGGTCAAAATCGTCCAAAAACCACTTTGAAAATGAGAAGCTCAATTTTGGAATTTTATTTTAAAATCATGTCCTACTAATAAAGGGAACTTTGTGGTTGAAAACCCCATGAAAAATAATCAAGAAATGAGTTAGAATTCATCAAATCATTCCTCTTAAAATTGGGAAGAAAAATCCCCAAAACCCCATTTAAAATCTTGATTTTTCAATGATATAGGAAGAAAAAAATGATGGAAATTGATAAAGATTGATAAAATAGTCTTAGCCAAATGATTTTCCTCAAAACTCTCTCCCAAATTGCCTCCCTAAGCTTCAAATCGAGCAAAAATGGTTTTCCCGAATTGACACTGTTTAGGCACCATTTTGTTCTCCGTGATTGCGGAGCACACTGGAAGTACTCACAAGGAATGAGGGTCCATGGCCGCGAACGGGGATCACAAAAGGTTGCTTCATCATGAATGCGGGCTGGGGGTCGTAAATGTGAAGTACAAATAAGAAACTCTCTGTGAACGTAGGCCTGACCACTATAAGCACGGAGAAGAAAGGGACCAACACTAGAAACCAGACTTGGCATGATTTCCCGATCTCTAATCGAACCCTCAGTTTTTGTTTAGGGTCCAATAAAAATAAATTGGATATGCTACTACACCAAATTCGACATTCCAAGCTCAATAAAATCTCTAGATTTCTAAAAAAAGGCCGTTATGATGAAATTACCTTCATCGACCCCATTTTGGGCTAAAACTCAACTTTTAGCCTATTTTCCCAAAATAAAAATTAAGGACCGGGGGCTTTAAGTCAATATTCAACTAGACCAAATTGGACAATTCGGACACAATGTAACTAATGGAATTTCCATTCGACTCTCGGATCTCAACATGTTAACTAAAGTCAATCATCTCTATGAAACTTCCCACTCAAGGCATCAAATCGCTAAAATCCTACTCGATCACCTCATAAACCTACCAACCATCCCCATATCACAAACAAAATATAAAAACACTACGGGGAAGGGAAAATGATCATTTATCATTAAAAACTAATTTCTCAAAAATTGGGATATCATGCACCACTAAAACACGCATTCATCCTTGAACAAAAAGTGAGGTAAAGTACCTGTAGGGGGGAAAAGATGAGGATATCTATGATGCATGTCGGACTCCACCTCCCATGTAGCCTCGTCAACAGGACGGTGCCTCCACTGCACTTTCACTAAATTAATATGCTTTGATCTCTATTGTATATTATGCTTATCCAAGATAGCAACA
Source organism: Solanum dulcamara (assembly GCF_947179165.1). NCBI lineage: Eukaryota > Viridiplantae > Streptophyta > Magnoliopsida > Solanales > Solanaceae > Solanum > Solanum dulcamara. Next base: position 28,381,640 of record NC_077243.1, read on the forward strand.
TGCTCCTCCTCAAATGTCAAGTCCTGATCCAAAGCAATCGAGTCCTACTAAATCACATGAGAGTCATCATTCCAGTATCGCTTTCTTATTGATACATAAAACACTAGACGAACAGCTGAAAGGTTTTGGGGCAAGGCCAATCTATAGGCCACCTCCCCATACTTCTCTAACACCTCAAAAGGGAAAATAAAATTGGGACTAAGCTTCTGTTTCCTCCCAAATCTCATCAACCCTTAGTGAGAGAAACCTTGAGCAACACTCGCTCACCAATAACAAATAGCACATCACAAACATGCCTATCTGTATAACTCTTCTTCCTGCTTTAGGCAGCCACAAGGTGCTGCTGAATCAACTTCACCCTATCCATGACATTTGTCAACAAATCGGTACCCTAAGGTTGTACCCCAAAAGAATCAAACCATCCCACAGGAGATCTACACCTCCGCCCATATAAGGCCTCAAATAGCGCCATTTGGGTACTAGAATAGTAACTATTATTATAAGCAAACTCTGCAAAAGGAAGAGACTGATCCTAATGACCACCAAAGTCCATGACACAAGCTCGAAGTATGTTCTTACGCACTTGAATAGTCAGATTTGACTGACAATCAGACTGAGGATGAAACGTTATGCTCATCTCAAGCTTGGTACCTATCTGCTCCTGTATAAAGCTCCAGAAATGAGAGGTAAATTATGTACCTCTATCAGAAACACTAGAAAAAGGCACTCCATGCAACTGAACTATCTCACGGATGTAGATCCTAGTCAACTACTCTTTATTGTAGCTAGTCTTCACCGAAATGAAATGATCTGATTTGGTCAACAAGTCCACAATCACCCAAACAGAATCATGCTTACCCAAAGTCAAGGGTAACTCCATCACGAAGTCCTAGGTAATGCGCTCCCACTTCCACTTGGAAATAAGCACTCTTTGCATAAGACCACCCAGTTTCATATGCTCATACTTCACTTATTGACAATTTAAATACTTAGCCACAAATTCAACATTGTCTTTCTTCATGCCATACCACCAATAGTGTTGTTCCAAGTCATGAAACATCTTTGCTTCTCCCTGGTGAATAGAACACTTGGAATAATGAGCCTCTTCCAATATCATGTATACCCAATCACTAACCTTAGGCACATAAATACGGCAACTAATCCTCAAAACTCTCTCAGGATCAAGAGAGGTTGATATAGCTTCACCTCTCAATATTTTGCCTTGAATAGTCCTTAACTTGTCATCATCAAACTGATGTGCATGAATCTAATCCATCAAGGTAGACCTAGCATCGATGAAGGCCAAAATGCTGTGAGGTGTAAAAATATCAAGTTGAACCAATAGTTTAGCCAATGACTGAACCTCCAAAGGCCAAAGTCCTCTCTTCTACCTTAACGAAGGCTAAACTACCAATACAAGGTGCTTTCTAACTCAAGGAATCCGCTGCCAAATTAACCTTGCCTGAATGATAAAGAATGGTGATTTCATAGTCTTTCAATAGCTCCAACCACCTATGCTTCCCCTGGTTCATATTTGGCTGAGAAAATATATACTTAAGGCTACGTTGATTAGTAAAGACATCACAATGCATACCATAGAGATAGTATCTCCACAACTTTAAAATAAAGATTATTGTCGCTAACTCCAAGTCGTGAGTAGGTAGTTCTTCTCATGCACCTTTAATTTTTGGGAATCATAGGCTACAACTCTCCTTTTCTCCATCAATATCCCACCCTAACCAACACTTGAAGCCTCACAAAACAAAATGAACATTATTTACTCCTCGGGTAAAGCTATAATAGGTATTGAGGTCAATAACTCATCGAGCTTTTGAAAGCTCACCTCACACACATCAGTCTACTGAAATGCCATAGTCTTTTGAGTTAGCCTAGTCAAAGGGGCTACAATAGAAGAGAAACTCTAAGCAAACCACTAATAATAGCCCGCTAACCCAACAAAATTCTGAATCTCTGCAACCAAAGTAGGTCTAACCCAATCATGAACCACTGAAACCTTAGCCAGATCAACCATAATGTAATCCTTGGTCACCAGTGACCTAAAAATTCCACGGACTCATGCCAAAACTCATATTTGGAGAATTTTGCATACAACTTCTCTTCTCTTAATCTCTGAAGTATGGCCCTCAAGTGACTAACATGATTGGCCTCATTCTTGGAATAAACCAAGATATAATCGATAAATACAATCATGAATGAGTCCAAATAAGATCAAAATACCCAATTCATCAACTCTATAAAAATAGCCAAGGCATTAGTCAACCCAAAAGACATAACCACAAACTCATAATGACCATAGCGAGTCTTGAAGACAGTCTTCGGAATATCAAATTCCTAAGCTCTCAACTGCTGGTAACCTAACCTCAAGTTGATCTTAGAGAATACTGATACAGCTTCAAGATGATCAAATAAATCATTGATGCAAGGAAGAGGATAATTATTCTTGATGATAACTTTGTTCAACTGTCGATAGTCAATACACATCCTCATATACCATTCTTCTTCTTTTTCACAAATAAGACCGGTACACCCCACGGTGATACACTAGGTCGAATAAACCCCTTCTTCACAAATCTTTCAATTGTTCTTTCAATTCCTTTAATTCCATTGAAGCCATCTAATCAGGAGAAATAGAGATGGATTTGGTACCCGGCTCCAAACAAATCACAAAATTGATATCACAGTCAGGAGGAACACCCGACAAGTTAATAGAAAATACATTCATAAACTCTCTCACCACCCTCGTGGTTTCTAAAGGAGATGACTCCTTAGTAAGATCACCTATATAAACTAAATAAAATAAGCAACCCTTATCCATTATATAATGAGCACGAATATAAGATATCACACCCTTAGGATACAAGCTCGGATTATCCTTCCATACTAAGGAAGGCAAACTGGGATAAGCTAATATTATGGTCTTACAATAACAATCTAAAATATCATGGTAGGGAGATAACCAGTCCATACCCAACATTACATCAAAGTCAAGCATATCTAATTAAATCAAGTCTTCTCGGGTCTCTCTACCTAAAAATATCACCATACACCCCAGTATACTCGGTCCACCACAAAGGACTCACCTTCTGGGGTAGAAATAATAATAGGCACAAAAAGGGGATCACACACATAATCAATACCCACTTCAAAATAAGTCAACACATAAAAGTAGTTAGACCCTAGATCAAATAATACTGAAGTAGAATGGTGGAAATCAAAAATAATATGAGTAATAACTACATCAGAGGCCTCTACCTCAGATCTATCTATTATAGCATAGCATAAATGACTGTCACCCCAATCTGGTGAATCCTCATGAGCACCAACTAGAGCTCCACCATTGGCATATCTAGCTCTACCTCTAACACTCTGTGAAGTACATCAAACAGCTGGGACGGGCGTAGAATGAACAACCCATGTCTCCAGCTAAACAATAGAAGGAGCACGTCTGGGTCAATCCTGTGCCTTATGACCAAACTCATCATACACATAGTAGCCTCAAGAACCTGACCTCTGTGGAGGATAACTAGAAGTGTCAATACACCCTCTAAAGCCTGAAGAACCACCACGGCTGACCTGACCCGATCTGGAGCCACCTGTACTATCTGTGCCCTAAATCGCTACCTGAACTAGCCTATACTGGTAACCATGGGCGCCTAGACCCAAATACTCTCTACTTCTAGAGGAATGTCTGCTGAACTTACCTACTAACATAATTTTTTGGCCCTGCCTTATCTAGCATGTCGGATACTCTCAATCATCCTGCATGATCATTAATACTCTGAAATATATATTTGAAGATATGGATAATTCTCAAAGCATGTTATCTAATTATGAAAATATGTACTTGATTGATTCTAGTACAACACATAAGATATTCAAAAACAAGAAATATTTTTCTCATTTAAGTATGGACAAAATAAATGTTACTACATACAATTCTAGTAGTACTAATTTATTTGAGGGCTTTGAAAGGGCCATTATAATTTTGCCCAATTGAGTTAAACCTATCATAAATAATTTTATGTTTTCTCCTAAGTCTGGGAGAAACTTGTTGAGTTTTAAATATACCCGTGAAAATGGTTATCATATTTAATCAATGGATGAAATGAATCTTGAATATCTTGGTATCACCAAGAATGTCTTTGGGAAGACAAGTGTTATAGAAAAGTTTCATGCTTTGTGTTCTGTCTTGTATTGAACAAGAATTAGTGCAATTGAGCCACATTCTATAGTAAATCAGAAGTTTACTAATTTGAGTACTTTTGTACTTTGGCATGATTGTCTTGGACATCCTGGATTTATATAATGATGAGACGAATTATAGAAAATTCAAATGGGCATTCATTAAAGAACCTAAAGATTCTTTCAAATAGTTAATTTTCTTGTAATGCTTGTTATTAAGGCAAGTTAATTATGAGATCATCACCAACGAAAAATAAGATTGAGTTACCTGCCTTCTTGGAAAGCTTACATGGAGATATTTGTGAACCTATTCACCCACATAGTGGATCATTTAGATATTTGTAATGATCCTTCAAGCCATTATCATCTTTTCTAATATTTTCAGCATTTAGAGCTTTCCTATAGCAATTCCAAATCATTTATGACTTGTTGGTACTGACGGTTCGATCACCTGGTCATTCATTTGGGTTTTATGTTCATTTTCCTATTTTGGAGCTCTTGGAGTTTGAATGGTTAACTTTGATAAAAATTCTATGAAAACAACCTCAAAATAGAATTCTAATGATTTGATTAGCCTTGGAATGGCCAAATTAGGCTAGTTGCATGGTCATTATGAGTATCGAGGAATCGATGCGAGTTTGGGGCATTTGGCACTTTAGTCTTTGAAATTTGGCCTAAGGTTGACTTTGGTCAATATTCTTGGTAAATGAGCTTGGATTGAAATTCCATCAGTGCGATTAGCTTCAGAATATCAAGTTTGATCAAGAACAACCTTTTGTTCGTGTCCCGAGACTTCCGATCTCATTACGATCCCTTTTGTAGGTTTTAGTTTAATATGGCGCAGGTGTGTGACCAAATTTTTGTCGAAACAACCTTGGATGGAAATTTTAACTGCGTTGTTAAGTGTGAAACATTGAATTTTATGGGGTAGCATAGTCTGTTTGAACACATAGGATTTTGAATAAATCTCGAGCACCTCATCAGAGCTTTTCAAAACTCAATTTTAAGCTGGTGCAACACCATTTCTCATCGCGTTTGCGATCCATAGGTGTGGCGATCGCGAGGCCTTGTTGCCTAGACCTTTGCGTTCGTGAGTTTTGTGGTCGCGATCGCGATATACTGACTCAATGTCCATCTCATTCGTGAGGATTTCATCTGTGATCACGATGAGACTTTCCCTTATAGGCTGTGATCGCGAGCCTTTGGCTTCGCGATCTCAATGGCTTGTTCATCTTGTCTTTAAGTTAAAGACATACACGAACAGACCCGACCCCGGTTCCCACTTTTGCAATTTTGGGAGCTATAGAGCTCCATGTTTGGTGATTATAAATTTTAGAGCTTCGTATTGATCGTGGATTCGTGTTGGTATGTTTAAAGAAGCATGCAAGGTGATGATTTGAGATAAATTCTTCCCCAACAAGGTTGCTCTAGCTTAGTTCAAGCTCTAATGATGATTTTAATTATTGGGATGATTTCTTTTGTTTTGAGCATCAATTTATATTCCATTTTGGGGTACAAGATCAATAATGTGTTTAGAACCTTTTTTATGGAGTCAATTTTGGAATTCCAATTGTGGGTCCTATAATCCCATTTTGACCCAATTTTGGGTTTATCTTCAAAAAAAATGTGATTTTTGTATCAAAACATCTGTATTGATGAGGTGATCAATATTTTAATAGCGTGGAGGAAATTGGATTTGTTTTTGGAGAAAAAAACTATCAAAAATTGGACTTGGAGCATGCGTGTTCGGCTTTGAGGGAGGATACAGTCTTCCTTCTTTTGATTGAGTTTAATGAGGTATTGTATAGTATAAATTTCTTATGGTTTGTATTATATGTGACGGGTTAGGCTTTATTTTTAGATTCTTATTTCTTTGTCCCGGTATGAGCCTTAGGCTAGGTTGCCTTTATTAGACTTCCAGTCTAGTTAGTAAGAGTATTGATTATGCCTTAGTTTGGCCTTGATTAGCCTATTTTAGGTGGATTGTTCTATGATTATAGTTGTTGGCATAATTGTGCCTTAGATTGAGTTTGGGTTGATCCGTAGTCAATGTAGACGTTGTTGGCTAGAATTTAAGAGACTTAGTGTCCTTCAGTATTGTAGCACCTATCTTGAAGCCTTGGTGTAGTGATTTCCACCAAGTTAGGCTTGTGAACTACTATTGGATTCCATTTCTGGATTTAGATCTAGAATCGTCTATGCTTTCTTTTTGTCGTTGGCGGGGATAGTTGTGTTTGAAATCTCGAGGTTGTATTCCAGTTGGATCTGGAGGTATTGATTGACTACCAGGGAACCTATTTCCCTATTCTCCTCTTCCTTATTACCCAGTTAGGGTTGAGTTCCATTTTGGTCTTTGTTGTTGATATAGAGGAGTAGATTTAAGCCTTAGGCCTTGGTTGAGGTTGGTTGCATGGGCTAGTCCTATTTTTATTATCTAGAGGGTAAAGTGTTTGTGGCGTTATTATTGTATGTGATTGTAAATATTATTTGGGTACTGGTGATGGCATGCATTGCATTGGATTATTCTCTCACAGATATAGTCGACCCTGGTGCATGCATAGGTTATTGGCATTGATTTGAGAAAGCAGGGTTGTAACCCAAACTATTTTATACTGATTTTCTAAATAGGGGGTCGTACTACCTTTATTACTACTATTTATAATGGTCTGGAGATATCGAGGATGCGCTCATTTTATGATATTGGTTCGATCGAAGAGAGTTTCCGACCTTTATGTATTGATTTGACTACTTATCTTAGATCACTGTGATGGAGTGAATTTTTGATGATCAGATATACAAATTGATACGTATCTATATTGATATAAGACTTAGATAGGGACTAGGAAGGTATATAGGGGCGTTCCCGAGCCCCTTATGAAGATCCAAAAAAGGCGGTGTAGCGACCCATAAGTCATTTTGAGTACTAGAGATTTTTATTTCATAAAAGACTTATCCCGTAAATTTTTTATGGAATTTTGGACTATTCAGTAGACACAGTTATTTAGTTGATGGGTAATTTTAGATAATTAATTTAGTTGGTGGGCTAAATTTATAATTTATTTAATATCGTATACTATTTTTGCCATATTTATTAAAATAAGTTAGTAGGGTTTGTTAGTTTTTGTACATAATTATTTAGAAAAGAAAAGAAAAGAAAATAGGAGGAAAAACTTACCTACGACTCTGACGAAGAGCAGTCGAAACTGCTTCAGGTAATGGCTAAACTTTGGTTTTGTTCTTCATATTAGTATATATATTAGTATATTACTTAGTTCATATTAGTGTTGGGTTGAAAAGAGTTTTGGAATTGGAATATGGTTTTTGTACAACATGGTTGCATCTAATTTGGTGGATAAGTTTTCAATTATAGTGATGGTATGGGACGAAGTAATTATGGCTTGATGATTAAGGGCAATAATAAGTTAATGATGAAATGATGATTGATAAACTATAAATTAGGAGATTTGCACATTCCTTTTTCGTGGGCTTAATTATGCACCTCATGGTTAATTAACTTCAGTTATTTTCTTATAGTTATCGAATTTTAATTCAAATTTTAATATATTGAGATAGGTAATTAAATATTAGGTGTATTGTTTTATATGAAAATCATTAGAGTTATGATATTGAAGGAATTGAGGCTTAACCCTAGGCTTGAGTTTTAGAGAATTAATTATAGAGTTGAGTGAGTTGTTGGGTCTATTGGTGTCTACTGATTCGTTTGCTTACGAATATTGTATACTTGATAGATTGAAAATGTAAGCCATTGAAGAAAGGAAAGGTATTGGTGAATTAAATTGTTTGACTTTCAGTTTTTCGGTAGAGGTAGGTTATGGTTTATTCTATATCATAGATAGACTTTTAATAGCAATTGATAGTCATTGAGTAATGTGTGAAGTTTACTATGCATTTGATTGTTGTGGTTTGGATGATTGATATGTTATTGTGATTGATCTGCAATTCCAAGACCGTGAAATTCATAATCTTCAACTTGCCCTATCAAAAGTGATGCCTTGAACAAAGAAGGCTTGATGAAATATTATTAATGAAGTAAAATGTGATAATAAAGATTGATATAATTAATTATATATTTCAATTAGGTATCACGAGTTGACATGATCTATTTGGATCGGGTGTGATGAGCCGACATAATATTATTGGATCGGGTATCACGTTCTGACATGATAAATGTATTTGGATTGGGTGTCACGAACTGACACGATATATTTGGATTAGGTTTCACGAGCCGACATGATATTATTGTATCGAATGTCACGTTCTAACATGATAATATTAAAGGAAAACAAATTAAAATGTATTAATACTACCAATCCTAAATAACTCATTTTTCAAAAGACCGTAGTGTAGAGTCCTGATTCCTCATGTCTACCCTTGATATTGTTGACTGATTATGTAATTGTTCATTGTGTTTTTACTTGATCTTGATATTGTTAGTTGCCACCTATTAAGTTTTATGGTTGATTTTGTCGCTATTACTTTATGCATATTTATTTCTATTTTGAGTCGACCGATGATATCTACTCAGTACATATTGTCCTATACTGACTCCCTACTTGTATTTTTCTTTGTTTAATTTTTTAGAATGCAATGAGTGTTCCATCAACTTCGACTCGACCTCAACTTTAGCCAATGTCCAGTACATCAACTTCCAGGGTGATTTATTCCTTCAAGCTCGTGTTGCATTCTCTCAATCATGACATGATGTCTTTAATTTTTGGACACATTATGTTATTTATTTATTCTGGTGTTTGATATTTTCATACTTAATATTTTAGAATTTAGATATTCTTGATGTGATGACTTTCAGATTTTGGGGAATGTATGTAATAGAATTTAGTGGTTTTGTTATATCTTTCTTTCATAAGTTGAGCTTCTGCATTATTGTCGTATTTTATAAGTTAAGTCGCTAGTATAAGTTGGGGTTGTATTGTTAATTATCCTACCTAAAAGGTTAGGTATGGGTGCCACTCATGGCCTATTTTGGGTCATGAAAAATCTTGGAATCAGATCTTTAGGTTTGGTGATCTCATCACATAAGGACATGTCTAGTAGAGTCTTGCGGAACTTTATGGGGACACCTTTACTTTTCTTTGAGAGGCTACAAGACCTTAGGAAAATCCATTCTTTCGTTCTTTTATACTATTACTTTAATCCAATTGGTATCTAGGTGATACAAATTATATCTAACCTTCTTCACTTTATTTTCGCAAATGTAAATGCTCTTGAGACAGCCGTTAGGCTATAGCCAAAAGGGGAGTAGTGAAGAGAGATTGTGGTAGAGGTCGTAGGAGAAATCCCCTAGGGGCAGAGGTAAGGCAGCCAGGCAGTATCTTTTAAATTCTTCGTGGAAAAGTGTATATCGCCTGGATCTTAAGGGATAAGAGAGTAGATGAGTTCCTGAATATAGAGCAAAGGAAGGTGGTCATTACAGCCTATGAGGCCAGGTTTCATGCCTTATCCAAATATGCTACACAACTTTGCTTCAGTCTAGAAGAGGGGATTTTGCCTCTTTATGAAAGAATTGTGGTCAGAATATCTATTGCATTTTTAGAGATTGAGTGTATATCAAAGAGGGTCATGATATGACTGCTACAATGATATCGATGCTTACTTGGTTAGAGTTATGAATTGTGTTACTTCTGCTTATGACCTGATCTATGAAAGAATGCATATCGCTTGGGGTAGAGATGGAATAAATTTAGTAATGTTTTGAAACTATTCAATGGGTAGAAATGTTTGGCCTATTTGGGTATGATCTTCTTGATAGGTCTGTTGTATTCTAGTGGTGGATTTAACAGACTCTCATGATGTGGTACTAGTAGTATATGCAAATAGATACGACGATTTTCAAGTGCAAATACTAATTGCTTAAAGATTTATCAGTTGTATTACACGCTCGTATAATGAGATTTGATATTGAATTAACAGTTGAGAAACCAACGAGTTTGTTACTACGGACGATTGGGAGCATTGATTATAAGAAAGATTTTAGTGATGGATCTTTGATATGATTAATGCATTAAGGTTGTCGAGTATATCCCAAGGATTCTAAATGAGGATAGGTGATTTCATCGTAAGCTCCAAGAGAATAGATCGATATAGAAATGACAAGATTATGGATAAAGAAAGTTCCAACAAGTAAACTTGGTTAAAGGAAATTAATGAATTTAGTAAGAACGTGCATATAAGATTATGTTAGTCCTTTGGATTTGGTTGGTATAGCTAGATTTGAGGTATCATGTCCATTAAAAGATTGACTTGTGGTGATAACAAGGGCTATAGAGCATGATGATTACAAGAGTTCATAATAGATTCTGATTTTGATGCAACTATATGATAATAATTTTTGATTAAATAGAGATTTGGTATGGTAATAAAGACTTGCGAGTATCTAAGGTTGTGGTTTGCTACTTTTTGGTGAGTTGTGTGCTCATTTGGAAAGTGATAAGATGCGTTGAAACACCGCTTGAATAGAATTGAAAAGAACTAGAGTCATAAATAGAATGAATTAGTAGGATATAGTCTAACCTTTGAAAGGAGGCAAGAACAAGGATAATTACTCTGATTGCAAGGCCAAAGATGTATCTTTAGAGAGAGTGGATAATTGGATTCAGAGATACATGGTTCTATTTGTTTTACGCTGCTTATGATGATAATGTTACATGTCATTTAAATGGATTAAAACTACTGGATAAGATTTGAGAAAGAAGTCTACAAGCATTCGGCTCGAGTGTGGTGATAAATTGTTTTGTGGTTTCGAGTTTGGTAATTGGTACAGTTGAATTTTTAATGATGGATATAGTAAGATCAATGGAGTGGCGATCAATGATAAATAAAATAAGTAAATTCATAAAGATCTTCAAGGTATAAGCTAATATTGATAGGTAAGGGAATTAGGTGACAAAGTTGGAATCAGAATTCAATTTTTCATTGTGAGTCTACGTTTGTGGTAGTATGTTTTTTCAAGGTATGAATTGATAAAGTAAGAAATGATTGATTCCATTGGGTATTGAGCATTTAGAAGGACTTGTGCATAGCTTGGATCGTATTTTTTATTACTTTTGATTGTTAAAGGACCTAACGAAGGGTTTCATTTAACGTTTTAGTTTAGAGGATGAGGTAAAATATCATGGGCTGTTAGTCAAAGGAAAATATTATTAAATGAGTTAGCGAAATGGAAAAGAGTATGGTATATTATAGAGTTCTAGGTATTTGGAAATTGTATCATGGTAAGGATCTAAGAAAGGTGAGGGAATAAGACATATTGTATAGACCCCTGGTTCGGAGTTGAAGTTCTATGGATTTTCGCCTTTGAATTTGGATATGATCATGCAATGTGAACTAATTTGGCATAGACTTACTAAGGGTTTAAGAATGACTTTTATAAAAATTGGGTTTTGGTTCGAGTGACAAATAGTGATGTGTGAAAGATGTTGTGTTTTTATGATGGTTTGAATGGTAGTTGAAACTTGGTATGTGAAAGATTGCTTGGAGTATTTTATGTTATTCAATATGGGTTCTGTGACCACTTATTTCATTCTTGGTATCATTTAGAGTATGATTCCCTACCTATGCCCATGTATGTTTCCACTTCTATGGTTGGATCACTAGTGGTAGATCAGATACACTGATCCTGCGATATCCTCTTGGTAGGGTAGGATGCTTGTGTAGTCTTAGTCATTTTAGATATGGCAGATTTGGTGTTGTCTTGTTGCATTTGAAGTTTTCTAGTAGTTCTACAAGTGCCACCTTGCTTATGAGAATTTACAGAAGAGCTACCATGGATACTTACAGTTGTCCGACAATCTTAATATCTATTTTATCTATGAGGTAATGTTCCGAATATGTGTTATTATATGTGGGGGACCATTGGGTCTAGTTCCACTACTCTTAAGGGTTGTTTATGATCACAACTACTAATATAGCATTTTTGATAGTGTTGTTAGAGGTTTTATATGCTTGGGTGTATCGCTCGTGGGATGGTTATTGATCTTTCTTTCTTTGGGTTGTATAAGTTTGATCCTCCCGTGATGAGTATTCGATGTCTAAAGATTAGATTTTTATAACTTAAAACTCATGGAAAGATTTGGTTGTGAGAATAAAATCTTGGCAAGATCTGTGATAGTTTACACATTATGAGTGTGGGTGGTTGATTCAGGTTCACTTCTAGTTATAGCCGGTAATGATTATGAAGTTTATCCTGGTTATATGAGAAAAGATTTGTCCTCATGGTTGTGTTATGGCCCAGTGGGTTCCAGTTCAGATTTGATTCATGGGTTAGTTTGTAGCTTGGAAATTACTCCTGATTTGTAAATCTTTCAAAGCTCGATTCAAAAGTTCAGTTCTTATCCTTGGTAGATTTTTTGTACAGTAATAAGTAACACTTGAGTGTTGAGATGGCTCCGTTTGAGGTATTGTATGGGAGGAGATATAGATCTCCTACTAGTTGATTTGTTGCATTGGATGTGAGACCTTGGGGAACTGAGCTTTTGAGGGAATCGTTAGAGAAGGTAAAATTCATTCATGAGAAGCTTCTAATAGCTCAAAGTAGGCAAAAAGAGAATATAGACTGAAAGGTCAGAGGCATGGAGATTATGGAGGGAGAGAAAGTGCTATTGAAGACTTCACCCATGAATGGTATACTGAGGTTTGATAAGGGAGGTAAGCTCAGTCTGAGGTATATTGGACCATTCAATGTTCTTAAATATGTGGGAGAGGTGACCTATGAATTTGCCTTAACCCTAGGTTTGTCCGGAGTGCACCCAATATTTCATGTGTCCATGATAAAGAAATATCATGGTGATGGAAACTATAATATACGTTGGGATTCAATTTTTCTCTATAAGAATTTGTCTTATGACGAGGAGTTGTACTATTCTAGACAAGAAGGTTCACAAGTTGAGGTCATCAAAGATTACTTCTGTGAAGGTCTAATAGAAGAATCGTCCGGTTAAGGAGTCCACTTGGGAGACTAAGGCGGATATGCATGAAAGATATCCACCTCTGTTCATTGAGTTAGGTAGCCTTTTATACCCTCTCTTTTCTTTTGACTTTTCGGGGATGAACGATGGGTAAATTGGTATCTGTTGTAGCGACCCATTAAGTCATTTTAAGTACTAGAGCTTTTTATTTCATAAAAGACTCATCCCATAGATTTTAGATGAAATTTGGACTATTTGGTAGATAAGATTATTTAGTTGATGGATAATTTTAGATAATTAATTTAGTTGGTGGGCTAAATTTATAATTTATTCAATACCATATACTATTTTTTTCATATTTATTAAAATAAGTTAGTAGGGTTTCTGAGTTTTAGTACATCATTATTTAGAAAATAAAACAAAAGAGAATAGGAGAAAAAACTTACCTTCGGCACCGACGAAGAGCAGTCGAAACTGCTTCAGGTAATGGCTAAACTTTGGTTTTGTTCTTCATATTAGTATATATATTAGTATATTACTTAGTGTATTACTTAGTTCATATTGGTGTTGGGTTGAGAAGAGTTTTGGAATTGGAATATGGTTTCTGTGCAACATAGTTGCATCTAATTTGGTGGATAAGTTGTCAATTCTAGTGATGGTATGGGATGAAGTAATGATGGCTTGATTATTAAGGTCAACAATAAATTAATGATGAAATGATGATTGATAAACTATAAATTGGTAGATTTGCACATTTCTTTTTTCGTGGGCTTAATTTTGTACCTCATGGTTAACTTAGCTTCGGTTATTTTCTTATTGTTATAAAATTTTAATTCAAGTTTTAATATATTGAGATAGGTAATTAAATATTAGGTGTATTGTTTTATATGAAAATAATTAGAGATATGATATTGAAGGAATTGAGGCTTAACCCTAGGCTTGAGTTTTAAGGAATTAATTATATAGTTGGGTGAGTTGTTGGATCTAGGTTAAACATATATATATATATATATATATATATATATATATATATATTATTGGTGTCTACAGATTCGTTTGTTTACGAATATTGTATACTTGATAGATTGGAAATGTGAGGCATTAAAGAAAGGAAAGGCATTGGTGAATTAGCTTGCGTGACTTTCAGTTCTTCGGTGGAGGTAGGTTATGATTTATTCTATATCATAGATAGACTCTTAATAGCGATTTGTAGTTATTGAGTAATGCGTAAAGTTTATTATACATTTGATTGTTGTGGTTTGGATGGTTGATATGTTATTGTGATTGGTCTACAATTCCAAGACCGTGAAATCCACAATCTTAAACTTGCCCTATCAAAAGTGATGCGTTGAATAAAGAAAGCTTGATGAAATATTGTTAACGAAGTGAAATGTGATAATAAAGATTGATATAATTAATTATATATTTAGATCGGATGTCACAATTTGACATGATATATTTAGATCGGGTGTCATAAGCCAACACGATATTATTGGATTGGGTGTCACATTCTGACACAATATTATTGGATCAGGTGTCATATTTCGATAAGGTAAATATAGTTGGATCGGGTGTCATGAGCCGACATGATATATTTGGATTGGGTTTCACAATCCAACATGATATTATTGGATTGAATGTCACATTCCGACATGGTAATATTAAAGAAAACATATTAAAATAAATTAATACTACCCAATCTCACATAACTCATTTCCCAAAAAACTATGGTGTGGAGGCCTGAATCCTCATGTATACTCTTGATATTATTGACTGATTATGTAATTGTTCATTGTGTTGTCACTTGATCTTGATATTGTTGGTTGCCTCTTGTTAAATGTTATGGTTGATTTCCCACAATTAATTTATGAATATTGATTTCTATTTCGAGTCGGTGGATGATACCTACTCTGTACATGTTGTCCTGTACTAACCCCTACTTGTATTTTTCTTTATTTTATTTTGTGGAGTGTAGAGAGTCTTCCATAGACTTCGACTCGACCTTATCTTTAGATAGTGTTCAACACATCAAGTTTCGAGGTTAGTTATTCCTTCTAGCTTGTGAATTCTCTCAGTCATAGCATGATGTCCTTAATTTTAAGACACATTATGTTATTTACATATTATGGTTTTTGATATTTTCAAATTTAGTATTTTAGAATTTAGATTTCCTTGATGTAATGACTTTCATATTTTGGGGAACGTATGTAATAGTATTATGATATTTCCAAACTTAGTATTTTGCCCTTGTTCTTATTTATCTAACCTTTTGTGCAGAGATTTCGTTGATGCGGTCCTTTGGGCCTTTATGTGATAGCTGTGTTTACTTCTGTTAGTAGGTTGTCACATAGTTGTCCACCTTCATAGTGTGTTTTCGTGTTTAGGTTCTTGGTTGGCGCCACTAGGTACGTCCTTTGTATACTTATGTGTCCCCTATCTCCTCCCTTCCTTATATCAAATAGTTCTTATTACAGGCTTCCATATTCTTGTTAGTTACTTGTGATATATACTCCTTTCTTACATGTTCTTTATACTTGCTTTATCTTTAGAAATCAGTCGCCCGATGCCTGCTAAGTGCCACTTGTTGATACTTATACTACTCTTTTGTACCCTACAAATCATAGTACGGGGGTTCTTTAGTGATTTGAATATCGTGCGGACTAGCTCTTAGATTTTGGAGACTTGGGTGAGCTCTTGGCGTTCACAGTTTTCTATCTTCTTCTATTTTAGACTTGGACTAGCCTTTATTTTATATTCGGAGACATTTGTATTACTATGAGTATTATAGTGTATGTATAAACCTTATACTTCCTTATTTAGTTTAGTAGCTTGACTACTGACTGATACCAGGTCTTGGGGGTTATCTTATTGTATTATTCTGATTTTGTTTTGTTATTAATATTATTATTAATATTCGCTTCTTTCCTTCCTCTTGTGATGGTCAGTTACCTATGGTTTCGGACTATAAGTTTAGGCTTACCTATTGGTTGGGTGATAGTATGTGTCATCATAACTTGAGAAATTGGATCGTGATAATACTTTATGGTCCTAATAGATGCTCTATCTAGATGGTCTCATGCGTGTCTATTTTCATCTCGCAACTTGGTGTGTGTAAAATTATTGGCACAAATAATATGATTACAAGTATAGTTTTTTGACAATCTGATCAAGGCCATTCGCCTTGATAATGTTGCAAGGTTTTCATCCCAAGTATTTAATAATTATTGCATATCCATTGTAATATGGGTTGAACATCTTGTTACTTATGTTCATACTCAATATGGCTTTGCTAAGTCATTAATTAAACGTCTACAATTGATAGCAAAACCATTGCTTATGAAAACTAAGTTGCCCACTTCTGTGTGGGGTCATGCAATTTTGCATGGTGTAGATTTGATGTTTTGAAAGATGGCTATTGAAAGTGAATTAAACTCTATAATTTTTAATCATACTTGGGACTTTTATGATTTGCCTAGAGGTTTTAAGCCCATAAGTAGCAAGTGGATAATTAAAAAGAAATTGAGACTTGATGGTACAATTGATAAATATATGGCTAGACTTGTGATTAGGAGTTTTAACAAAAAAAAAAGGTGTTGATTACTTTGATAGTTATTCTCCTGTGACTAAAATAGAGACCATTAGGACTCTAATTTCTTTAGCCGCTATTCATGAGTTAGTGGTACATGAGATAGATGTCAAAACAACATTTCTAAATAGTGATTTAGAGGAAGAGATCTATATGACTCAACTTGAGGGGTTTGTGGTTTTGGAAAAAGAGGATAAAGTATGCAAATTGAGGAAGCCATTATATGGACTAAAACATGCATCTAAACAGTGGTATGAAAATTTTAATGTCATATTAGTGAATAATGACTTTGTTGTAAATTCATCTGATACCTGTGTTTATTCTAAAATGATAGGTTCAGATTGTGTTATATGTTTATTTGTAGATGATATGTTAATCTTTGGCCCTAATGTAAATGTCATTAATCAGACTAAGAATTTTTTGTCTACTAAGTTTGAAATGAAAGACCTTGGTAAAGCATATGTGATTTTGGGCGTTAAAATCAAAAGAACTGCTAATGACTTCTCTTTGTTTCTATCTCATTACATTGAAAAGATGTTGAAAAAATTTAATTATTTTGATGTAGTTTCGGTGAGAACTCCTTATGATTCTAGTGTACACTTGAGAAAAAAATAAAGAATCTAGTGTTTCTCAAACTAAATATGCTAAAATAATTGTAACTATAATATTTATTAGGAATTATACTTGGCTTGATATAGCTTCTATTGTTAGTAGATTGACTAGATATACTAATAATCGCAGTAGTGAACACCAGAATGCCCTTCATCGCATGCTAAGGTATATGAAAAGCACTATGGATTGGTGTTTGCATTTTAATAATTTTCCTACTGTTTTAGAAGGTTTTTGTGATGCAAACTGGTTAACTAACAATGATGAAGTTAGCTTGACCAGTGGTTAAGCGTTTACTTAGGGTGCAACTGTTATTTCTTGGAAGTCTTTGAAACAGACTTGTATAGCACGATCTACCATAGAATGTAAATTCATTTCTCTCGAGTTGGCAGGGGAAAGAAGCTGAGTGGCAGATCTACCATTATGGGGAAGACAAGCTTCAGCAGTCTCTTTTCATTATGACTCATATGCAACAATAGAAATTGCCAAAATAGTGTGTACAATGGAAAAAAGAGACATATTTGCATTAGACATGGTGTAGTTAAATAATTATTGAAACTGGGTCTTATTTCTTGGAATATGTAAGTTTCAAAATAAATTTTGCAGATCTTATAACCAAGGGTTTGGCAAGTTAACTAATCCTTGAAATGTCGACGGGGATGGAGCTAAGGCCATTGATTGCGGTAGTATGGTGAACCCATTTGGCCTCAATATACACCACATTTTCTTTCAATATGGCGTGAGGCAGTATTTTATAAGATTGAGCTTATTTTGCTCTCAATGATTCTATAGCCTTAAGGTGGTCTATTTGAGATAGACTTGATGGAATCACCTACGTGAGTGTAAAGGTGTGGTTGCCTTTAATGAGAGACTTGGGTCGTCTTTCTAGAGCACACATAAGACCCAAGATGTGTGTGCATGACCATAAAAGCACTTTGTATGTATCGCGGAGGTTTCTTAAAATTAAGGATACGGTATGTGTTATGGCAACTTATATCCATTTAATTCAAGAGTACTTCACTTTGTGGATATTATTTGTTGCCTCATTTCACAATGTGTTAATTCAAATCAAAAGATATTGACACTTAAGTGCATGTTCCTTTTTTTTGCCCAAAATTTGTTCTTACTCTTTATCTTTGCATTAATGGGGGATTGTTGAGTTAACTTTATGTGAGTTAATTCTACTCTATTAATTAGGTGTAATGCAAAGAAAAAGAAAATAGATACGTTAGATAGGAGATGAACATACATATCCATTCCAAATGAAGTTTCATGTAAATGTTATGTAATGGTTCTTTAATGATATTTTGGCACGACCCAAAAATCAAGGTCATGATGACACGCATTCCAATACCTAACTTGATGTATGAGCCTAAGAGTAAAACTCATATGAGACTTCTAAAGGGAAAGTCAGGACATAAAATAAATAAAAAAACTAGACTCAAACAAAATATTCCAAAACTTGGTGCCATAAGCTCAAGAGCATCTAAATACAAATATGAGTATGAATACACAGTTTAAGTCTTTGAATATAGAAAAGTCTGTAAATGAATGAGTGACAAGCAGCGATTTGGATCCCAAGATCTCACCACTAATCCGTTAATGATGTATATGCTAGAATCCACTACCGCGCTAGATACCCTGGTTAGTATCTACATCAGTAGGGACATAGAAGTAGGGATGAGTATAATCCACACGTACTCAGTAAGTTTAACCGACTGAATATGAGGAATTAATCAGAAACTATGAAATAAACTAAGGAAGATTTCCACCTGCACGCAGCAAAGTCCCACTCCAGCTACGTTTTTGCCAATTTATATATAACGACGTGATTAAAGTAACATATAAATATAATTCAACATCACATTTAAATAGATAGATCAAGTATCACATGTATCAATGCAATACAATGCATTATGATGATGCAATGATATGATGGTATGGTGGGATCAAGGCTATTGTACAACCTGTCGTATACACCTGCCGAGTTGTGATACCAAGCAAGACCCATAGGGGTTTCGCAAATGATATATCTTATCACAATCTCAATGTATCAACTATCTCGCCACCCAGCTCATGGCGAAGAACTCATGATACTAATATCTCATCTACTTTCTACAGTTCGCAACTTCCCAATGATCAGTGATATGATGAATGAGGATAAGTGCATTCACAACACATAAGGCATGGAGGAAATATTTAACTCGACATATAATATAAAGTTCAAAGTTCTCAAAACTTAACCTAAATAAGATATTCACCCTCAATAGACAGTAATTGCAAGAAAATATCTCAAATTAAGTGTTCACCTTTTTCAAAAATATCTCAGTACTCATGTATGCTCAAACCCCCAACTTAACCTCTCAGGTGAGAATTATAAGTCAAATAGTCTCCTCACTCCTCTCTCACAGAAAAATCATGAATCACAAACTCTCAAAGAAGATACGATAGCATATAAGGCCCCCACACGGGCTACACAGCACAAATAAGCCCCCACTCAGGCATCATAATATAATTAAGACCCCATACGAGTATCAAAAAGTAATTAACAACCCTAAATTATACTAAAACCCTCATCCCAAAGTCTACAACATAGAATTTTACAAATCACCCCAACTCAGCCAAAGAAGGATAGTCAAACTTACCTCAATTGTCGAAATCGCACTCGAACGCTCCACCAGATGAACAACCTTTGAATTCAATGCCTGAAATAATAAACCACTATCAAGAATAAATCATACGCATCATAAGGAGTCTAATGACACCCATATTGATAGGTTTTGAAATCAGGGGTAAAATAGTCCAAAAATTAATAAATTTTGAAAAGGTTCAATCTGAAATTTGATTTCAAAATCATGTTCTACTAGTAATAAGGAACTCATGGTTGAAAATATATAAAAGTAGATTAAAAATGAGTTAGAAATCATCAATTTCCTTGAATTCGGATTAAGGAAGAAACAAGAAGTTTTGGAGTTTGAAACTAAAGTCTAGGAGTTAAAATCATCAAATAATTAATGAACAAGGAAGGTTTTAGGTTAAAAATAACTTATCAAAGAATTTTACTTGAAAAACACTTCTCAAAATCACCCCATGAAGCTCAAGAACTCAAAAATGATGAAAATAGGGTTTCTCCTGAAGCTGAACATTGTTCAGCCAAGAATTGTGCATCGTAATCGTGAGCCACTAACTCTAGCGTTCCTGAAGAACTGGACAGTGAACCATCGAGATCGTGTGACCTCCCTCGCAATTGCGAACAATAAAGAACTCACACTTCACGATCGCATGACCTTAGGTTACGATCTCGAAGAGCAACTTAACCTACACTAGAAACAGAATCTGCAGCTGAAACATAGTCCAAAATAATCTCGTTAGACCTTCAGAAATTATTTGGAACTCTATAAACAAGAACCAATAGTGCAAATTGATCAGAAAATATATTTTGGATCCAATGGAATTGTCATATTATCGAAAAAAGTTGGTATGACCAAAATACCCTCTCAAACTCCTTATTGACCTAAAACTCAACTTTTGTCATAAAAACTCAAATTGACGATTAAGGTCTCGGGGCTCTAAGTCAATGTTCAAAACTTGATGTTTTGAATGAAACAGAACTAATAGAATTCTCATCTGATACTCTATTCTCAAAACATTGACCAAAGTTAAAAAAAACTCATTTAAAATCACACTTTTCAACTTATGACCTCAAATTCACGTATCAACCCCAAATCTGATTCCGATGACTCCCCTAGACCAATTTCCATATTTCGGAGCTGATAAAATTAGTGGAATCCTATTCTAAGTCTCATAGACCACATTCTAACATCTTAACTATATAAAACTCAAGAACTTACCCAATTCACAAACTATTAAGATTTTAACACATTCAACCACACAAATTGATCAAATAACACTCGGAGGAACTAATAAGAGGGGTAAACTAGTAATTTCATGAAAATTTCTGAAAATGACCCACAAGGTCAGAAAAACATCCACCACTAAAACTGATATTTGTCCTCAAATATAAGAATAAGGAAAGTACCTAGGGTATCAAAAAGCTGAGGGTACTGAGCCCGCATATCAGAATCTAACTCCCAAATCGCCTCTTCAATAGGCCAATGACGCCATTGCACTTTGATCAAAGCGATCTCCTTGGTCCTGAGCCTATGAAGTTACCTGTATAAGATGGCTACCAGCTCCTCTTCATAATTTAAATCTGAACCTAACTCTACCGTATCATAAGAGATCACATGGGACTCATTTGGTATATAGTTGTAAAGCATAAAAACATAAAACACCGAATGGACAGCTAATAATCTAGGGGGTAAGGACAACTTATAAGCCACCCTACCCACTCTCTTCAAAACCTTAAATGGGATAACAAACCTCGAGCTAATCTTTGCCTTCTTCCCGAACCTCATCACACCTTTTATGGGTGATATTTTAAGCCACACACAATCACCAACCATGAACTATAATGGATGAACCCACCTATTAGCATAGATCTTTTGATGACTTTGGGTTGTCAATAGTCGACTCTCAATCAAGCATACCCACTCCATAGCATCTCTGAGTAAGTCAATATCAAATGCATCAATCACAACAAAATCAAATCATCTAAAGGGTGATCGTCACCTATGACCATACAATGCCTCAAATGGTGCCATTTGAATGTTGGAGTGATAATGTTATTATAGAAAAACTCCGCTGAGGGTAAGTGTTGGACCCATCGGTTACCAAAATCAATCATACTATCTCTAAGCATATCTACCAACACCTGAATAGTCTACTCGGACTAGCCATTATTCTTGGGATGAATGCTAAACTTATCTCTAGTCGTGTACTCAAACCATACTGCAATACCTCCCAAAAGTGAGAGGTGAACACTGAACTGCGATACGATATAATAAACATAGTCACCCCATGCAACCTAACAATCTCATGAAGGTAGATCCTAGCCAACTACTCCTTATTGTAGCTATTCTTCACTTGAAAAAAATAGGCTAATTTGGTTAATCAGTCCATAATCACCCAAATTGAGTTATACTTACCAATGCCATGGGTAATCCAGACACAAAGTCAATAGTAATATGCTTCCACTTCCACTCGGGAATGGGTATCCTTTGTATAGGACCATCCAGTTTCTAATGCTCATACTTCACTTGTTAGGAATTTAGACACTTAGCCATAAAATCAACAATGTCCCTCTTTATGCCACACCACTAATAGTGTTGTTTCAAGTCATGAAACATCTTTTTCACTCCTAAGTGAGTCAAATACTTGGAACAATGAGCCTCATCCAGTATTATACGTACCCAATCACCAACTTTGGGCACACAAATATGACCATTAATCCTCAAAACTCCCTCCAGATCAAGAGAAGTTGATTTTACTTCACCACTCAACACTTTGTATTGAATGGCCCTCAACTTGTCATCCTCAAACTGGTGGGTACGAATTTGGTCCATCAAAGTAGATCTAGCCTTCACAAAGGCCAAAATATTATGATGTATAAAAATATCAAGTCGGACCAACTTCCGAGCCAATGACTGAACCTCCAAAGACAAAGGCCTCTCATCCGCCTTAGGAAGTACAAACTACCCATACTAGATGCTTCACAATTCAGAGCATCTACTACTACATTAGCTTTGCCTGGATGATAAAAAATGGTGATGTTATAGTATTTCAATAACTCTAACTACCTACGCTGCCTCATGTTCAAATTCGGCTGAGAAAAGATATAGTTAAGGCTATAATGGTTAGTAAAGACCTCATAATGCACACCATAGAGATAGTTCTTATATAACTTTAGAACGAACACCACCGCTGTCAACTCTAAGTCATGGGTAAGATAGTTCTTCTCTTGTACCTCCAACTATTGAGAAGCATAAGCTATAATTATACCTTTTTGCATCAATACACACCCAAACCAACTCTTAAAACATAAAAAAAAACATAATAAAGGCCACATCTTCCTTGGGTAAGGCTGAATAGGTGATGAAGTCAATAACTCCTTGAGATTTTGAAAGCTCTCCTCACATTCATTAGTCTACTAAAATGTTATAGTATTTTGAGTTAGCCTATCGATGGGGTTGTAATAGAAGAAAAGCCCTGAACAAACCAACGATAATAGCTTGCCAACCTAATAAAACACTAAATCTCAATAACTGATGTAGGCCTAACCCAATTATGAACCCGTTGCGACCTTAGATGGATCAACCATAATACCATCCTTTGTCACCAAATGTGTCATGCCCCAAGAGGTACCTTAGGCATTGCCGGCACTCAAAAGATATTTCTGGCTTCCAAATGAACCACCTGATCCAGTCACACATTCATTCATTCACATTCTCTCAGCGGAAGACTCAGTCAATAAAGTGTTTTTCATAATTTAGGGCCAAAGGCCAAATAACTATCAAATCAACCAACAGTTATAGAAGAACTACTCAAAAGGACAATCCAACATTTCTACGCTCCGGTCTATAAAGCCTCTATCAACAATCTAGGAGGTGCCAATGACAAGCCCATGGCTACCAACAGTCAAAATAAAGGAAACAACATAAAACTATACAGGGAACTCAATATCCTCTGAAAACTAGGAGGACTCACCAACTAGCTGGGAGTGTGTGGATACTCAATAGTGTGCCGGTTGATGATCTCTAGTACCTTTCTCTGCATCATAAAATGGTGCAAGCCAAATGACGTCAGTACATGGAATGTATGAGTATGTAAAATGGCTGAAAGAAACAACATCAAAAAGGACCAAATCAACTCAGGGGTCTCAACTCAGGAAGAAGTACAACTCAACAAGCGTCCTAAGTCTAAGCAAGAATATAGTTTAGATGGGACCAAATCAAATACAATTCAACTCAATCCGATGAAGAGTACTATCAAGACCTATGTGGGAGTTTCTCTTATCCGACAACCATCACTTATGAGCCAGTGACAGTACAACAAAACGACGTTGTTACCACGTCCGTTCATACTTTGTCAGGGTATGAAGGAATTAACCAATCATGTATCCAATCTAACCAAGTCCTATAATGTCTGGACAATAATTTTGGGGAAGCATCCGACTTTAACGATTCAATCCCCTCCTACATTTGGCGACGTAGTTATTGGGTTCGAGTATGGACTATACTCTTACCTAATTCGGTGCTCGATACTCCTCCTAAGACTAAATGCTCATAAAACTCCATCCAATCAACTCAATCAAATCATATCGACAAGTCTCATTTAGAACCTTGTCAACTCATCAACTCTATCACCATCAAACATCTCCCAATCATACTATCCGATCGATTCCAATCATATCTTTCAAGAGTAAATTTAAATGTATATTTATAGCATCATACAAACATATCCAACCATTTCTCTAATCATTTAACACATCTTTGGAACTCATCACAACTCTAAGGTTTTAGACCATAATGTAAAATGAATAACATATTTAAGAGAATTAGCATTTTTTTTCATAATCCACATAGTTAAGAAAATCAATAAAGCATATTTAACAACTTATCTTCATCAACTCATACTCACATGAAGGTTCTTTTTAGAAATTTCTTGTCTCAACAACATCAATATAACAAGAATCACAGTAATGGCTGACAAGACTCATTTAGACATAGGCCTATCAAGAAACTACATTCTTATGAACATGTAACCTCAAAGAAAGTGTAGGGCACATGGGTGGACTCAACCCATGTTTTGAATAGCCTTACATACCTTAGTGAAGAATTGAAAAAAACCTTAATATTGGGTCTTTAATGGAAAGCTTGAATCTTCAAGCTCTTGGAGGCACTTCTTGTTGGAGAAGGATTTGGAGAAGAAGAAGAGAAGAGGGAAATTTTCTAGGGCTTTTAGAAAGAGAGAGAGGGGGGATTAAAGTAGTCCCAAAAATGTCCCAAGGCTGTGTATATATAATTTAGGGAAATACCCAATTTTCCCTTTTTTCCAAAATCTGGAAAATAGGACAAAAACACTCTTGGCGCGATAGTAGCGCATCGCGCCACTGCAGCACCAAGTCGAATAGGCTTAAAAACCCTATAACCCAATAGTGGCGTATCACGCCAGTGACCAAACTAATGAGGCTGTTTTGTGGAGCAATAGTGGTGCATCGCGCCCTTACAGCGCCAAGCCCATATTTTCTGAGTTTTGGAAAATAGGTTTGAAAAACCTACACATCTTATAGTGGCAGGCCGTGCCAGGGACCAAACTACTGAGGCTTGTTCCTGGCACAATAGTGGCACATCGTACCACTGCAGCGCCGATCCCAGAAATCCAGCAGTTGCAACCCAGGCCTGAAATTCCTGCCGTGCTAGTTCGTCTTAGGATCGTCATATCTTTTGACTCCAAACTCCAAAAATTACATTCTTGGTGGCGTTGGAAAGAAGACTCAATGACCTTTAATTTAATAGGTCTGGTCCACCCAGATTGTCGTCTTTCAAAAGATAGGATTGTTAGAAGTTGACCCCTTATATAAACTCATCCTAAAACTTAGCCATGATGAATCTTTTGGACTTAGCTTGGTCCTAGGGGTTCTTTGTGACCCCACATCACTCTAACACTTTTCAATACCTCAGGGACTCATCTTAACTCATGCATATACTTCACAATAATAGAGTTTGACCCTGCACAAAAACAAGAAAGGTTCGAATCTTAGACAAAAATTTTGAGGGGTGTTATAATATCTTCCCCTTGGGATCATTCATCCTCGAATGACAAGTAAACCAAGAATGGAATTTGGGGTACAAATCACAATCAGAATTTAGTCAATCAACCAATCAATTTCTCAAATAAAAAAAATTACTATCCTAACTCAAAATGCACAAATGAATTCAAGTCAAGGGAATGAGCATTACCTTCAACATTCTCATTGGTAGGCACGAATAGATGGGGATATTTAGATTTCATATCTTCCTCCGCTTCCAACTTGGCTTCCTCAACAAACTGATTTCTCCATAGGACAATCCAACATTTCTACGCTCCGGTCTATAAAGCCTCTATCAACAACCTAGGAGGTGCCAATGACAAGCCCATGGCTACCAACAATCAAAATAAAGGAAACAACATAAAACTATACAGGGAACTCAACATCCTCTGAAAACTAGGAGGACTCACCAACTAGCTGGGAGTGTGTGGATACTCAATAGTGTGCCGGTTGATGATCTCTAGTACCTGTCTCTACATCATAAAATGATGCAAGCCAAATGGCGTCAGTACATGGAATGTATGAGTATGTAAAATGGCCGAAAGAAACAACATTAAAAAGGACCAAATCAACTCAGGGGTCTCAACTCAGGAAGAAGTACAACTCAACAAGCGTCCTAAGTCTAAGCAAGAATATAGTTTAGATGGGACTAAATCAAATACAATTCAACTCAATCCGATGAAGAGTACTATCAAGACCTGTGTGGGAGTTTCTCTTATCCGACAACCATCACTTATGAGCCAGTGACAGTACAACAAAATGACGTTGTTACCACGTCTGTTCATACTTTGTCAGGGTATGAAGGAATCAACCAATCATGTATCCAATCTAACCAAGTCCTATAATGTCTGGACAATAATTTTGGGGAAGCATCCGACTTTAACGATTCAATCCCCTCCTACGTTTGGCGACGTAGTTATTGGGTTCGAGTATGGACTATACTCTTACCTAATTCGGTGCTCGATACTCCTCCTAAGACTAAATGCTCATAAAACTCCATCCAATCAACTCAATCAAATCATATCGACAAGTCTCATTTAGAACCTTGTCAACTCATCAACTCTATCACCATCAAACATCTCCCAATCATACTATCCGATCGATTCCAATCATATCTTTCAAGAGTAAATTTAAATGTACATTTATAGCATCATACAAACATATCCAACCATTTCTCTAATCATTTAACACATCTTTGGAACTCATCACAACTCTAAGGTTTTAGACCATAATGTAAAATGAATAACATATTTAAGAGAATTAGCATTTTTTTTCATAATCCACATAGTTAAGAAAATCAATAAAGCATGTTTAACAACTTATCTTCATCAACTCATACTCACATGAAGGTTCTTTTTAGAAATTTCTTGTCTCAACAACATCAATATAACAAGAATCACAGTAATGGCTGACAAGACTCATTTAGACATAGGCCTATCAAGAAACTACATTCTTATGAACATGTAACCTCAAAGAAAGTGTAGGGCACATGGGTGGACTCAACCCATGTTTTGAATAGCCTTACATACCTTAGTGAAGAATTGAAAAAAACCTTAATATTGGGTCTTTAATGGAAAGCTTGAATCTTCAAGCTCTTGGAGGCACTTCTTGTTGGAGAAGGATTTGGAGAAGAAGAAGAGAAAAGGGAAATTTTCTAGGGCTTTTAGAAAGAGAGAGAGGGGGGATGAAAGTGGTCCCAAAAATGTCCCAAGGCTGTGTATATATAATTTAGGGAAATACCCAATTTTCCCTTTTCTCCAAAATCTGGAAAATAGGCCAAAAACACTCTTGGCGCGATAGTAGCGCATCGCGCCACTGCAGCACCAAGTCGAATAGGCTTAAAAACCCTACAAACCAATAGTGGCGTATCGCGCCAGTGACCAAACTAATGAGGCTGTTTTGTGGAGCAATAGTGGTGCATTGCGCCCTTACAGCGCCAAGCCCATATTTTCTGAGTTTTGGAAAATAGGCTTGAAAAACCTGCACATCTTATAGTGGCAGGCCGTGCCAGGGACCAAACTACTGAGGCTTGTTCCTGGCACGATAGTGGCACATCGTACCACTGCAGCGCCGATCCCAGATATCCAGCAGTTGCAACCCAGGCCTGAAATTCCTGCCATGCTAGTTCGTCTTAGGATCGTCATATCTTTTGACTCCAAACTCCAAAAATTACATTCTTGGTGGCATTGGAAAGAAGACTCAACGACCTTTAATTTAATAGGTCTGGTCCACCCAGATTGTCGTCTTTCAAAAGATAGGATTGTTAGAAGTTGACCCCTTATATAAACTCATCCTAAAACTTAGCCATGACGAATCTTTTGGACTTAGCTTGGTCCTAGGGGTTCTTTGTGACCCCACATCACTCTAACACTTTTCAATACCTCAGGGACTCATCTTAACTCATGCATATACTTCACAATAATAGAGTTTGACCCTGCACGAAAACAAGAAAGGTTCGAATCTTAGACAAAAATTTTGAGGGGTGTTATAATATCTTCCCCTTGGGATCATTCATCCTCGAATGACAAGTAAACCAAGAATGGAATTTGGGGTACAAATCACAATCAGAATTCAGTCAATCAACCAATCAATTTCTCAAATAAAAAAAATTACTATC
This sequence comes from Solanum dulcamara, assembly GCF_947179165.1. Lineage (NCBI taxonomy): Eukaryota > Viridiplantae > Streptophyta > Magnoliopsida > Solanales > Solanaceae > Solanum > Solanum dulcamara. Next base: position 28,410,307 of record NC_077243.1, read on the forward strand.
CAAACTCAAAATGCACAAATGAATTCAAGTCAAGGGAATGAGCATTACCCTCAACATTCTCATTGGTAGGCACGAATAGATAGGGATATTTAGATTTAATATCTTCCTCCGCTTCCAACTTGGCTTCCTCAACAAACTGATTTCTCCATAGAACTTTGACTGAGGCGATCTCTTTGTTCCTTAATTTGCAAATTTGGCGATCAAGAATTTGGACCAGAACCTCTTCATAGGATAAGGTATCCTTAACTCTAATACTATCAATGGGGACTACCAACGAGGGATCGCCTACAAACTTCTTCAACATTGAAATGTGAAATATCGGATGAATAGAGGTGAGCTCCGGGGGTAACTCCAACTCATAGGCGACACTCCCAATCCGCCTCGAAATCTAGTAAGGGCCAATATATCGAGGACTAAGTTTCCCCTTCCTTCTAAACCTCATGACGCCCTTTATGGGTGATACTTTCAAGTATACCCAATCACCCACCTCAAACTCTAAGTCTCTCCTCCTTACATTGGTGTAAGATTTTTGGCAGCTTTGGGCTATCTTTAGCCTATCTTGAATAACTCTCACCTTATTCATGGCTTGGTGGACAAAATTAGGCCCAATCAACTCAATTTCACCCACCTCAAACCACCCAATGGGTGATCTACACCTCCTCCCATACAAAGCTTCATAAGGATCTATTTGAATGCTTGCATGATAGCTATTATTATATGCAAACACTATGAGAGGTAAGTGATCATCCCTATTTCCTTTAAAGTCAAGCACACAAGCTCTCAACATATCCTCCAATATCTGGATGGTGCACTCCGCTTGGCCATCTGTCTAGGGATGAAAGGTCGTACTCAAGTTCACCTTCGAACCCAGTCTCTTCTGAAAGGATCTCCAGAATTGGGAGGTGAATTGAGCTCCTCTAGCTGAAATGATAGAAAAGAGAACCTCATGCAACCTGATAATCTCTTAGATGTATAACTTTGCATAATCTTTTGCGGTGTCAGTAGTCTTAACTGCCAAGAAGTGAGCTGATTTTGTCATTTTATCCACAATCACCCAAATCGAATTATGTTGCTTCCGGGACTTTGGCAGACTTGTGATAAAGTCCATACTAATCATCTCCCACTTCCATTTTGGGATTTCTAAATTTTGAGCTAACCCATTTGGCCTTTGATGCTCAACTTTAACCTGTTAACAATTTGGGCACTTGGAAACAAACTCCTCAATATCTCTCTTCATCCCACTACACCAATAGATTTCCCTCAAGTCGTGATACATTTTTGTAGAGCCAGGATGAATAGAGTATCTGGAACTATGCTCTTCGGCCATAATTCTTCCTCGAACATCATCGACAGCTGGTATGCATAATCTGTTTTGGTGCCTCAATACCCTATCTCCCCCTTTGGTAAAAACCATCACCTCCTGTTTGTGAACAACTTCCTTCAACTGGACAAGGATGGATCTTGGTCTTGCTTTTCTTTTACCTCTGCCACGAGTGAGGATGCAGCCCCATCCTAAACATTAACTCCACCTTCCTTGTTCTCTTCAAGATGAACTCCCAATTCGGCTAATCTATGCACCTCTCTAGCCAATTATTTCCTTTCCTCCTCCGTATAGGTAGTGCTACCCATAGACAACCTGCTAAGAGCATTAGCAATAACATTAGCTTTATCAGGATGGTAGAGGATGCTCATATCATAGTGTTTGAGTAGTTCGAGCCATCTCTTTTGTCTTAGGTTGAGTTCTTTCTGGCTGAAGATGTATTGTAAACTCTTGTGATCGGTGAACACATCAACATGCACTCCATACAAGTAGTGGCGCCAAATTTTAAGGGCAAATACCACAGCAGTCAGTTCAAGGTCATAAGTTGGGTAATTTCTCTCATGAACCTTAAGCTGTCTTGAAGCATAGGCTATCACATTTCCCTTCTGCATCAGCACACAGCCCAAATCAACTCTAGATGCATCACAATAGATCACAAAACCCTCTATCCCATCGGGCAAAGTTAGAACAGGAGCAGTGGTTAGCTTGGTCTTCAATTTCTGGAAACTCTCCTCACAAGCATCGGACCATTGGAACTTAGCCTTCTTTTGGGTCAGCTTGGTCAATGGTGATGATATGGATGAGAATCCCTCTACAAACCTTCAATAATAGCCTGCCAAACCCAAGAAGCTTCTTATCTCTGTCGGGGATGTGGGTCTAGACCAATTTTTCATTGCCTCAATCTTTTGAGCATCAACCTAAATACCATCTCCAGATACAATATGGCCTAAAAAGGCCACTAATGCAAGCCAAAATTCACATTTTGAGAACTTTGCATACAATACATGGTCCTTCAAAGTTTGCAAGACGACTCAAGATGATTGGCGTGCTCCTCCTTATTCTTGGAGTAAACCAAAATATCATCTATGAATACAATCACAAACATATCAAGATATGGTTTAAATACTCGGTTCATGAGATCCATAAAAGTTGTAGGGGCATTAGTTAACCCGAAGGACATCACCAAGAACTCAAAGTGGCCATAGCGGGTCCGAAAAGCTGTCTTTGGGATATCACACTCCTTCACCTTCAATTGATGGTAGCCCAATCTTCGGTCTATCTTTGAGAAATAAGTGGCGCCCTGAAGTTGATCAAACAAGTTGTCTATTCTGGGGAGAGGGTATTTATTCTTTATGGTGACCTTGTTCAGCTGCCTGTAGTCGATATAAATTCTAAGGGACTCATCTTTCTTTTGCACAAATAGGATGGGAGCACCCCATGGTGAGACACTCGGACTAATGAATCTCTTATTTAACAAGTATTTCAATTGTTCTTTCAACTCTTTCAACTCAGTCGGAGCCATTCTATATGAAGGGATTAAGATAGTCTGGATATCAAGAAGGACATCAATTCCAAAGTTGATCTCCCTATCAGGAGGGACTCCAGGCAGATCTTCAGGAAAGACATTAGGAAACTCATTGACAATTGGAACCGACTCAAGGGATAGAGACTCAATACTGTCATCTTTCACTCGGACAAGGTGATAAATACACCCTTTTAAGATTAGCTTTCTGGCCCTAAGATAGGAAATAAACTTACCCTTAGGCACGACAGGACTACCCTTCCACTCTATGACAGCCTCATTTGGGAATTTAAACTTGATAATCTGAATTCTATAATCAATAGAGGCATAACAGACATAAAGCCAGTCCATGCCAAGGATCACATCAAAATCAACCATGTCTAACTCAATTAAGTCAGCCAAGGTATCTTTGTGATGAATTGACACAGTGCAATCTCTATAGACTCTCTCTGCTAAGACAGAATCACTGACAGGAGTAGCTACGCAAAAAGGCTCACGAAGACATTCAGGAATTTTATTGAATTTACTAGTCATGTAAGGAGTCACAAAAGATAAGATGACACCTGAATCCATCAAAATATAACAGTCAAGAGAAGAGACTCGAATCATACCCATCACGACATTTGGAGAGTTCTCCTAATCTTGGCGACTACCCATGGCATATAGGCGGTTTGTACCTTCACTCATACCTGAAGTAGTGCTCCTCTGATTACCTCTAGCTGGCGGTGTAGTGGTAGAAAATTGGGCTTTGTCTCCCCATGTTAGACACTCCTTCTGAAAGTGGTCCATTTGACCACACTTATAACAACCAGCCCTCCCCACTCTGCACTCTCCCAAGTGGAGCTTACCGCACTTGCCGTATGGTGGCTTCCCTTTCAAACCTTGACCCACGCTAACATGGGATTGAAAACCCTGGGGTCTAAAATTATGGCGACTCTATCCCTGCCGATCATACCTGTTCTGAGGCATAGGTGCACTTGCGGTAGAGGAGGCATACTTGGAAGGCCTCTTCTAGAAGAAGGACCTGTTGCCCTTGTTTTGCTTCTGATCATTCTCATGCCTAGCTGATTTTGCCTTATTGCTCAGATGCTTCTCTCTGTATTTTCTCTTCTGCTCCTCTACCAGTTGAGCGTACACCATTAATCTTGAAATATCTATATCAGAGATTAACAATGCCACTTTGTACTCCTTCTTCACATGTCTTCCCAAACTGGAGACAAATTTCCTCATCTTCGACCTCATATCTAGGATCATCTCTGGAGCATACCTGGACAGCTGGATGAACTTCAGGCTCTGCTCCTTAACAGTCATGCCTTCTTATTTCAGATTCACAAACTCCTCCACTTTTGCTTCCCTCAATTCTCAGGGAAAGAAGTGGTCAAGAAAGGCTCCCTCAAATTCATCCCATATAGCAGTTTCAGCATCCTCACCTCTACCTTGTTCCCATTGGTTATACCACATTTTTGCCACATCCTTGAGCTGGTAGGACACCAATTCAACCCTTCAATCTCCGTAGCATGCATAGCTTTCAAGATTTTCCACATTTTATCAATATAAATTTGGGGATCTTCATCAACTTTAGACCCTGTGAACGCCGGCGGATTCATCCTCAGAAAGTCTCGAATTCTGGTGGCGGCAGACGGATCTTGGGAACTAGAGCTAAGAGTTGGCAAACTCTGGTTACTATTTCAGGCAGCCACTAATTGAGTGAGCATAGCAATTGCCCCTCGAAAGTCCGCCTCCAAAGTTGGTGCAGGTAGAGTAGTAGGCATTTGAGGTGTCTCTGCATACCTCGTCGGTCGGCCTCTAGCCCTCGATGGGCGTACCTCTGACTGTGGCATCTCTGCATTATCAATATTCCTCTGGCTAGTAATATATTTAGGAGGCATTATTTGTAACATATAAATGCATGAATTAGAAAGGAGGTTTATAGAGTTTAACTCTATCGCACGAATTTAGAGTATGAAAAAAGCGAAACAATTCTTAATGTCTTATAGCCTTCTAATTATAAGTGTGGTGCATAATACACCCATAAGCAAGACTCTACTAGACACAGCTTCATAGACTCCCTAGGATTCTTGAACTCTGTGCTTTGATACCATGTTTGTCACGCTCCGGGAGGGTAACCTAGGCGTGGCCGGCACTCGAAAGCTATTTTATGACTCCAAGCGAACTACCTGGTCCAGTCACACATTCATTCATTCACATTTTCTCAGCGGAAGACTCAGTCAATGAAGTGTTTTTCATAATTTAGGGTCAAAAGCCAAATAACTATCAAATTAGCCAATAGTTATAGAAGAACTACTCAAAAGGACAATCCAACATTTCTACGCTCCGGTCTATGAAGCCTCTATCAACAATCTAGGAGGTTCCAATGACAAGCCCATGGCTACCAACAATCAAAATAGAGGAAACAACACAAAACTATACAGGGAACTCAATATCCTCCAAAAACTAGGAGGACTCATCAACTAGCTAGGAGTGTGTGGATCTTCAACAGTGCGCCGGTTGATGATCTCTAGTACCTATCTCTGCATTATGAAACGATGCAGGCCAAATGGCGTCAGTACATGGAATGTACGAGTATGTAAAATGGCTGAATGAAACAACATAGAAAAGGACCAAATCAACTCAGGGATCTCAACTCAGGAAGAAGTACAACTCAACAAGCGTCCTAAGTCTAAGCAAGAATATAGTTTAGATGGGACCAAATCACATACAATTCAACTCAATCTAACTCAGAGCACTATCAAGACCTGTGTGGGAGTTTCTCTTATACGACAACCATCACTTATGAGCCAGTGACAGTACAACAAACCGATGTTATTGCCGCTTCATACTTTGTCAGGGTATGAATGAATCAACCAATGATGGATCCAATCCAATCAAGTCCTATAATGTCTGAACAATAATTTTGGGGAAGCATCCGACTTTAACGGTTCAATCCCCTCCTACGTTTGGCGACGTAGTTATTGAGTTCGAGTATGGACTATACTCTTACCCAATTCGATGCTCGATACTCCTCCCAAGACTCAATGCTCATAAAACTCCATCCAATCAACTCAATCAAATCATATCGACAAGTCTCATTTAGAACCTTGTCAACTCATCAACTCTATCACAAATCAAACATCTCCCAATCATACTCTTTGATCAATTCCAATCATATCTTTCAAGAGTAAATTTAAATGTACATTTATAGCATCATACAAACATATCCAACCATTTCTCTATTTATTTAACACATCTTTGGAACTCATCACAACTCCAAGGTTTTAGACCAACAATGTAAAATAAATAACATATTTAAGAGAATTAGCATTTTTTGTCATAATCCACATAGTTAAGAAAATCAATAAAGCATGTTTAACAACTCATCTTCATCAACTCATACTCACATGAAGGTTCTTTCTAGAAATTTCTTGTCTCAACAACATCAACATAACAAGAATCACATTAATGGATGACAAGACTCATTTAGACATAGGCCTATCAATAAACTCTATTCTTATGAACATTTAACCTCAAAGAAAGTGTAGGGCACATGGGTAGACTCAACCCATGTTTTGAGTAGCCTTACATACCTTAGTGAAGACTTGAAGAAAACCTTAATGTTGGGTCATCAATGGAAAGCTTGAATCTTCAAGCTCTTAGAGGCACTTCTTGTTGGAGAAGAAGAAGAGGAGAGGGAAATTTTCTAGGGATTTTAGAGAGAGCGAGAGGGCTAAAAGTAGTCCCAAAATGTTTCAAGGCTGTGTATATATAATTTGGGGAAATACCCAATTTGCCCTTTTCTCCAAAATCTGGAAAATAGGCTAAAAACACTCTTGGCGCGATAGTGGCGCATCGCGCCACTACAGCACCAAGTCGAATAGGCTTAAAAAGCCTGCAACCCAATAGTGGTGTGTCGCGCCAGGGACCAAACTACTGAGGCTGTTTTGTGGCGCAATAATGGTGCGTCGTGCCCTTACAGCGCCAAGCCCATATTTTTTGGGTTCTAGAAAATAGGCTTAAAAACCCTGCACATCTTATAGTGGCGCACCGCGCCAGGGACCAAACTACTGAGGCTTGTTCCTAGCGCGATAGTGGCGCATTGCGCCACTGTGGTGCCAAGCCCAGATTTCCAACAGTTGCATCCTAGGCCTGAAATTCCTGTCGTGCTAGTTTATCTTAGGATCGTCATATCTTTTGACTCCAAACTCCAAAAATTACATTCTTGGTGGCGTTGGAAAGAAGATTCGACGACCTTTAATTTAATAGGTCGTAGGACACCTAGATTGTCATCTTTTAAAAGATAAGGTCATTAGAAATCGACCCCTTATACGAACTTATCCTAAAACTTAGCCACAACGAATCTTTTGGACTTAGCTTGGTCCTAGGGATCCTTTGTGACCCTACATCACTCTAACACTTTTCAATTCCTTAGGGACTCATCTTAACTCATGCATATACTTCACAATAATAGAGTTCCACCCTGCATGAAAACAAAAAAGGTCTGAATCTTAGACAAAAAATTTGGGGGGTGTTATAACAAGACCCAAGAATACTGCAGACTCGACCCAAAACTCACATTTAAAGAATTTTGCATACAACTTATCCTCTCTCAATCTATAAATTACTGTCCTCAAGTGACTAACATAGTCTGCCTCATTCTTGAAATAAATCAACATTTCATCAATAAATACAATCACAAATGAGTCCAAATAAGGCCTAAATATCAAGTTCATCAACTCCATAAAAAAATTAGGGCATTAGTCCACCCGAAGGACATAACCACAAACTCATAATACCCATAACGAGTCTTGAATGCTATCTTTGGGAAATATAATTCCCAAACTCTCAACTGATGGTAACCTGACCTCAAATCAATTTTAGAGAACACTAATGCACGATCAAGCTGTTCAAATAAATCATCAATGTGAGGAAGAGGATACTTATTCTTGATGGTGACTTTGTTCTATTGTCGATAATTAATACATATCCTCATAGTACCATCCTTCTTCTTCATAAATAAAATTGGTGCAACCATAATGATACAGTAGGCTAAATAAACTCCTTCTTCAACAAATCTTTTAATTGTTCTTTCAACTCTGCCGGAGCTATTCGATAAGGAAAAATAGAGATGTGCTTGGTGTCCGGCTCTAAATTAATCACAAAATCAATATCACGGTCAATAGGAACACCCAACAAGTTTGTAGGAAACACATACATAAACTCTCTCACCACTTTCATAATCTCTAAAGGAGATAACTCAACAGTGATATCACATACATGAGCCAAATACGACAAACAACCCTTATCAATCAAACGACGAGCACATATATAAGATATCACAGTAACACCCCTTAAAAAATTTCCATAGAATTCAAACCCTTCTTGTATACGGGTAGGGTCGAACTCGAGTATTGAGGAGCGTATGCATGAGTTGAGATGAGTCTTTGAGAATTTGAGCAGCGTTAGAGGTGAGGTGGGGTCATGAAGGACCCCTAGGATCAAATTAAATCCAAAAGATTTATCGTGGCTAAGTTTGGGTAGGAGTTCGCATAAAGGGTCAACTTCTAACGACCCTATCTTTTGAAAGATGATAATCTCGATGGCCCATGACCCATTAAATTAAAGGTCATTGAGTCTTCTTTCCAACGCCACCAAGAATGTAACTTTTGGAGTACAGAGTCGAAAGGTATAGCGATCCTAAGATGAGCGAGCACAATTGAGATTTTCAGGCCTAGGGTTCAACTACTGGAAATCTGGGCTTGGCGTCGTAGTGGCGCGATGCGCCACTATCACGCCAGGAACATGCCTCAGTAGTTTGGCCCCTGGTGCGATGTGCCACTAAAAGTTGTGCAGGGTTTTTCAGGCCAAATTCCTAGAACTCAGAATAATGGCCTTAGCGTTGTAAGGGCGCGATGCGCCACTATCGCGCCAGAAACATGCCTCAGTAGTTTGGTCTCTGACACGGCGTGCCACTACGAGGTATGCAGGTTTTTAGGCGTATTCAGCCTGGCGCTGCAATGGCGCCACTATCGCACCAAGTGCATTTTTGCTTATTTTCAAAACTTTTGAGGAGGGGCAATTTGGGAACTTACCCAAATTATATATGTATTGCCTTTGGTCTTTTGGGAACACATTTTCTCAGCCTCACTCTCTCTCTAAAAAGCCTTAGGAGCTTTTCTCTCTCTCTCTTCTTCTTCTTCCCCATTTCCAACAAGAAGAGTTCCAAGAGCTTCAAGATTTGAGTTCTCCATTGAAGACCCAACATCAAGGTTTTCTTCAAGTCTTCACTAAGGTATGTAAGGCTATCCAAAACATGGGTTGAGCCCACCCATGTGCCCTACTCTTGCCTTGAGGTTAGATGTTCATGAAAATAGAGTTTTTTGGTATGGTTTATGTTTGTATGAACTTTGTCTCCTATTTATTTGATGCTATATGTGTTGATGTGGTTGAGCTAAGAAGTCCCTAAAATCCTTCATGTTAGTATGAGTTGATGGAGATAACTTGTGGTTACATTTTTTTGATCTCTTTAGCCATATGATTATGTTGTTTAAGTCAATTTCCTTAAACGTGCTATTCTACTTGAATTATTGAGTTGAAGTCATAGAGTTGTATTGAACCTTGAGGAGATGTCATAAATATTTATATAAATGAGGCTTGATTGAGTTAATATGAGTATGGAATTGACGAGTGGATAAGGTCCTAATCAAGACTTGCCATTATGACTTAATTGAGTTGAAATGAGAACCGAGTTGATGAGGTGGCAATGTACCATATGAAACTAGCCGTGAGGGCTTATTTGAGATGATTAGAGGAGTTTTATGAGCATGGAGTCATGGGAGGAGTATCAAAAACTGAGGCGGGTGAGAGTACAGTCCATACTCGAACCTCAGAAACTACGCTGCCAACGTAGGTAGGGATGGAACCGTTAAAGTCGGATGCTTTCCTTGGGATCGAACCATTAAAGTCGAATGTTTCCTATTTTATTGTCCTAAAATGATAGGACTTGACTAATCGATGGTATCCACAATTAGGGAGGCGTTCATGCTCTGGCAAGGTATAAACGGACGTGGCAACAACGTCTGATTATTATATTATCACCGGCTCATAGGTGATGGTTGTCGGTTAAGAGAAACTCCCATTTAGGTCTTGATAGTGCTCTGAGTCAGTTGAGTGAGTGGTTTATGAGTTAGCCCCGTCTAAACTATTCTTGTTAGACTTAGGACATTTGAGTAAGTTGTCCTATATTCATATATATATGTATGAGTTGAGGTGCTGAGTTGATGTTGATGTCTTCTTGATGTTTGTTTCACCCGGCTATTTTACATACTCGTACATTCTATGTACTGACGCCATTTGGCCTACATCGTTTCATAATACAGAGACAGGTACTAGAGATCATCAATCGGCGCTCCATTGAAGATCTACATACACTTCTAGCTAGTTGGTGAGTCCTCCTAGTTCCGGGAGGATATTGAGTCTTCTTATACAGTTTTGTTGTCATTTCTTTTATTTTGAGTGTTGGTAGCCATGGACTTATCATCGGTACCTTCTAGACTTTGATAGAGGCTTCATAGACTAGAGTTTGGGAAGGTTGGACTATTATTTTGAAGGGTCCTATTTTACTTGTTTTGTTGGAGTTGAATATGTTTGGCCTTCGGCCCTGCAATATGAATAGTATGCTATGATTGACCCCTCCTTTGGGTGAGTGTGATTGAATAACGAGGTGACTGAATCAGGTGGTTCGCTTGAAGGCCAGAAATGGCTTTCAAGTGCCGGTCACGTCTAGGGTACCCTCCTGGGGCATGATAAACATGGTATCAGAGCCCAGAGTTTAAGTGTCTTAGGGAGTCTATGAAGTCGTGTCTAGTAGAGTCTTGCTTATGGGTGTGTTGTGCACCATACTTATAAGCAGGAGGCTATAGGACATTAGGAATTGTTTCACCTCTTTCATACTCTGACTTCGTGCAATAGAGTTAAACTTTATAAAACTCCTTTCTAATTCGTGCGTTTGTACGTTATAGATAATGCCTCCTAAACGTACAGCTAGCCAGAGAAACGTTGACAATGCTGAGATGCCCCAATCGGAGGTATGCCCATCACGGGTTTGAGGCCGACCCGCGAGGTATGTGGAGGCACCCCAAGTGCCTGCTACTCCGCCTGCACCCACGTTAGAGGCAGAATTCCGAGGGGCAATTTCCATGCTCACTCAATTAATGGCTGCCCAGAATGGTAACTAGAGTTCGTCGGCTCTCAGCTCTAGTTCCCAGGAGCTATCTGCTGCCACTAGAATTAGGGACTTTCTAAGGATGAATCTACCGGCATTCATGGGTTCTAAGGTTGATGAAGATCCCCAAAACTTTATTAATGAGATATAGAAGATTCTAAAAGTTGTGCATGCTACGGAAATCGAAGGGGTCGAGTTAGTGTTTTATCAACTCAAAGATGTGGCAAATAATTGGTATAACTAATGGGAACAGGGTAGGGGTGAGGATGCTGAACCTGCTAGATGGGATAAATTTAAGGGAGCCTTCCTTGACCACTTTTTTCCCCGAAAATTGAGGGAAGCGAAAGTGGAGGAATTTATGAATCTAAAACAAGAAGGCATGACCGTTAAGGAGTATAGCCTGAAGTTCATCCAGCTATCCAGGTATGCTCCAGAAATGATTCCTGATGTGAGGTCAAAGATGAGGAAGTTCATCTCCGGATTAGGGAGGCATGTGAAGAAGGAGTGCAAAGCAGCATTATTGATCTCGGACATGGATATTTCGAGACTAATGGTATATGCTCAACAGGTGGAGGATGAGAAAAGAAAAGACAGAGAGGAGCATCTGAGCAAGAAGGCAAAATCAGCGGGCCCTGAGGGTGAACTGAGGCAAAGCAAGGGCAATAGGTCCTTCTTCCAGAAGAGGCCTCCCAATCATGCCTCATCTACCGCCAGCGCACCTATGTCGCAGAATAGGTATGATCGGCAGGGACAGAGTCATCGGAATTTCAGACTCCAGGGTTCTCAATCCCAGGCCAGTGTGAGTCAAAGTGCGAGGGGGGGCCACCATGCAGTAAGTGTAGTAGGCTCCACTTGGGAGAATGCAGAGCGGGAAGGGTTGGTTGTTATAAATACGGCCAAATGGGCCATTTTCAAAGGGAGTGTCCAATAGGGGGAAATAGAGTCCAATATTCTGCCACCACACCGCCGGCTAGAGGTAATCAGAGGGGCACTACTTCAGGCACCAGCAGAGGTACAAACCGTTTATATGCCATGGGTAGTCGCCAAGATCAAGAGGACTCTCCAAACATCGTGACGGGTATGATTCGAGTCTCTTCTCTTGATTGTTATATTTTGATGGATCCGGGTGCCACCCTATCTTTTGCGACTCCATATGTGGCTAGTAAGTTTAATAAAATTCCTGAATGTCTTCTTGAGCCTTTCAGTAGAGCTACTTCTATTGGTGATTCTGTCTTAGCAAAGAGAGTCTATAGAGACTGCACTGTGTCAATTCATCACAGGGATACCTTGGCCGACTTAGTTGAGTTGGACATGGTTGATTTTGATGTGATCCTTGGCATGGACTGGCTTTATGTCTGCTATGCCTCTATTAATTGTAGAACTCAGGTTGTCAAGTTCAAATTCCCGAACGAAGCTATCATAGAGTGGAGGGGCAGTCCTGTTATGCCTAAGGGTAAGTTTATTTCTTACCTTAGGGCCAGGAAGCTAATCTCAAGAGGGTGTATTTATCACCTTGTCCGAGTGAAGGATGACAATATCGAGTCTCCATCTCTGGAGTCAGTTCCGATTGTCAACGAGTTTTCGGATATCTTTCCTGAAGATCTGCCTAGAGTCCCTCCTGATAGGGAGATCGATTTCGGGATTGATATTCTTCCTAATACCCAACCTATCTCGATCTCTCCCTATTGAATGGCTCCGGCTGAGTTGAATGAGTTGAAGGAGCAGCTGAAAGACTTGTTAGATAAGGGATTCATTAGGCCGAGTGTCTCACCATGGGGTGCTCCGGTCCTATTTATGCAGAAGAAGGATGGGTCCCTTAGAATGTGCATCGACTACAGGCAGCTGAATAAGGTCACCGTAAAGAACAAATACCCTCTCCCTAGAATAAATGACTTATTCGATCAACTTCAGGGTGCCAGTTGTTTCTCAAAGATAGACTTGAGATCCGGCTACCACCAGTTAAAGGTGAGAGAATATGATATTCTGAAGACTACTTTCCGGACTCGTTATGGCCACTTCGAATTTTTGGTCATGTCCTTTGGGTTGACTAATGCCCCCGCCGCTTTTATGGATCTCATGAACCGAGTATTCAAACCATATCTTGATTTGTTTGTGATTGTATTCATAGATGATATTCTGGTTTACTCCAAGAATGAGGAGGAGCATGCCCATCATCTTCGAGTCATCTTGCAAATGTTGAGAGACTAGGTATTGTATGCAAAGTTCTCTAAATGTGAATTTTGGCTTGCATCAGTGGCCTTCCTAGGCCACATTATATCTGGAGATTTGTATTCAGGTTGATGCTCAGAAAATTGAGGTAGTGAAGAGTTGGCCCAGACCCACATCCCCGACAGAGATAAGAAGCTTCTTAGGTTTGGCCGACTATTATCGAAGGTTTATAGAGGGATTCTCATCCATATCATCACCATTGACTAAGCTGACTCAAAAGAAGGCTAAGTTCTAATGGTCCGATGCTTGTGAGGAGAGTTTTCAGAAATTGAAGACCAAGCTAACTACTACTCCGGTTCTAACCTTGCCCGATGGTACAGAGGGTTTTGTGATCTATTGTGATACATCCAGAATTGGTTTGGGTTGTATGTTGATGCAAAGGGTGAAGGTGATAGCCTATGCTTAGAGATAACTTAAGGTTCATGAGGGGAATTACCCAACTCATGACCTTGAGCTGGCAGCTGTGGTGTTTGTGCTAAAAATTTGGCGCCACTACTTGTATGGAGTGCATGTTGATGTATTCACCAATCATAAGAGCCTGCAATATGTCCTCAGCCAGAAGGAACTCAACCTGAGGCAAAGAAGATGGCTTGAGCTACTCAAGGACTATGACATGAGCATCCTCTACCATCTAGGTAAAGCTAATGTTGTTGCTGATGCTCTTAGCAGGTTGTCCATGGGTAGCACTGCCCATGTGGAAAAGGGAAGGAGGGAATTGGTGAAAGAGGTACATCGATTATCCCGATTGGGAGTTCAACTCGAAGAGAATAATAAAGGTAGAGTAAACGTTCGAGATGGGGCCACGTCCTCACTTGTAGCAGAGGTAAAGGAGAAATAAGATCAGGATCTCATCCTCCTCCGGCTAAAGGAAGTTGTTCATAAATAAGGGGTGATGGTTTTCACCAAAGGGGAAGATGGTATGTTGAGGTACCGAAGTAGATTGTGCATACCCGATGTCGATGATGTTCGAAAGAGGATTATGGCCGAAGTGCATAGTTTCAGATACTCTATTCATCCAGGCTCCATAAAAAATGTATCATGATTTGAGGGAAATCTATTGGTAGAGTAGGATGAAGAGGGATATTGCGGAATTTGTTTCCAAGTGCCCGAATTATCAACAGGTGAAGGTTGAGCACCAAAGGCCATGTGGTTTAGCTCAAAACATAGAAATTCCAGAATAGAAGTAGGAAACGATCAACATGGACTTTATTACAGGTCTACCGAGGTCTCAAAGGCAACACGATTCCATTTGGGTGATTGTGGATAGAATGACGGAATCAGCTCACTTCTTGGCGGTTAAGACTACTGACACCGCAGAAGATTATGCAAAAATATACATCCAGGAGATCATCAGATTGCATGGAGTTCCCTTGTCTATTATCTTAGACAGAGGAGCTCAATTCACTTCCCAATTTTGGAGATCTTTTCAGAAGGGGTTAGGTTCGAAGGTGAACTTGAGTACAGCCTTCTATCCTCAAACAGATGGCCAGGCAGAGCGCACCATCCAAACATTGGAAGATATGTTGAGGTCCTGTGTACTTGACTTCAAGGTAAGTTGGGATGACCACTTACCTCTCATAGAATTTGCATATAATAATAGTTATCATACAAGCATTTAAATGGCTCCTTATGAAGATTTGTATGAGAGGAGGTGTAGATCTCCCATTGGGTGGTTTGAATTTGGTGAAGCCGAGTTGATTGGGCCTGACCTTGTTCACCAAGCCATGGAGAAGGTGAGAGTTATCCAAGATAGGCTAAAGACAGCCCAAAGCCGCCAAAAATCTTACACTGATGTGAGGAGGAGAGACTTGGAGTTTGAGGTAGAAGATTGGGTGTACTTGAAAGTATCACCCATGAAGGGTATCATAAGGTTTGGAAGGAAAGGAAAGCTCAGTCCTCGATATATTGGTCCTTACCATATTTTAAGGTGGATTGGGAGTGTTGCTTATGAGTTGGAGTTACCCTCGGAGTTAGCTTCTATTCATCTGGTGTTCCACATTTCGATGTTGAAAAAGTACTTGGGCGATCCCTCGTTGGTAGTTCCTATTGATAGCGTTGGAATTAAAGATAGCTTATCCTATGAAGAAAATCCGGTCCAAATTCTTGATCGCCAAATTCGCAAACTGAGGAACAAAGAGGTCGCCTCAGTCAAGGTCCTATGGAGGAATCAATTTGTTGAGGAAGCCACATGGGAAGCGAAGGAAGCCATGAGATCTAAATATCCCCATCTATTCATGCCTGCCGAGGAGAATATTGAAGGTAACGACATTTTCTTGACTTGAATTCATTAGTGCATTTTGAGTTTTGATTGATAATTGTTTGAAAATTTGATTGATTGAATGACTGAATGTTGATTGTGATCTGTACCCTGAGTCCATTCCTGGCCACTCGTCATTCGAGGATGAATGATTCCAAAGGGGAGATAATGTAACACCCCTCAAACATTTTCCTTAGAATTTAAACCTTTCTTGTATATGGGTAGGGTCAAACTCGAGTATTAAGGAGCGTATACATGAGTTGAGATGAGTCTTTGAGAATTTGAGTAGCGTTAGAGGTGAGGTGGGGTCATGAAGGACCCCTAGGATCAAATTAAATCCAAAAGATTCATCGTGGCTAAGTTAGGGTAGGAGTTTGCATAAAAGGTCGACTTCTAACGACCCTATCTTTTGAAAGATGATAATCTCGGTGGCCCACGACCCATTAAATTAAAGGTCATTGAGTCTTCTTTCCAACGCCACCAAGAATGTAACTTTTGGAGTTCAGAGTAGAAAGGTATGGCGATCCTAAGATGAGCGAGCACAACTGAGATTATCAGGCCTGGGGTTCAACTACTAGAAATCTGGGCTTGGCGCCGTAGTGGCGTGATGCGCCACTATCACGCCAGGAACATGCCTCAGTAGTTTGGCCCCTGGCGTGATGCGCCACTAAAAGTTGTGCAGGGTTTTTCAGGCCAAATTCACAGAACTCAGAACAATGGCCTTGGCGCTGTAAGGGCGCGACGCGCCACTATCGCACAAGAAATATGCCTCAGTAGTTTGGTCTCTGGCGTGGCGTGCCACTACGAGGTGTGCAGGTTTTTAGGCGTATTCAGCCTGGCGCTGCAAGGACGCCACTATCGCGCCAGGTGCATTTTTGCCTATTTTTAGAACTTTTGAGGAGGGGCAATTTGGGAACTTACCCAAATTATATATGTATTGCCTTTGGTCTTTTGGGAACATATTTTCTCAGCCTCACTCTCTCTCTAAAAAGCCTTAGGAGCTTTTCTCTCTCTCTCTCTCTTCTTCTTCCCCATTTCCAACAAGAAGAGTTCCAAGAGCTTCAAGATTTGAGTTCTCCATTGAAGACCCAACATCAAGGTTTTCTTCAAGTCTTCACTAAGGTATGTAAGGCTATCCAAAACATGGGTTGAACCCACCCATGTACCCTACTCTTGCCTTGAGGTTAGATGTTCATGAAAATAGAGTTTCTTGGTATGGTTTATGTTTGTATGAATTTTGTCTCCTATTTATTTGATGCTATATGTGTTGATGTGGTTGAGATAAGAAGTCCCTAAAATCCTTCATGTTAGTATAAGTTGATGGAGATGACTTGTGGTTACGTCCTGTTAATCTCTTTAGCCATGTGATTATGTTGTTTAAGTCAATTTCCTTAAACGTGCTATTCTACTTGAATTGTTGAGTTGAAGTCATAGAGTTGTGTTGAACCTTGAGGAGATATCATAAATGTTTATATAAATGAGGCTTGATTGAGTTAATGTAAGGATGGAATTGACGAGTGGACAAGGTCCTAATCAAGACTTGCCATTATGACTTAATTGAGTTGAAATAAGAACCGAGTTGATGAGGTGGCAATGTACCACATGAACCTAGCTGTGAGGGCTTGTTTGAGATGATTAGAGGAGTTTTATGAGCATGGAGTCATGGGAGGAGTATCGAGCACTGAGGCAGGCGAGAGTACAGTCCATACTCAAACCCCAGAAACTACGCCGCCAATATAGGTAGGGATGGAACCGTTAAAGTCGGATGCTTCCCTTGGGATTGAACCGTTAAAGTCGGATGTTTCCTATTTTATTGTCCTGAAATGATAGGACTTGACTAATCGATGGTATCCATGATTAGGGAGGCGTTCATGCCCTGGCATGGTATGAACGGATGTGGCAACAATGTCTGATTGTTGTACTATCACCGGCTCATAGGTGATGGTTGTCGGTTAAGAGAAACTCCCATTTAGGTCTTGATAGTGCTCTGAGTCAGTTGAGTGAGTGGTTTATGAGTTAGCCCCGTCTAAACTATTCTTGTTAGACTTAGGACATTTGAGTGAGTTTTCCTATATTCATATATATATGTATGAGTTGAGGTGCTGAGTTGATGTTGATGTCTTCTTGATGTTTGTTTCACTCGGCCATTTTACATACTCGTATATTCCATGTACTGACGCCATTTGGCCTACATCATTTCATGATGCAGAGACAGGTACTAGAGATCATCAACAGGCGCTCCGTTGAAGATCCATATACACTTCCAGCTAGTTGGTGAGTCCTCCTAGTTCCCGGAGGATATTGAGCCTTCTTGTACAGTTTTGTTGTCATTTCTTTTATTTTGAGTGTTGGTAGCCATGGACTTGTCATCGGCACCTTCTAGACTTTGATAGAGGCTTCATAGACTAGAGTGTGGGAAGGTTGGACTATTATTTTGAGGAGTCCTATTTTACTTGTTTTGTTGGAGTTGAATATGGTTGGCCTTCGGCCCTGCAATGTGAATAGTATGCTATGATTGACCCCTCCTTTGGGTGAGTGTGATTGAATGATGAGGTGACTGAATCAGGTAGTTCGCTTGAAGGTCAGAAATGGCTTTCAAGTGCTGGTCACATCTAGGGTATCCTCCCGGGGCGTGACAATCACCCTATTAGGATACAAACTCAGATTACTCATCCATACTAACCGAGGCAAACCAAGATGAGCTAAGGTCATGATCTTTGCATAATAATTTAATATAGCATGATAAAGATATAATCAGTCCATACCCACTATCACATCAAAATCAAGCATGTCTTACAAAATCAAGTATGCACGGGTCTCTCTACCTGAATATATCAAACACCCTCGATATACCCAATCCACCACTAAGGACTCATCTATCAAGGTAGAAACAATAATAGACATAGTAAGAGGCTCACACACATAGTCACTACCCATATAAAAATAGGTTGACACATAGGAATAGGTAGACCCTGGATCTAATATTACTGAAGCAAGATGCTGCCAAACTGGAACAATACCTATAATAACTGTGTTAGAGGCCTCTGCCTTAGATCTACCTGGTATGGCATAGTACAACTGGAGGTCACATCTAGCCTGCAAACCACCATAAGTGCCACCTCTAGCTCCATCCTTGGAACCCTTTGTGCCACCTCTAGTACCATGTACAATACCTCAAACAACTGAAGCGAGATTAGAATGAACAGCCAGTGTTTTAGGTCATCTAGTAAAAGGGGCACATCTGGGGAAATCTTGGGGCTTATGCCCAAACTCATCAGACACAAAGCCTCAAGGATCTGAACCCCGTAGAGTATAACTAGAAGTGTCAATACATCTTCTAGAGCCTAAAGAACAACTATAACCAATCTGACCCAATCTAGATCCACATGTACCATCTGATCCCTTAATAGTTGTCTGGACTAGTTTGCCCTGATAACCATGGGTACTTGAACCTGAACACTCTCTGCCCTTAGAGGAATGACCACCAAACTGCACCAGCTAAAGAAACCTCTTGTCCCCTCCCTATCTAGCATGCCAAATGCTCTCTATCATCTGGCGTGGTCAATAACACTCTGGAAGTACCACTAGATAGCACAAGAGAGGTTTTTGCCTCCTGAAGATAACTAGTGAATCTCTTTACCAGCATGTGAATCAGCTCAAACTCACTGGGAATACTTATGAAAGCAAGCCTTGTACTCTGATATTGATAAAGAGCCCTACTCCAATCTGTCGAACTCATATATACACTAATAATGAAGATTATATGGCACAAACCTCTAGAGGACACTTAGGTAAAAGGTAAAACACACTCCATGTGTCTCCAAAATATCCAAATTGAACAACCTATACTAATACTCAATTAAAAAGTCAGAAGCCTTCTCACCAGTTATACCATCAAACATGGGATGTAAAGATCTGATGAATCTCTCAAAACTCTTCTACTCTAATGCAGACATAGAAACACTAGCACAAAAATAGGTGAATCCACAGATCTTGGAGGAATAATAAGTGAGGCTGAATAGATACCCAAAGTCTAAAATCCAAATACTCAAGGTCTAACCAATCACTTATCCACTTTTTCAACCCGATGCTCCATATTCTCATAATCATAAATGGCTCAGGTTGGGCCTCACTAGATCATCCTCAAGCAGGAGTTGCACTCTCAAGCCTGGCCATTACCTTTAACACAAAAAGAATAGAAGAGAGGTTCATAATATTTGATATGAATAACTTGCACAAAAGAAATTGGTTCTCAAGGATATTTTATGGGTTGTGTCATGGATTTTAGAGGTCAGTGGGATCAGTTCTTGTCCTTAGCGAAGTTTGGGTACCACAACAACTACCTCTCCAGTATTCAGATGGCCCTATTTGAGGCCTTCTATGGTAAGTATTGTCGCTCTCCATTTGGTTGGTTTGAGTCTATGAATCCCAGACTGCGCGATACAGACTTGATGCAGGAGGCCTTCTATCATATGAGAGTGATTCAAGATAGCTCAGAATAGACACCAGAGCTATGCGGATTATAGTCATTAACCGTTGAGGTTTTCCATTTGTGATATAGTATTCCTCCTTATATCAACCATGAAGGGAGTGATGAGATTTGGGAAGTGGGGCAAGGTTAGACCTAGGTATATTGGCCTTTTTGAAATATTGAGGAAAATTGGCAAGCTCGAATATGATTTATCTTTTCCCTCGACCTTTTAATCTATTTATCCAATTTTCCATATTTCAATATTGTACTGGTATGATCCAGAAGAGTCCCATGTGCTTTGGTATTAAGCAATTGGCTTGGATGTTCGTTTGAGCTATATCGAAGATCTAGTTGGTATTTTGGCTATAGATGTCAGGCAGTTGCATTCAAAAGACATTCATGTGGCTAAGGTCTGTTGGAGGCATCGTCCAGTCGAGGATGCTACCTGGGAGACAAATCATGATATATGGGCATAGTTTCCTAGCTTATTTGAGGCTTCAGATATTTCTTGACTCTTACTTTTGCCGTTACACCCCATAATTTTGTACCTTGGAATGCATTCTTAACTAAGTCTCTTGAAAGGCTCTTAAGTTTCTTGGAAGGATCGTAAGCCTCTAAAGTTTCTTAAGGTTTCCTAAATTTTCTTAAAGCTTCTAAAAGCTTCTTAAGAGTTGCCATATGAGTCGGTTAATCTATAACGCTATCAAACAACTCTAAATAAAGGAGAATTCAATAACCCATAGTAGAGAAGATTGGAAATAGAGTTATAAAAATCCAGAAGAAGTTGGAGATCGAATGATGAGTTGTAGGACACGACTTATTTACGTAAGATACCAACTTGGAAATCTTACATACTTAAGCTACTGTAGTACATACCAAGCTTATGTAGAAACAATTACATAGGTTCATAAAGTAAGACGAGATTACGAACCTACGAGGGGGAAAAGAGAGTGCCACGTGGAAGCATGGGAGAGTGACACGTGGAAACAGCTGGGAGTGCCACATGGTAGCAGCTAGAGCAAAGGGGGAGGATCCCCCTCCCACATTCTACGTGGCAGCCTGTGATTGGAGGAAAGGGGTGTGTTGGCCCAATGAGGGCTTGACATGTGTCACCATTTAGGGGTTGACACGTGTCACCTCCTAAGGTGGCCTATATATATATATTGGATGACTCATTCTTATCAAAAGGTCATCCTTATCTCCAATAAATTCAAGAAAATTCTAGAGAAACAAAGAAGAGAAGAAACCCTAGAGCTAAAGAGAAACTAGTGGCGGCCAAGGGGAGAAAAAGGTAATTTTTCCGATTTCATTCCATGAATTAATTATCAAGGGTATACCAAAATGTTATGAAGGTGTTAGTAATAAAAATATATGGTTTACATCAGACCAAAACGTTAGCAAACAGCCATGAAATTTTAGGCGCACTAAAGGAACTTCGGAGGCAAGTTTCGATGAGTTTGACGAGTTTCGGGCAAGGTAAGGGCTTCTCTTTCAAATTGGAGTTTATGATATTTCTATGAGGTATATTAAATGTCTTAAATAATGTTGTAAGTTGAAAAATTTCATAAGGATGCTTGACGTTAGAAATAAACTAAATTGAAGTGGTTATAGCTAAATTGAAGTCGAGTAGTGGGTTGTCGTTGTGGTGCTGCGGGTGCATCTAGTTGGGTTGCGTGTTTCAGGGATTTAAAGTGTTTTAAAAAGGGTGTGGTTTCTTCTGGTTTCAGCCACAGGTATCTCCGTTTGGTATGGTTAAAGATTTTGTGAAATAAAGATTAAAAAACTCTATTTTTGTATCGTAGTTTGGAGCTAGTTGTTTGGAGCTTGTATTGTGTAAGGTTGAAGTAATTTACTTGTAAATATGCTGCTGGTTGTTGTTGGTGGTATGTTTGTTGATATTGTGGCCGAGTTAAAATCTCGGGGATGTTGAAGTTATAGGAGAGATGCTGCCCGAGTTTTGGTAGATTCGGAACTAGTAACAAACTAGTCGAGGGTAATGGATAAGGAAATAAATCCTATGAGTACTTGGGTGTAGAGTTGGAAATTGGAAAGTGAAAGGTCATTAACCTTAGTATTACTTTCATGTTAAATAGGTTCAAGAGACGACAAGGCAAACGTGTAAGAGTAATCCATAAGAGGTATGTGAAGCTTTCTCTTGGTATGTCTTAACCTTAAATGATTGATATACGAAATGTGGAGATAATTCCATTCATATAACACCAAGTATGAATCATAAGTCTTATTCACTTTTTGATGGTAGAATTCCTATACTAGTTGAGTTATTACCTCTCAAGGCTTCTATATGATGGAGAGTAGTAAGTATGAGACGTTATCTCATTTCTCTTGGCATGTCTTTGGCATGAGTAAATAGAGTTATCCTTCTTTCCTCTTGGAATGCTTTTGATATAAGTATGATGCTATTATGCTATAATTATTCACCAAGCCATGACAGGCCAGGTACGATATATGCATATGATGACTCCATGAGGGAAAGTAGAGAGTATGTAAAGCTTATTCTTTCTCTTCTTTTGCCATGTCCTAGATGTACGTAAAAGATGAGACAATCTCGGAGGTGACTCCATTCCTAAGTGTTTCTTACTCATCCTCTAATGTTGGAACTCTTTCAATAATTGAGCTATTCCTTCTCAAGTTTTTCTATACATTGGGAAGTAGTAAGTATGTAAATCTAATCTTCCTTTCTTTTTGACTTGATCATTATGAAACAAATAGATGAAGTGTATACGATTCCAAGGAAGTTCCTCTTGTTAAATCCACTAGGATAGCCAACTTCTTGATTCCTAAAAGATATTTGATGATGACTTGATAGGGAATATGATTCAAAAAGTTCCATTTTCACCTAATCCATAGTGGAAATAAAAAGGTACTTGACATGACTCTTGTCTTGGTTTTTGAGTGATAGAACATTTTGAGTATTCCATCGAGTCTCAAATATGATCTAAAATGCATATGGTTACTCACTACTCTACTCGTGTATACGAACGAGATTATCAATAATTGCATTAATAGCTATTTTAGCCATAGCATTGTAACTCTTCTATCACCGAGTCCCAGGCTGGATACATAATCGTGCGTAGTTCACTGCATTATCCACTGAGTCCCTCACTAAAGGGTCGGGTACGCTATATGAGGAAATGATAATGTAATGACATGAAAAACTCACTGAGTCCCTCACTAAAGGGATGGGTATATATGTATATATATATATGTATGATGATCTGATGTGATAAGGTGGTAATGGCGCCGAACCCTATGATGGTCCTATAGTTATAATTCACCGAGTCCCTTACTAGAGGGTTGGGTACGTATGTATATATGATAATTGGATCAGACCGAACGTTCCTCGGCATTACTATATGATATCTGGATTGGACCGAATGTTTCTCGGCATTACTATATGATATGTGGATCGGGATGAATGTTCTTTGGCATTACTATATGATATGCGGATCAGACCAAATATTCCTCGGCATTATTATACTATGTGCGGATCGAACCGTACGTTTCTCGACATGTACTTACTATATACACGGATTGGGCTGTATATTCCACAGCGCTAATAATATATATGTGCTTATGATGACAGAATGATGTAGATGGTACACCGAGTCCCCTAACGGGCCGGGCACAGTATGTGATGGTAATATGTATGAATTTCTTTTATATAATGCGAGTACGGTAAATGGTTAAATGTTATACTTGCCCCCTGCATCCCTATGCTAACTGTAATCTCCTTATGATGTCTATGCTTTACATACTCAGTACATATGTCGTACTGACCCCCCTTTCTTCGGGGGGCTGCGTTCATGCCCGTAGGTACAGATACACACTTTGGGGATCTGTCAGTGTAGGAGTTCCACTCAGCAGTTCAGAAGCACTCCATTGTGCCGGAGCCTAGTTTTGATATTAACCTTCTATGTATATATTTATTTGTTCATGGGTACGGCGGGCGCCCTGTCCCGCCTTATGTTACTGTTCTTACTCTTAGAGGTCTGTGGACATGTATGTGGATTGTGTATGGGTTGTATATGCATGTATGTACAGTGGTGCCTATGATAAGCCTTACCGGCTTATATGTTATCCTGCATGTTGATGTGCTATAACTTAAATAGGGGACAAATTTACTTACAGATAGCAGGGATATACGCGAGTGCCCAGTTCAGGCACCCTTCATGGCCTACGGGGTTGGATCATGACAAAAGTGGTATCAGAATGGTTTGTTCCTCAGAATATCTACAGACCGTGTCTAGTAGAGTCTTATTTATCGGTGTGTGATGCACCACATCTATAAACAGGAGGCTATAGGATATTTAAGATGTTACCTTTCTTTCTTGTCTTAGATCATGCGATAGAGCCCAGCCATAGGAAATGAAATTCTTTTTTTTCTAACCTTTTGTTTCAGCTAAAGAATGACATCGACAGAACAAAGTGATGGATGATATTGGAAGCTACACAGTATACAGGTAAGTAATGGTGCGAAAGAGTCATGCTGGGTAAGGTAAGAAGATTGAAATATGATTCAAATGTAAAGTTGAAAATTGAAAGGAAAAGTAGACAGAAAAGTGTAACGGGTGCAGTTCGAGTTGGACATATGAGGTAAGTACATCATTTTATATTGTTGTTGATATTGAGCGCCCTATGAGGCTGTGATATGAATATATATGTATTGTCCCTGTGAGGCATTGTTGGTATTTCATGAGTGCAGGTTTGGGATAGTAAGGAATATAAAGGAAACTCTGCCGAAATGTTTTTGGAAATAGAAAGAGAATGAGATATAAGGTTGTAATATATCTTGAAAGATCGTATTCACGGTAACGATAAGATTTGACTAAACTAGGAGTACAACTAACTTTTGGAAATAAGTTAATTGTGATATGGGTGGCAAGCAGAAGGTCAATACTGATATGGTGAGAAGAATAGTGTTGGATATGAATGTCTTAAGACAGCCTGCGAGGTATTAAGGATGAGAATGACGAGGAAGGATAAGAGGTTAAGTACGCTTGCTCCACCAGGTGGACTTAGCCCAGAGTAAGGATCGTGAATAAAAGTTAAGAAATATTACCCTCCGGGATTGACCTTTAGCATAATATAGTATGAATATAATGAGGATCATCATGGAAGTACGTAGAGCCTAGTAAAGAAGTAACTAAAGAATGTGATTGTGAGTAAGATTAGGAGTTAGCATCGGATACACGATAAGGATGAAAGCTTATGAAGCAGAAAGGGGTATTGTGTATATGTACCTCTACTTTGGAAATAGTAGGATCCCTCGAGGATAGAGAATCAAAAATTGCAAAACAACTGAGGCATTATGAAATTATTAAAGGAACAAGTGGTATCCTTTGGAAAAAAAAGGTGATAACAAAATGTGAAACACGTGTCATCAGAGTATAAGTGCCCCGAATGGAGAATTGGACACGATTATAAGCATTAGTAATGTACTGATTGGGATGAATGAAATATGGCTTCGGCTAAACTACTACATTAGTTATATGACTCAAGTACCAGTAATTGGACTAGATTGAGTACTAGTTATTAAGAATTCTGAGCACCCCATGGTTATATTAAGGTTTCTTACAGGGGCAACCTAAAGTATAGATGAGTTAACAGAAGGTGTAGACATGGTGCAATGTGTCCAATGTGTTGAAACAAAATCATATGCATATGAACAGTTGAAAATAAACAGAGGATGACATGGGTACACCCTAAAGGGGGGAAGCAAAAAAGAGAAATACAAGCATGAGAGGAAATCAACTGACACTGTCACATGTTGACGAGACTGCTTAAATTTCAAGTGAGATCCCATACTGGCACGAGTTAGCAAGAGCTCAAGTCCAACAATAAATAGATAGAAGCCACGGTATCTAAGACCGTGCGAAGAATCATGGGTGCCTACAAAAAGGGTGAATATGATAAGAGAGTAGGAATGAGCAAACTAAGGGCCGCGAAAAAGGTAGTAGGGCCGTGTTTGAGTAAAGATTAAGATATGGCAACAGCGTCATTGGTCGTTGATATCGGGACATACAAGTAGCAAGGAGAATATAAAATCTCCTATGGTAGGAAATGAGGAGACCAAGGAGTACGTAAGGGAAGAAAAGAAAGAAGTAGGACAAAATAGCATTAGCATGAGCAAGTCCTAGTGTGAAGTCGATATGTAAAGCAAGATGGGGCGGGAGATTAAAAGACTGTATTTACCTCATACCAGTGGTATAAGAGTAGTTGTGCAACCTACGAATAGTTATATACAGCATAAGACCAAGAGGAAGAGTACATGATGAAAAGGAGTTATGATGTTTTGGAGACGTTATAGAGGAATACGAAGAGAAGTTAAATTAAATGGCCAAAAAGGACACAGTCATGGTTGAATTAAAGATCTACCCCGACACCAGTTGTAAGAGAGAAGAAGAGAGGGCAAGGCGAAACATGAAGACTAGCGAGAAGACGCTAAGGTAAATCTTGGGCTAAGATGAGTGCCTTCACACATTATTTCAAGGATGGAAATGGAACATGACACGAGGACTTCCCAGAGGGGCACCCATCCTGGTACTGCTCTCGCCCAAGCATGTTTAACTTCGAAATTCTGGCAGAATTCGGTGCGTTAGTGTTGTTATGATGGCACGAGATGGGAGAATCCGAACTAATGGCGAAACAACGACACAAAATTATGTACCTAGAGTGTTATAAGTTATGATAAGGGAATTGTAAAAGAGCTGAAGCAAAACAAGCAGGATTAGCCAATTACTAACAGATGGCGCACTTGTATGCCACAGTTCTTCAATATAATACCAGTTAATGATAAGGCAAACTACGGAATGGCTATACAGGTCATTGTGTGAGGGGACTTCAAAAAGTTTCCTTCATTACTAATTTATCTTTCAAGAAAAATAAGAAGTCTTTTTTATTCTCTCTACTTACTTATTATTATTATTTTATAATTTCATAACAAAAATAAAGTATTTTGTGACATTTAAAGAGGGTCAGTTATTCAAGGATTATTATCCTCACACCCCAACTTAACCTTGAAATTTTGGCAACCATCACAGATAGCTGGAAATTTTAATTAAGGGTGACAAAAGAGTTTTAAAACTAAGAAAAAGTGACTCAAGACTTAATTATTCAGTAGAGGTGATAATTTCAAGATTAGTCCTAATGACACTAATTTTAAAACTTTCAAATTTTATTATTTACCAAAAATCCTATATTTTCCATCTCACCCCTTCCCATCCTACCCTTCTGTCGCCGCCATCCCCTCCCCTTCTGTCGTCGTCACCACCTCCACCATCACCAATTCTTCATCTTCTTCCTCCATTACCACTACCTCCTTGTCTTCCACCATCACTACTTTCTCCTCCACCACCACCGTTGCTACCTCCTTCTCCTCCATCGTTGCCGCCATAACAACCACCACCTCCACCTTCGTTGTCGTCACCACCTCCACCACTATCAATTCTTCCTCTTCTTCCTCCATCACCACTACCTCCTCATCTTCCACCACTACCACCACCACTGTTTCCACCTCCTTCTCCTCTACCTTCGCCGCCACAACAATCACCATCTCCACATTAACTGTTTCCAACAAAATCAACACTTTTTTTGCTGTCATAACCACCCTCTCCTTCACTTCACAGTTGCTAAAGTTATTGTAATAGCTAAGTCATATGTTGCAATAGATGATGACATATGTAGCAACAGATGAAAATTGTTATTCTGTTGCAACATGCAACATGTTGCAACATGCAACATGTTGCAACATGCAACATGTTGCAACATGCAACATGTTGCAACATGCAACATGTTGCAACAGGTTGTAAAAAAATGATAAAAAAAAGAGCACATTGAAAATTGATGAACATCGGCGAAGATAACGACGACAATAAAGACCATAAAAAAAGGAAAAAAATAGAGGAAGAGAGAGAAAAAAAAAGATCATGGAGAGAGAAATCTGAAAAGAGATAAAATGAGAGAGAAAGGAACATTAAAAATATAATGAAAAAGAAAATTTTCAAATTTGAAATTTAAAAAAAAAAAAAAAAACAAGACTTTTCAGAATTTTTGAAATATTAGTATATCTCCAAAATTTTTAATTATTCTAATGAAATTGATCAAATCAGAATCATCAATATTAAAAATAAGAGTTAAAAAACACATTTGTTAAATCTTCACCAGATAGATTCAAGTGTTTTCCCCACAAGTCAAGCAGCCAAAATCAGCACTCACAACTGAAGGACTAATGATGGCCGCCGCAACAGCTTCTACTACTCTCCCCTCTCCATTTCTTCCTTCCCCAGGTTCGGCTCTTTCCCTCTGTATCTCACTCAAAACTACCTTTCTTTTCTGTATTTTTACACTAATTTGTATTGGCAATGTAGGATTTCTTGAGTCATTTCGAAGCCGAAATTGGAGAATCCACAAGGTATTTCTGCTTTCTTGACTTTTTTTCGGTTAGATTTGATAAGATAGCCTAAAAAAGGAGTTGAATATCAACTTGAGTTCATGTAGCACATATGGTTTTCGACGAAATGCTTCAGTAAGAATAAAGGCTCTGTCTTTACTTTTTCCGTATTGCTGAAGAGAATTTTGGTTGCAGAAACAGTTGGCGAGAAAAGCTGGTCCCGTTAAAGTTACAGCTAAATTTGAGCTGAATCCTCCGCCTTATCCCATGGTATTTATTGTTCCAACTTTCAAACAGCATTGGAATTTCTTTTATAGTAGTGTATTGACTGTGAGCTTTATTAAGTAATATGATCTTAAGTTTATGAATTGGGAAAAAATCAAGCCTTGGAATCATGGAATGATGGGCTCCTTCCCATTTCCCGATCTGAAGAATGATAATGCTTCATCATGTGTTTTTTAAAACAATGATAGACCTTTGTTCAAAGAAGAGGATAACATGGCTCCTTGCCTGTTAACTTAGTATTTCTCCTTCAATATGCTTTAGACATTTCACATGTGGATATCATGATGTAGAATGCTCTGGAGCCTCATATGAGCCGTACTACATTCGAATACCACTGGGGGAAGCATCACAGGGCCTATGTCGACAACTTAAACAAGCAAATAGTCGGAACAGAACTGGATGAGCTGACGCTAGAGGACATAATACTTATTACATATAACCAAGGCAATCTCCTTCCACCATTCAACAATGCTGCACAGGTGAGAAGACAAGTAGATCCCTCACCCCCACCCTTTGTTGCCTTCTTCCAAAAGCAATGTATATTTTGGAGAACAGAACTGGAATACCCATCATTCAACTTCTCAATCTGTTTGAGATGGTCATGAAATAAGATTCTTTATCAAGACTATACATATTTGTTTACAATCGATCCAAGTGCATTCCAATTTAATACATATTTGTATACGATCACAGTTAGGTGTTGAGAATAACATAGAACCAATAAGAAGAAAATAAACATCATAGGAAAGTCCAATGGCCCGATAGTTTCATGTGTTTTGGTTGTTATTTCTCAATCTAAGTCCATGTCTTTTACATTCCCCCTCTCTCTATACAGGCTTGGAATCATCAATTCTTCTGGGAGTCTATGAAACCTGGTGGAGGAGGAGAGCCGTCTGGTGAATTATTAAAATTAATCAACAGAGACTTTGGCTCCTTTGAAGCATTTGTTAAAGAATTTAAGGCAGCTGCTGCAACACAATTTGGTTCTGGGTGGGCGTGGCTTGCATGTGAGAAATTCTTTACCTTTAATCTGCAAACTTACTTGCTCGTATAACCCTGACTATAATCTTAATGCTTCTTCTACTTACTTTATAGACAAAGCAAATAGACTTGATGTAGGAAACGCGTCAAATCCCCATCCTTCTGATGAGGACAAAAGGCTTGAAGTTGTGAAAACACCTAATGCTGTAAACCCCCTCATTTGGGATTACTCGGTGAGTAGAACTGCTTCCTTCTCCGTTTCTTTGGTGGAGATGTCAAATTCTTGCCTGGTAATTAAAATCATTAGGTGAATCTCACAACTGTATCTTATTGGATGCAGCCACTCCTCACTATAGATGTTTGGGAGGTAAGCAGAACATGCTCTTTTGTCCATATACTGGATTCGTTTTTGGCCGTATATTTATGCTTTTTGGTGATTGTAATGGTTATTGATACCAAATCTAATTTCCTAAATCTTTTATTTGAAACTGCAGCATGCTTACTATCTTGACTTTCGGGTAAGCCTAGCTGATAAAATTACTTTAGTATGTCCCGGGTTTTCCTATAGAAAAGATTGTGCGGGTTTAACAGTTGCTTTGTCATCTCCTTTCCTCTAGAATCGACGCCCTGACTACATATCAATCTTTATGGAGAAGCTTGTATCATGGGAGGCAGTGAGTTCTAGGCTTGAAGCAGCTCAAGCTCAAGCTGCTGAGCGGGAAAAAGAAGAAGAGAGGAAGAAAAGAGAGGAGGAAGAGGATTATCAAACCGGTAATGAAGTTAGAGAGATGTATGTGGAAACTACAGATTCTGAGGCGGAATAATTTGTGTTAGCCCTCTTAGTTCAGCTTTGGAAAGCAGAAGAAAGATGGTTAACTACTATTTCAGTTCTTGAAAGTGCTAAATACGACGAACAGACCATGTCCATACGAATGACACAAAAAGCTTTCACTATTGCAGGTGCTAGAAAGAAGTTTTTTGTTAAGTAGGAAATCTATTAGGATAAAAGGAGGTCCTTTTCATTCGACAATTTACCAGTTTTTCATCCTTCATTGAATGTTTACATTAATACACTTCTTCCTCATTGGTTTGTAATTCATCTTTAGGAGCTCAAGGCATGTTAATGTCAGTGCTAGAAGAAGATTTTAGGCGACATAAAGCAATGTAACAACAATTAAAAGAATGAAGCAACAGAACTGGGAAGGAGGACACTGCATTCTGACATTATTAGATAGCATGAAAATTCAGCTACTACTGAAAAAAATTCTTTGAAACAATATATTTCTCCTCACTGCAGTTCAGAAGTATACATGATATGGCATCTAACCACATATACATTAGGAGAGTGTCCCCTTCATTTATTCATGTGATGCAGGACTAAATCGGCCACTAAAAACAGGTAACACAGGTCATACATGCACGGGGATATATCTGTTGAAAAGGGTTTGCGGCTTCCAACAGATACCAAAGGAAAAGAAAATTGAACAGGGACAGAGACTGTATTTAACCGGTTAGACCAGCATTAAGGGCGTTGTGTACATCAACTCCAATCTGGGCCTCAGCTTTCTCTTCATCAGTTGATGCAGTGCTTAGCTTCTGTGTGAACTCTGTGAGGCCCTTTTGAACCAAATTGGGATCGATTTGGTCAAGTGGCACAGCTTCAACAGCAACTATATCTGCGAAAGAATTTGCATGAACAAATGCAAACCCACCACTCACAAAGTACTTGGTCACATCGTTGCCTTCGTGAACTGATAGGACACCGGGCTTCAGCTCCGCAATTGTTGCAACATGCCCAGGCAAAACACCCATTTGTCCAGTAGTAGCGGGGATGATAACCATATCAACCTGCAATATAATTGAAAAGAAGGAATAAACATCTTGGACTTAGAATTTTCAGATAATGTAATCCATGCACATTCTTCATATAGACAAGTCTTCTCGCATCACATGACACCAACTGTGACATCCAGCCACAGGATTGAAACTGAACAACAAACTTTTAGAGTGATTCAGGCAACATTTTCAGTCGCTAATCCAAAACATAATACACACTACAGTCAGATACTGGATTATGTGTACTTGTAATTTCTAAGAGTAACTAACCATGCGCAATTAAAAGTAGCCTTAGAAATTTCCGGACAGCGGTGAACACCCAAGCAGATAGACTGTCGAGAAGTCTTATACTGCTCAGAAAGGCTGTAAGAACACCAACTGTCAAAAAGTTTTCGGTTTATCTTTTCCCTATACTTTAAGCTGCTGGAAGGGCCCGGGGAAGCAGTAGAAGCTACAGCTACAGTTTTGACGAACCAAGTAGCTTTGGCGCAGCCCAGTATACATGTTAAGAAGTGTTTGTGTAAAGGAATCTACTAAATACGTACAACATTATATTTCGAACCCACTAACTCAAATAGTTGTTGGGTACAATGGCATCCGGAATCCATAAAATTCAAATCCTGAATCTGCTTCCGACTTTAAGAACCGAACAAACACCCACTAATATACAAATGAATTGTTGAACTATTTATTTGTAGCATAAGAAAGTAAAAGAATATGCCATCATATATTCCTTTTGGAAGGCCAATGTTGCAAGTTAAACTTCTTGACTAGTATGCCAAATACTTTTCTCTAGTGAGGTACCTAAGCCAGATACTTATGGAATCAACAGACTACCAAATTGTATTAAAATGAAAGCTCAAATCATCAGTCATTTTTTCCTTGTCAAACACAACCAACAAATCTATTCATCCCCTAGAAAGTGACACGCACAGAGCTGCTATTTTGAAAATTTAAGATATAAGAAAGCTTATCAGTATCATAAGAAATTTCCTTGATCCAATTGATCTCAAATATCAATTTATCTGACAACTGCTACCTCTTTGGTCACGACTCACGATTTACTTGACCCATTTCCATTTTAGGATGTCCATAGGGCGATAAAGCACATGTATGATGGAGCTAAGACGCGGGTTAAGACGGTGGGAGGAGACTCGGAGCCTTTTTCAGTTGAGATGGGGCTACATCAGGGATCAGTTCTTAGCCCTTTCCTATTTGCTTTGGTGATGGATGAGTTAACGTGATCTATTCAAGAGGAGGTTCCTTGGTGTATGTTATTTGCAGATGACAAAGTATTGGTTGATGAGACACGAGGCGGAGTTAATGCTAGATTGGAGTTTTGGAGACAGACTTTGGAGTCCAAAGGGTTCAGGCTAAGCAGGACCAAAACGGAGTATTTGGAGTGCAAACTCAGTGTGGAGTTGGATGAATCCAGTGTTATCAAAGGCGAAAAGCGCAAAAAAACTCTAAGGTCTATTGGGGCTTTAGCTCAAAGCGCAAATAAAGCGTGGGCTTTAATGTAAAAAGGCGCACAAAGGGACAAAAAATACAAATATAAATGTTTAGTCCAAGACTAAAAATTATAAACATGAATGACAAATATATGGAAAAAAAACTATAATATCAATTGTTTAGTGTCACTTCTTCAGAAGAGGCTCATTGGCAAGGAAAAGTTTGCCTTAGAACCTTGATGACGACACTGAAGCGCACATAAAGCGAGGTGAAGCGCTCAACACGTTTTGAGCCTCACTTCAGGGCTTAAGCGCGCCTTTGACTACACTGGATGAATCGAATGTGGAAGTGAGGCTTGCCACATAGACTATTCCCCAGAGTAAAAGTTTTAAATATCTTGGGTCCGTACTCTAGGGTAGTGGGGATATTGACGATGATGTCATACATCGCATTGGGGTGGCATGCATGAAATGGAGACTTGCCTCTGGAGTTCTGTGTAACAAGAAGGTGCCAAGTTTTACAGAGTGGTGGTTAAACCGGCCTTGCTATATGGGGTGGAGTGCTGGCCTATCAAATATTCAGAAAATGCAGAGAAAATAGTCAAATAACCCCCCAATCTATTACCGAATTTCTAGCTACACACCTATACTTTACGAAAATCCTATCACCCCCTTAAATCTTTTAAAAGAGAAATATATACCCCTTTACACACTCACACCCAAGTTTATATTAGGCAATGATTTGCACTCGCCCTGCCACGCAATATTACCTTTTATATATAAAAAAAATTATTTATTTATTTTATTCTTTTTCTTTTATATTTACATTTTCTCTTTTTCTCCTTCCTTCCCCATTCCTCTTTTCCTCTTTCTAACTGTTTTTGTGAAGCTTTTGCAGATCGAAGAGGAGGATACCATCCATGGCTACAACATTCTCTTCTACCTTCATCGGATTTCTAGGCACCATTGAAACCTCACTATTCTCTATTGATACTAGAGGCAAACGGAAAACTTTGCCGCCGGAACTGCTTCTTCCTCTTCTGGTACTGTAATATTATTCTTTGGAGAATCGCTAGTAAATGGTATTGGCCTGTCTGGATGAAGGTATCGGGATAGCATAGGGATTAGTGTTGATTTTGATTTAACAATGTTAACATGAGAAATTCGACTAATGCTTGCAATAATTTTAATAAACGGGTCCTCTCCATTAATGGGTCTCTTACACAATGATTTCATTAATGAATTCTTCTCCATTAATTGGATATGTTACCCAACAAAATCTTCTCCCTTATTGACAAAAGTTTGATTCTCCTAGCTTTCAATTTTGATTTTGAGCCACTGATAAATTTTCAAATTGGGGAAAAGTGTATGATTTGAAGATGAAAATTGACTTAGTGGTGGAAAGCCGATGAGGGCGGAGACCTGGTGGTGGAGGTGAGCCGCCACCAGTATGCTCGATTTGTTGAAGAGAAAAAACTCGATCTGTTCAACAGAAAAAGAAAAAAGAGAAAGAAGGTAAAAAAACAATAAATAAGAATAAAAGAAAACATTTTCTATGATAAAGAATATAGAAAATTTAATATGAAATGAAAAAAATATTTATAAAATTAAAGTTTTAATTATTTCTTGCTTCTCACTCTCTTTGAGAGAGTGAACACCTTCTTTGCCACCTCAGCATTTAGGGAGCAAATAATTCCGCGTTAAAATAGTCTAAGGAGGTAATAGGACTCCTGTGAGTATAAGTGTGTAGTTGAAAATTCGGTAATAGATTGGGGGTTATTTGGTTATTTTTTTGAAAATGCACGTTGCGAAAATGAGAATGCTGAAATGGATATGTGGGCATACTAGGAACGACAAGATTAAGAATAAGGTTATCTAAGAGAAGGTAGGAGTGGCTCCTATGGCAGACAAGATGAGGGAAGCAAGACACAGATGGTTTGGGCATGTGCAAAGGAGGTGTGCTGATGGGCCGGCGAGGAGATGCGAGAGGCTGGTTCTAGGAGGTACCCGAAAGGGTAGAGATAGGCCGAAGAAGTATTGAAGAGAGGTGATTAGACAGGGCATGGTGCAGCTTCATATTACCGAGGACATGACTCTAATAGAAAGGAGTGGATGTCGCATATTAGGGTAGAAGGCTAGTAAGAATGGAGTATTGTCTTGGAGAAACTTCAATCAATAGAAAAATCTATCAAGACCGTGTAGGCTCGTTAGTGCCTATCATAGAACAAGTCATACCCTTGTAGTTCTTGCCATATGTTGTGCATTTTGTTTAGATTATCTCATATTTCGCTATTATTATTGCTTCCTTCTCTTGGACTGTACACTGCTTTCCTTACCTTATTATCGACTATGTTGTTCACTGCTTTCGTCTTCATTTATG
Organism: Solanum dulcamara; assembly: GCF_947179165.1. Taxonomy (NCBI): domain Eukaryota; kingdom Viridiplantae; phylum Streptophyta; class Magnoliopsida; order Solanales; family Solanaceae; genus Solanum; species Solanum dulcamara. The sequence continues at coordinate 28,445,668 of NC_077243.1, forward strand.
TGGGTTTGATGCACTTAAGCTGAGGGTCTTTCGAAAACAGCCTCTCTACCTCCTCAAGGTAGTGGTAAGGTCTGCGTATACTCTACCCTCCCCACACCCCAATTAGTGGGATTAACCGGGTATGTTGTCGTTGTTGTAACAAAATTTCCCTTTTTCCAAAGCCAAAAAGATACAAATTAAGTTTAACTTATGCTACTTTTGGATTTGATATAGTGTCCACTCTGGACTACCATACTTCCACATATTTCAACTGCTATTATCTTAAACATGTCTCAAGAGAGTCCTTAGATATTCATTCAAAATTCTTAAACTCCAGATGCTCAAAAGATGGATCAATTGAAAAAGGACACATACTTAGATAGAAAAATGAATGGTAGCTTGCCTGCCAGAAGCAAATTCATTATTTTAGCCTCATGATTCCATTTGATTGTTAAGGAAATGCCTTTCTTAAAAATAAAACACATTACATATACTTGACAAGTTGAACGCGCATAATATTGACGGTAGAGGACAAGCATCACTAGACATTTAAAGAAGCTGCAAACTAAAAAGACTGCAGAGCAGAAACCAAATTTTGTGCACGTAATAATTCTGTAGTCAATGACCACAGAAAGTTATTGTTGAACTATGTATGGTTAAAGCAACAGGGGAGGGGGCATATTGCTTACAAATAAATCATTTAGCAAGAGCAGGAAAAAAGCAAGACATACGCTCTGTATCAAGCACTTGACTACCTGGTCTTAATATATTTCCATTCAATTAACAAGTCTTAACACCAAAACATTTGTAATCTACTTGACTGATACAATTCTCCAATGTAGTAACATTCCAGCTTTTATTTCCATGTCATTCAGAGAACCAGTTTGGATTTATGCCGGGGCGCTCGACTACAGAAGCCATTCATATCTTAAGGAGATTGGTAGAGCAGTATAGGGAGCGGAAAAGGGACTTACACATGATATTTATTGACCTAGAAAAGGCCTATGACAAAGTTCCAAGGGAGGTCCTATGGAGATGCTTGGAGGCGAAATGTTTACCTGTGGCATACATTAGAGCGATTAAAGACATGTATGATGGAGCTAAGACCAGGGTAAGGACGGTAGGGGGGGACTCGGAGCACTTTCCTGTTACGATGGGGTTGCACCAGGGATCGACTCTTAGCCCGTTTCTATTCGCCCTGGTGATGGATCAATTGACTAGACAAATACAAGGTGAGGTGCCTTGGTGTATGTTGTTCGCAGATGACATAGTCCTGATTGACGAGACTCACAACGGAGTTAATGACAAGCTGGAGGGCTGGAGACAGACGTTGGAGTCTAAAGGATTTAAATTGAGTAGGACCAAGACAGAATACTTGGAGTGCAGTTTCAGTGGCCTGCCGCGTGAGGCTGACGGGGAAGTGAGGCTTGGTACCCAGGCCATTCAAAAGAAAAGAAGCTTCAAATACCTTGGGTCTATTATACAGGAAGATGGGGATATCGACGACGATGTTTCACACCGCATCAGTGCAAGGTGGATGAAATGGAGGCTCGCCTCCGGAGTGCTGTGTGACAAGAAAGTGCCACCAAAACTCAAAGGCAAGTTCTACAAAGTGGTGGTTAGACCGACCCTATTGTACGGGGTGGAGTGTTGGCCAATCAAGAAACTTCATGTCCAGAAGATGAGAGTCGCGGAAATGCGAATGCTGCGGTGGATGTGTGGGCACACTAGGATGGATAGAATTAGGAATGAAGATATCCGAGACAAGGTAGGAGTGGCATCGGTGGAGGACAAGATGCGGGAAGCGAGACTGAGATGGTTTGGGCATGTCAAGAGGAGAGACACAGATGCTCCAGTGCGGAGGTGCGAGAGGTTGGCTATGGACGGTTTCAGGAGGGGCAAAGGGAGGCCGAAGAAATATTGGGAAGAGGTCATTAGACATGATATGGCACAGTTGCAGCTCTCCGAGGACATGACCTTAGATAGGAGGCTATGGAGGACTCAGACTAAGATAGTGGGCTAGGTGGACGATCGGTTCTCCATAGTAGTCGTAGTCGCGCTCATTTGTCTTAACATAGGATTTTGCATGGGATTACTGCTTATATTAGTTGGCCCAGTCTACTTTGGGTATCCTATTTTATCTATAGTAGTTAATGCCCCTTTATCCCCGATCTTTCCTACCCTGACTTTATCGCTTTATCGCTCTCATTATTTATATTTTTATATTGTCTGTTATATGCCTGGCTTTACTGACCTATGTCTTGTTTTTCCTTGTTTTTCCTTGTTTCTCCTCCCTTGTTCTTCTCTCTTAAGCCGAGGGTCTTTCGGAAACAGCCGCCCTACCTTTTAAGGTGGGGGTTAGGTCTGCGTACACTCTACCCTCCCCAGACCCCACATGGTGGGATCACACTGGGTTCGTTGTTGTTGTTGTTGTTGTATCAGCTAACAAAATGTAAACTTGGTATTGTCCAATTTTGTACAACAGAACTAGAGCTTATCTGGAGCAAGATTTATTGAAAGTACTCAAGGATTTATTGCACCCCAGCCATTTCAAGCTTTAACATGAGAAATTGACTAGCATGACATCTGCAAATCATGAGCTGATTGATCTTCAACATGTCTCATAAGTTTTCAGAATTAAGCAACAACATCAGCAAAAGTAATGGACTGTTTACAGTTGATTGTGAGACTTGAACTAAACAACAACCAAACTAAAATAGGTTAACAGTACTTTACAGCTGGTTCTGATACTTGAAACTAGCAACCACTATCAATTCAACTCATTAACTAGCATGGGAAAAGTTGGAATTATAAAGAATCACCTAAAACACGCACAAAGAACATTAATAAATCAAAGACTGTATGTATTTGTAATCCAACCAATGCTCATTTTTCTCTGCCTCACTCAGCTTGTTAATTGTCAAAAATCAGTTTGAAAAAACAAATCTAAAAAAAGAAAACTTCTTAAGATGTCTTCAAAGGAAATTGACCATTAAAATACGAAAAAAGTCAAAATAGAGAAAGCAATCAGAGGAACGATAGAGATAGAGATAGCATAAGGGAAAAGTGAAAAATTCTCCCTATTTCACCAAAACATTTCCAGAATCCCATTTTACTTTACACAAATTACAATAAGTAGAAAATTTTAGAACTGTTTACAGAAAAAAAAAATTGTTTGTAGATTACCTCTTTACCGGAGAGTTCAGATGAATAAGGAAGGACAAAGTTGACACTGAGCTTAGAAGGGATAGATGATGGAGTTGCGGGCCTAGATTTCATGAAGGAAGATGGAGTCATAGGTGGTTCCGTATTGGGTATTACTTTCTTCCAAGCCTCCGCAAAAGTGAAATCAACGCGGTTCGCCGCTGGCAGGTCAGTTGAAAAAAGGCGGTGCCACGTCATCGTGGTGGCTCTAGTTAGGAGTCTAGAACCTTGTCGAAGCATGATTGTGGATGGTTCAGGAGGCGGAGATCGGCGGCGATTGATCGGAAATGAGAATGATCGTTCTGTGATCGAGTGGACCTTGGACCTTGGACCTTGGACCATGGACCTTGGTAGGGCAGTTTGCAGGTCGGTCTTGTTCGTGGTAAGACAAATTTGGGCTGTTCAGCTTATTTCGGATCAAATTATAGGCCCAAAGAAGGACCGCTTATATTCAGGAATTTGGGGAATAGTTGGCAAATAACCACTTTTTAAACGGCTAATTATATTTTTAATTCGCGTTTCAAGTATCTTGGATTTATTTAAATATCGGGATCAGATTTCAAGTTAAAAATCAGGTCGGGTCAGGAGACGAAAGTCGAGGTCGATCTCGTGTCTGATGTTAGGATCAGGTGGGGTCAGATCCCAATTAAAAAGTCAAGTCCAAGGTAGAATTTTAGGTCGGAAGTCGGGTCTCGATGTAAGATTTGGATTGGGTCCAAGGTCGGAAGTTGGTGTCGGAAGTGCGATCCCGAATTAGTGTCAGGTGAGGGTGTCGAGGTCGGATGTCGGGATTGAGTTTCGAGTGGGTCCAGAGTCAAATATCGAGACAGTGTCAGGTGAGGGTGTCGAGGTTGGATGTCGGGGTTGAGTTTCGAGTGGGTCCAGAGTCAAATATCGAGATCAGATCTCGAGTCAGAAGTTGAATCTCGGGTCTAGTCCTAGAACAAATATTGGATCGAAAAATGACTCGGGAGTCAGGGTCAGGTCTTGGTTAGGAAGTAAAGTCCTGATTCAAGTGTCGGGTGTCGAGGTCGGATGTCGGAGTCGAGTCCCGAGTCGGGTGTCGGAATGAGACTTCAAGTTAGTTATCAAAGTTCTTTTTATATGATAATTAATAGGAAGTAACGTGCAAAGCACGTTCATAGACACTAGTAATTTTAAAAAGTCGAAATATTGACGAAAATATCACACATTGTATTGAAGGTTCACATCTAAAGTCTTGTGTGATAAAAAGGTATCATCGAAATTTAAAGATGAGTTTTATAGAAAGAGGTAGTTAGCAGTGATAAGTATGATATTTAGGTATTAGTTAATGTATCTACTAAGGGTTATTTATGTAATTGTATTATGTATAAAACTTCGGTATAATACATCTTATATGATTAATGAATGTTATGCTGGGTTTTACTTACATGGTATCAATAGCCAAAAAAAAGAGTAACGCTACAAAAATAAAACCCATATATGTCAGGAACTCCAACCACCACCAACGTTGTCATTGCGCTTGTTGCTTCAGCAACAATGTTATCATCGCCGTCGTTTAACTATATCCATCGAATCTCAACCAAACTGACTTCAACAAACTTCTTACTTTGGCAAACTCAATTTTTGCCTATAATTTGTGGTTGTAGATTAAAGCATCATCTTGATGGATCTCAATCAATTTCAAAAAGATTTTTTGGTAAAATCAATTGAATCTTGTGTATCATAATTGAGTACGTCAGGATCAAATAGCTTTGAGTTGGATTATAGTCTGTTTTATAGAGTGTGTTGCCACAAATAGTAGACGTTGAGATGTCTCGTGCAGCTTGAAAAAAAATTAATTCTAACGTATGCTACAGCATGGAAGTCAAAAAATCATGAATTTAAAAATTAGTTATATACTCTTCGTCGTAATTTTGATTCGATTGAGATGTATATTCAGAATTCTAGTATAGCTGATAAACTTGCTGCTTTACAACATACCATTAATGAGGATGATCTTGTTGAGTATGTTAAAAGTGGCTTGGTTGTATCTTATAGCCTTTTTACAAAATTTATTGACGCGACACAAACTGATATATCTTTTGATACCCTATATGGTCTCCTTTTAATGGAAGAGAGACAATTGAAGAATGAAAAATCTACAATAATTGCGCCAACTGCTCTGGCTCAATCTCAACATAGGTGAGGTCTAAGTCATGGCAATGATAATCGAAGACGCGGCAGGGATAGCTACTTTGCTTCTCCATCATTATCTGACCGTGGGTTCTCTGCTTCAATTCAACTTGTTGCCACAAACAATCAATGCTATAATTCTGTCACACAAGCAGCACCACTAAATAACTCTATCATTAGTTGTTATAATTGTGGAGGACTCAGACACGACACGTGTTTGTCCTTCATAGAGGATCGAAAACGCTAATCATGGTGTTAAATGTTAATAATTCATTTTGTAATCTTGCTAGCATCTCTTCTCAAATCTCCCAATCTTGACTTATGGATAGTGGTATCACAACCATCTTACTCTTAATTTTGATAATTTTGCTATTCACTGTAGATATCAAGGTCGTGAAGAAGTTATTCTAGGTAACGGTTCTAAATTATCAATCTCTCATATTGATCCTTCTTCTTTGCATGTTTCAGGTGCTTTCTTTAATTAAAATAATATTTTTTTGGTTCCTATTGCTAAGCAAATTTTAATTTATGTTAGTTCTTTTGTTAAGGCTAATAATATTTTCTGACTATTTTCAAAGGCTCGAATGAAGCTGATTACTATACCCTTCCAGCGTCTCCGTTGCAATCTCTTATCCAGTCATACTCTGCAACATTGGGAGACTGAAATGCTCGGCGTGGACATGTTTTTTTCTTTTACAATTCATCGTTTAGTCTCTAATAATAGTTTAGGTTCTGATATCTCCATTAGTTCTCTTAGTTCATTGTGTCAGACTTGTGTAAAGAGAAAAATTCATAAGTTGTCTTTTTCAGTGTCTGAATATTTAGCTCGTGGTTTTTTGAATTTGGCTTGTTCAAATGTTAGAGGTGTTGGGTTTAATTGATAGGTTGAATGGGAAATTGAGGGAAAAAGAAGTGGAGAGGAAATGATATGTTCTCTCTTGCTTTATTAAATAAGCTTTGGTCCCACATAGGTGGTGAAAATGAAAAGTCTCCTACTTAAAAGTAGAAGCACTCCTTCATGTTGCTAAAGGGTCAAGAAGAGGGTCTCCCCTCGCGCCGTCGTCGTCGTCGCTCGCTCGGCTCGGGATTTGGATTTGGTGTTTTATTACTTTTAGTTTCTGTTACTGTTTTAATATTTTCCAATACAGTTTACTAATAATCTTAAGGAAATTATTATTATTATTATTGTTTTCTAATCACACTGTATTCTGTCTTTGGAGACTAAAACCTGTGTGGTTTTCTACTCCGTATGAAATAAATATTCTGATTTGAAGAGTATAAAAACTTCGTTGGAATATTAAAGTTCATACTTGTACAACGATTTGAAGAGTATAAAAACTTCGTCGTTGTTTTTGTAAAAGGTCTGATATTTCTGAAATATTAAGACAGTTTGTCTATTTTGACAGTGAAAAGAAATGACAAGTGATACTGCTACTACTTCTGCGACTGTTGCTGCAACAAGCCGCACTTCTGTGCCACCGGCAGAAAAACCAGGAAAATTTTCTGGAGCCAACTTCAAAGGATGGCAGCAAAGGGTGTTCTTTTGGCTTACCACTCTTGGTATGCAGAAGTTCACTAACGAAGATCCTCCTGTGCCCGCTGCTGATATGCTGGCCAATGAAAAATTTATGATTACTGAGGCATGGACACAGGCAGATTTTCTATGCAAGGGCTACATCCTAAGTGCTTTGGATGATGATTTGTACAATGTCTATAGTGCTGTGAAAACTTCTAAAGAATTATGAGATGCACTTAAGAAGAAGTACAAGACTGAAGACGCATGCTTGAAAAAATTTGTGGTTGCTAAGTTCCTAGACTATAAAATGATAGATAGCAGAACTGTTGGAACCCAAGTTCAAGAACTACAACTTATTTTTCATGACCTTATTGCTGAAGGTATGGTAGTTAATGAAGCATTTCAAGTGGCCGCGATGATAGAAAAATTATCTCCTTCGTGGAGAGATTTCAAAAATTACCTAAAGCACAAGCGTAAGGAAATGAAGTTGGAAGATCTTGTGATTCGTCTCAAGATTGAGGAAGATAACAAAACAGCAGAAAAGAAGTTGCGTGGAAATTCAACAATTATGGGAGCGAACATCGTTGAAGATGCTGCTCCAAAGAATAAGAAAAGGAAGCAACCTTTTGGAAAGAATCAGGAGCAGAACAAGAAAAAGTTCAAGGGCAATTGTTATAATTGTGGGAAAGTTGGACACAAAGCTTCAGATTGTCGTCTTCCGAAAAAGGACAAGAGAAAGGGACAAGCCAATATCGTGGAAAATAAAGAAGGTATTGATGATCTGTGTGCAATGCTATCAGAATGCAACTTAGTAGGTAATCCCAAAGAATGGTGGCTTGATTCGGGAGCTACTTCGCATGTGTGTGCAGTCCGAGAAGCCTTCTCTACTTATTCCCCTGCAACACCTGATGCGACGATCTATATGGGAAATTCTGCAACTGCAAAGATTGAAGGATATGGGAAAGTATTTCTGAAAATGACATCCGGCAAGGTGGTGACGCTGAACAAAGTGTATCATGTTCCAGAAATGCGAAAGAATTTGGTGTCTGCCGGCCTTCTTATCAAGAATGGATTCAAGTGTGTTCTAGTTTCAGACAAAGTAGTTGTCAGTAAGAATGAAATGTATCTAGGAAAAGGCTACCTCACTGAGGGTCTTTTCAAACTAAATGTAATGGTTGTTGATAATAATAAAGTTCAAGTTTCTTCTTACTTACTTGAGTCAAATAATTTATGGCATTCACGTTTAGGACATGTCAATCATAAAACCTTGCGAAAACTGATTAATTTAAATATATTGCCTAACTTTGATTGCAATAAATCAAAATGTCAAGTATGTGTTGAATCTAAGTATGCTAAGCATCCTTATAAATTTATTGAAAGGAATTCCAGTCCCTTAGAATTGATTCACACAGACATTTGTGATATGAAATCTACACCAACTCGTGGTGGAAAGAAGTATTTTATAACTTTTATTGACGATTGCACTCGATATTGTTATGTATATTTGCTTAATAGTAAGGATGAAGCAATTGATGCATTTAAGCAATACAAGAACGAAGTAGAAAATCAATTGAATAAAAAGATAAAAATGATTAGAAGTGATAGGGGTGAAGAATACGAATCTCCTTTTGAAAAGATATGTTTAGAATATGGAATTATTCATCAAACTACTGCCCCCTACACACCTCAATCAAATGGAGTTGCAGAAAGGAAAAACCGAACATTAAAAGAAATGATGAATGCTTTATTAATAAGTTCCGGTTTATCGCAGAACTTGTGGGGGGAAGTTATCCTTACAGCTAATCGAATACTCAACAGAGTACCCCACAGCAAAACACAAACTATTCCATATGAACTATGGAAAGGAAGAAAACCCAACTTGAAATATTTCAAAGTGTGGGGGTGTTTAGCAAAGGTCCAAGTTCCTTTGCCCAAAAGGGTAAAAATTGGACCAAAGACCGTGGATTGTGTTTTTATTGGCTATGCTACAAACAGCAAAGCTTGTCGATTTTTGGTTCACAAATCGGACAATCCTGAAATTAATGTTAATACGGTAATTGAATCATATAATGCTGAATTTTTTGAAAATATTTATTCGTATAAAACTAAAAGTGAATCCTCAAGTGAAAGATCTAAACGACCAAGAGAAGTTCAAAAGGAAAATAAACCAACCGAAGAGGATCCAAGGCGTAGCAAACGTCAAAAGATATCTACTTCCTTTGGACCAGATTTTGTGACATTCTTGCTTGAAAATGAGCCTCAAACATTTAAAGCTGCAATGTCTTCTTATGATTCAGCATTTTGGAAAGAGGCAATCAATAGTGAGATTCAATCAATTTTGAATAACCATACATGGGAATTGGTTGATCTTCCTCCTGGAAATAAACCTTTAGGATCAAAATGGATATTTAAAAGGAAAATGAAAGTTGATGGCATTATTGATAAATATAAGGCAAGACTTGTGGTCAAAGGTTATAGACAAAAAGAAGGTCTTGATTACTTTGACACATACTCGCCGGTAACAAGAATAACATCTATTCGGGTGTTAGTGGCACTTGCAGCTGTATATGGTCATGAAATTCATCAAATGGATGTTAAGACGGCTTTCTTAAATGGAGAATTGGAGGAAGAAATTTACATGGAACAACCTGAGGGTTTCGTAGTTCCATGTAAAGAAAGGAAAGTGTGCAAACTTGTTAAGTCACTTTATGGACTTAAACAAGCACCTAAACAATGGCATGCAAAATTTGGCCAAACAATGTTGGCAAATGGATTTAAGATTAATGAGTGTGACAAATGTGTTTACATTAAAAATACTCCAAATCATGAAGTCATTGTTTGTTTATATGTTGATGACATGTTGATAATGAGTAAAGACATTGCTAATGTAAATGCTACGAAGCGTATGCTTGCTAGCAAATTTGACATGAAAGACTTAGGGGTTGCTGACTTAATCTTAGGAATTAGGATCCATAAAACTCCACAAGGTCTAGCATTATCACAGTCACATTATATTGAAAATATACTTGATAAGTTTAAATATTTAAAGTTCAATGTTGCAAAAACTCCAATTGATGTAAGTTTTGCACTTCAAAAGAATGAAGGTAAAAGTGATTCACAATTGGACTATGCACGAGTTTTGGAAAGTTTGGTGTATATTATGAATTGTACACGACCAGATATAGCATGTGCTATTAGCAAGTTGAGTCGATTCACGAATAATCCTAATCAAACTCATTGGATGGCAATGAAATGAGTCTTGGGGTATTTGAAACACACCCAAAACTATGCTTTGCATTATAATAAATATCCCGCAGTAATTGAGGGATATAGTGATGCAAACTGGATCACCGGATCATCTGAAGTTAAATCCACAAGTGGATATATTTTCACCGTTGGTGAAGGAGCAGTGTCTTGGAAATCATCAAAACAGACATGCATCGCCCGCTCTACAATGGAGTCTGAATTTATAGCTTTAGACAAGGCTGGTGAAGAAGCTGAATGGCTTCGAAATTTTTTGGAAGATATTCCATTTTTACCCAAACCTTTGGCACCCATATGTATACATTATGATAGCCAAGCGGCAATAGGGAGGGCAGGAAATGTTATGTATAATGGAAAATCGCGTCACATTCGACGGCGACACAATACTGTTAGACAACTACTCTCTAGTGGTGTTATCACTATTGACTACGTAAAGTCAAGAGATAATGTATCGGATCCACTAACAAAAGGCTTATCTAGAGAGGCTGTTGAAAGATCATCGAGGGGAATGGGGTTAAGGCCTAGGACAAGTCAACATGGCGGTAACTCTACCTAGTAGACTGGAGATCCCAAGAACTAGGTTCAAAGAGATCAAACAAAGTTATGATTGACGGTTCAACATTGTCAAATAACTCAACTCATTCTCGTGATGATGACAATGTTCAGAAACAAAGGATAAAACCTTAAGGCTTTTTAATGAGTTAATAAAGCTTTAAAGGTTTTTTAATGATTATCTAAATCTGACGGAAAATGACTAGATAGTGTGTCTATAGGACTACACGTTTAGAAATCACCTATGTGAATGTGAAGTATAAGCCGCTTCAAGGGGAATGACGGTAAAGGCCAATTCTCTATGCATTCACGAAACCAGGCGGTGTTCATGGCTGAAACGAACACAACCGTGAGAACCATAGATGGTTGATGATTGATTGTGTGACTTATGTTGTCTAGTTATACAACAAAGTTCGACGGTTCAAAGATATTGCATCTACCGATTGATCGAGTATATCCTATATAAGTTCACTATGGAAAGTTCAAAGGAAAACCTACTTATCCAGATGCAATTAATCTTCGCTTGTATATCACACACTTATCCGTGCATTCCTTTATCTTGTAGACATTCCCCATTCATGTGAGGGATTGTTGGGTTTAATTGATAGGTTGAATGGGAAATTGAGGGAAAAAGAAGTGGAGAGGAAATGATATGTTCTCTCTTGCTTTATTAAATAAGCTTTGATCCCACATAGGTGGTGGAAATGAAAAGTCTCCTACTTAAAAGTAGAAGCACTCCTTCATGTTGCTAAAGGGTCAAGAAGAGGGTCTCCCCTCGCGCCGTCGTCGTCGTCGCTCGCTCGACTCGGCTCGTCTTCGGCTTCGGCTGGATTTGGATTTGGATTTTGATTTTGATTTGGTCAATTGATATGATTGATTGATAATCTTTTTGGACCAAATTTTCTTTAAATTTTTAATTAATTAATATTATTTATTTATTTAATTAATTAAGTGGAAAAAAAAATCCTGACCCGCGACCCGCGATCCGCGATCCGTTTCTTTCCCGGATTAATTTAAAATTTCCCTCCGTTTTTTCCAACGGATTTTTGAAAGGTTGCAACCTTGTCCGAAAAGTTGCAAACCTTTTCTCAACAGGCAAACCTTTTCCCAACAGGTGCCTTTTCTTAAAAGGTGTAAAAAGTCTATATATATCTGTTAATCCTCAGAATGTTTCATACGAAATTCTGAACATACCATCTTCTTCTTCTTTCTGCACTTCCTAAAACTCGTGTGAAATACAGCCATCAAGCGGTTCGCAGTCACCAAAAATTAGCAGTACCTCTACTTTGGTGAGTAAATCGTTCTATCCTGGGAGGAAAGATTCCAAAACCTCGGGTACTTTGAGGGGAATAATTTCCTTAAGGACACACTGTGCAGTCAGTGGGCTCGATTTTGTTCTTGAATTAATCTCCAGATTCTGTGTTTTATTACTTTTAGTTTCTGTTACTGTTTTAATATTTTCCAATACAGTTTACTAACAAGAGGTCCGGCTCCGAAACTCTCAAATATTTTTTGATCATTTTAGCAAATATTTTTGGATATATTTTATTAAGAACAAATTTTATGTGCTTGATATTCAATTTCGCTTATTGGTTGAGATATTTTTTGATTGCTTCATTAAGTAATTTTAGGCAGATTGGAGAAAGGAGTTTCAAGCCTTGACTTTCTATTTGTGCACACATGAGATAACACAACATGTTTTCATATACCCCTGAACAGAATGGATGTCCAGAAAGAAAATATAAGCATGTCACTAAACTTGGTCGTGCACTTCTTTTTCATTCTCATGTCCCTTCTAAATTTTGGACAAACGCATTTGAAATGATTGTCTTTGTTATCAATCGTCTGTCCATTCCTCGATTAAATCATTAAAGTTATGAAATTTTGTTCAGTAACAAGTTTGATTACAATCAACTACTTATTTTTGGTTGCTTATGTTGCCATTGGCTTCGTCTTCATTCTCAAAATAAATCAAATTCTCGTTTCATTCTCTGCATCTTTGTTGCCTATAGTCGCACTCACAAAGGCTATAAATATTATAATCGTATCGCTAATAATTTTTTTGCCTCATGTCATATGTTGTTTAATAAATCGATATTTTGTTTTTCAAAAAATTGATGGTGTGTGCGCCGCATCTACTAAGCTTGACACAAACCTATTTCTTGCTGTTACTACTCCTCCATAAGAAGAATATTCGTTTCTAAGCCTTTGGCTCCTCATTACTCTCATTGTTTCTTTCAACGGGTGCACGCAAAATTTTATCAGATAATAAAAAAATATGTTCAAAAAATTAGCATTTTTTGTCTCAATAATAATATTGCAATCAAGCATATCACTTTCCACAACAAGAAATTAATATGCAACACGATGTTCAGCATAGCCAAAAAGCATGTAATCAGCAATTTTAGAACCCATTTTTTTCTTTTTTGGTTCACGCAAAAGAACTTTAACAAGGGACCCCACACTTTTAACTAGTTCAAGTTAGGTTTATAACCTCTCCACAATTCATAAGGAGTTTTGCTAGTTTTTTTAATTAGGAATCCTATTTTGTAATTGACATGCTGATAATATAGCTTTGCCCCATAAATTATTGGGAGTATTAAAACTAATTAACAAGGAGTTCATCATATCTTTCAAAGTTCTATTTTTCATTTAGCTACTCCATTAGACTCAAGGGAATAAGGCGGAGTCAATTCATAAATAATTTCTTCTTCATTTTTTCACAAAAAATATTCAAAGATAAATACTCCTCATCTCTATTAGATTAATTCTCTTGATTTTCCTTCTAAGTTGATTTTCAACCTCAGACTTATAAGAAATAAAAGCATCAGATGCATCATCTTTATTTCTAAGCAAATACAACTTAGTAAATTTTAAAAAAATCATCAATACAGATCATATAATATCTTTTACGATCTTTATTCATAGTTTATTTTAAATCACCTAAATCAATGTAAATCAAAGACAGTAATTCAGTTTCTATTCACTAAAAATATGACTTTTTAATAATTTTAGCTTCAACACATATTTCACATTTATCAAAATTATTTGAGTTTAAATCAAATATTAAATAAAGAAACCGCATGTACTTTATATGTGAGACATCAACATGTCCTCATTTGGCATTTGAAAAAGAAATAGGCTCAATTAATGACTTAAGAGGGGAGGAACACAACAAAGTCACAGTGAGTAGAAGAGTTTAGCTAAGCTATAAAGAATGCGACGATGTAAATGAGATTTGTTTGCTATTAATTAGAAGTTATGAAATTTTCAGATCGGCTTTAAGCACTTGTTTACTTTATCAATACATACATAAATAGAAATTACCACTAAGAGTGATGAATAATAACCTGTAGGACTTTTTGAATTTGCTCTTCTGAGGAATCAATATTGGAGTTCAATCTTTGGATAACTAATCCGTAGATCATATTGTTTGATTTAGAAGTATAATTCATGGTGATGTACGTTTAGCGGCTACTTTCTGACCTTTAAGAAACTCTCTCTTGAGCGAGAATGTGGTTATGGTATTCCACCGACGTCAAAATGAGCAAGTGTACTTTATCAAAAAAATTCTTAAAATATGAGAAATTACAGATATGATCTAGTGAGCAATTTTGACAACACCTATTGGCTAAAATTCATATATTGGGCAAGATAAAAAATAAAATATTTACAAACAACCGGAGGGGAGGGGGTCTAAAGCTCATATATAGGACAAGAGCAAAAATAAATTACATACGAGAAACACAATAAACATAGACGACAAAGAGACAAATAGAGAACTCCCAACTGTACAAAAGCCTAGAGAAGCAAGGCACTCACTTGTAAAATTTGTACAGAAGCCGGACTATATAAGATAGGCAGGAGAAGGGTCCGCGCAGAAGCCAAGAACTCACATGTAAAAGTGAAGATGATGAAAAGCAGGAAGCCGCAAGACGAAAAAATAAAGTGTTTTTCTTGTTGAAATAAGAAAGAGCTAAACTTTTTGAGAGCAAATTTCATTGAGGAAAATATGAACTATAAGAATATAATATCCATTGAAGCAGCCAAAAATAATGTGAGAAGTAAAAGAAAAATCGTGTTCTCTTAGGGACAAACAAAAAGTTAATTATTTAACATTGTGTTTATCCATTCAAGCAACCAAAAAGAATTGATTCTGATAGAAATAAAAGGCCACAACAATATAGTGAATTATTTTTATTTCAGATTGAACTACTAAAACATTGTTAGAATTATGTTTTTGAACTGCAATAATTTTATTTTACTGCTTAATTTTTTAATAAATTCTAGTTCATAATTGGGTAGCTAGTTTTTTCTATTTAATAGTAATTAATTTATTAAGATATATTTTGCAGAAATATTTTAGGTTAGTTTATCATTACCTTTAAATTGTTTTTGTTCTTATAAATGTAGAGTTCAAGAAAGCAAAAAAAAATCTCTTTGGCCTCATTACAATATTTTTCTCTCAAATTATTTCTATGTTATTTTCTTAGTTTCTTTATTAAAAAACAAATAATTGGTATCAAAGCCTTTTTCTGAAGAGACCTGTGAGTGAAAAAATAAATTTCGAAAATAGCTTTTCACGAATCACTGGTCCTATTTTTGATGTTGAGAACTATCAACTTTAGACTGTGAGAATGGAAACCTACTTGGAGGCTCTTGATCTTTAGGAAGCCGTGGAAGAAGATTATGAAGTTAATCCCTGCCTAATAATCCTACTGTGGCTTAAATCAAGAGTCATAAGGAAAAGAAAATAATTAAGTCCAAGGGTTATTTCAATAACTATTTTCACGAGAATCGTGACTCTCACATCACCAATAGAAATTTGAAATTATCTGAAGAAAGATTATGTTGGAGGTGAAAGAATACGAGGAATGAAGGTATTAAATTTAATGGGAAAATATATATTGCAGATAATAAAAGAGTCAGAAACAGTCAAGGAATACTTTAACAGATTACTTGGTATTGTTAACAAGGCAAGACTGCTAGGCACTGAATTTAAAGATTCAAGAATTGTTGAAAAATTTCTTGTAATAACGCCCGAAAGATATGAAGCATGTATAACTACCTTGAAAAATACACAAGATCTGTCCAAAATTACCTTCGCTAAATTGTTAAATTCTTTGCAGGCACATGAATAAATGAGGCATATGATGTAAGATGACATAGTTGAAGAAGCATTAGCAGCCAGCCACAAAACTCAAAGCAGGGGTAAATTCTTGAAGAATATTACCCACTTTGTCAGCACTATGGCAAAAAATGGACATCCTCCATATAAATATTGTAAGAGACCAGATGCATAGTGCAAGATTTACAAATAACTTGATCATGAAGCTATAATTTGCAAAAGCAAATTTCAAAAAGATAAAACAGTTGCCCAAGTCACCAATGAAGAAGAAGAAGACCACTTATTTGTGGCAATACTTTTCAACCAAAAAATCTGATTTTTGAATGATTGATAGTGATTGTACAAACCATATGATATATGACATAAATCTTTTCAAAAAGTTTGTATCTATGGAAAATAAGAAAGTTAGAAATGGAAAAGGTGACTATATTCCTGCAAAAGAAAAATGGTCTATTGCAATCAATTCAAGTTCAGGTACAAAAATAACTGAAGATATTTTTTATGTGTCTGATATTGATAAAAGCTTGTTGAGTGTAGGTCAGTTAATGAAAAAAGAATTTAAATTATTATTCAGGAAAAAATATTGTCGGATCTTTGATTCCACTAAAAAAGAGATTTTACAAGTTCAAATGAGAGATAAAAGTTTCTCATTTAATCTAACAGAAGATGCACACAAGTGCAAGACAAAAGATGAATTGACAGATTTGTTTATGAGGTCAATACCAACCAAATCTAAAATTTGCAATTCCTCAAGCAAGGAGGACTGTTAGAATTATGCTTTTGAACTACAGTAATTTTATTTTACTGCTCAGTTTGTGAATAAATCCTAGTTAATAGTTGGTTAACTTGTTTTTCCTATTTATTAGTAATTAGTTTATTAAAATATATTTTACAGAAATATTATGGGCTAGTTTATCATTATCTTTTTACTGTTTTTGTTCTTATAAATGTAGAGTTCAAGAAAAAAAAATATCTTTGGCCTCAGTGCATATTTTTCTCTCAAAATCTTTCTTCGTTATTTTCATAATTTCTTTATTAAAAAAATCAACAAACATTAACTAACCATACAACAATATGAAATATATAGTGGCATTGAGGATCATTAGATAAGTTAATTGAGGCAGTTCAACATTTTATTCATGATGTAAAAAAGAAAGTAACAGCTGAAAATTTTAAATACTAACAATATTTCTAAAATAGTTGGTTAGGCTTTGATTTTTTTTTACCATTAAAGAAAAAGTACATTCTCAAAAGCACTAATGTACAAATCAAACATTCCAAATAATAAGAAAAATTCCATGGCCATAGCCAGAGTAAGCAAGGAGTTCAACTCTCACTTTCTCACTTCTATATAAGGACTAAAATAAATAGTAAACTATGAACATAAAATTTACGGTTACAAGCAAATCAAAAAATGTGAATACAACCTACTAGCAATGTTACAAAGAAGTTAATAGAAGAGTGTCACGTCACTATTACCGACTAATAATAGTAAATCTGTTATATAACAAACTAATTTAGCAATTTAAATACACAAGAAAAGAGATAGAAATGGAAAGAAAGAATGGAGAGAATTTCTTTGTTTGTGTGTTTTCTTCATTGCTGAAATATGGCTATATTTATAGCCAAATGAGAAGGACAAAAGGTGGACAACTTGGCCATTTAAGTGAGTCCATTTAGTAATGGAACATCTACTAACAAACTAACTTTATAATACCCCCCTTGGATATTCATGTAAAAAAAAATCTAGTGAAAAATAAATATATATAGTTATTTTGAATACCCATAGATGTTGTGCTTCGTTAAAACCTTACTAGAAAAAATTCAGTGGAAAAAAGCCTAGTGAAGGAAAAATAGTACACACATCTGGTAATACACCTTGAGTGTTGCCTCATTAAAAATCTTACCAGAAAAATTCAGTTGGACAAAATCTTGGTTAAGGAAAAAAGAGTACAATGCATATTTTACTCCCCCTGATGAAAACTTCATTTGATATTTGGAGACGACGCATTTCAATTTTATATCTTAGTTTCTCAAAAGTTGATGTTGGTAATTTGTGAATAAATCTGCAAGATTATCACTCGAACGAACTTGTTATACACCAATATCACCATTCTTTGGAGATCATGTGTAAAGAATAATTTTGGTGAAATATGTTTCGTTCTATCTTTTTTTAGGAAACCACCTTTCAATTGAGTTATGCACGCAACATTGTCTTTGAATATAACTGTGGGTACTTTGACATCATTCTTCAGGCCGCATCTTTCTTTGATTAACTGTATCATTAATCTCAACCACACACATTCTCTATTTGTTTTATGAATTGCTATTATTTCAGCATGATTTGAAGAAATAGCAACAATAGACTGTTTTGTAGATCTCCATGATATAGCAGTTCCTCCGTATGTAAATAGATAGTATGTTTGAGATTAAGCTTTATGTGGATTTGATAAATAACATGCATTTGCATAACCAATAAGGTCTGCACAACTTTTGTTAGTATAAAACAAACTCATATCAATGGTACATTTCAGGTATCACAAAATATGTTTGATACTATTCAAATGTCTTCGCATTAGGGATAAACTATACCTTGCTAGAAAATTAACAGAAAATAATATATCAGGCATGGTTGCATTAGCAAGATACATAAGTGCACCAATAACACTGAGATATGGTACTTCAGGACCAAGAAATTCTTCATTCTCTTTTAGAGGTCGAAATGGATCTTTATCCACTTCAAGTGATCGAACAACCATTGGAGTACTTAATAGATTTGCTTTGTCCATGTAAAATCGTTTTAAAATTTTTTCAGTGTAGGCAGATTGGTGCACAGAGACCTCGTTTGTTAAATATTCAATTTGCATACCCAGGCAGAGTTTTGTCTTTCTAAGATCTTTCATCTCAAATTTTTTCTTTAGATATTCAATCGTCTTTTGGACCTCTTCGGGGATTCTAATGAGATTTATGTCATCAACATAAACAGCGAGTGTAATAAACTCTGATTCTATTTTTTTAATAAAAATGCATGGACAAATGACATCATTTATATAATCTTCATTTATCAAGTACTCACTAAGGTGATTATACCACATATGCCCTGATTGTTTTAGACCATATAATAATCTTTGCAATTTGATTGAGTACATCTCTCGAGACTTAGTACATGCTTCAGGCAATTTTAATTCTTCTAGAATTTTCATGTAAATTTCATTATCAAGTGAACCATAAAGGTAAGCTGTAACTACATCCATTAGATGTATTTCAAGATTTTTATTTACAGCTAAACTAATGAGATATTGAAAAATTATTTCATCCATAACAGGTGAATATGTTTCTTCATAGTTGACCCCGGGTCTTTGAGAGAATAATTGTGCAACAAGGCATGCTTTGTATCTTAAAGTTTTATTTCTCTAATTTTATTTTCGCACAAAAACTCATTTATAACCAACTGATTTTACACCTTCAGGAGTTTGGACTACAGGTCCAAAAATCTCATGTTTAGCTAGTGAGTCTAATTCTGATTGAATTGCCTTTTGTCATTCTGGACAATCACATCTACGTCGACATTCTTGAACAGATTTAGGCTTAAGACTTTCACTATCTTGCATGAGGTTAAGTGCAATATTATATACAAAAATATTATCCATCGTAATTTTTGATCAATCTAAATTTATCTCATCATCAGTTGAACTTATTGAAAGTTTTTCATTCACTTGAGTCTCGAGTTCATTGATTTCTTCAAAAATATCAGGATTACTCAAATCTTGACCTTCTTCAGAAGGTTCTTTTGTAGTATTATCTTTATTAATTCTCATGCTCCTCTTTTTGAGATTTTTATCTTTTGAACCCAATAGCCTACCACGCTTCAGGCGTGTTTGGGATTCAGAAGCTATGATACTAGTAAATTATCCTTTTGGGACATCAATCCGAATAATCACATTCACTGTAGGGATATGTGACTTATTTATCCATTTCAAATCAGTAAATGCATTTGGCATTTGATTTGCGATTTTCTGTAAGTGGATGATCTTCTGGACCTCTTGGTCATATGTGCGGGTAAGTGGATCAAAATGAGATAGTGATAAAACTTTCCATGTAATTTTTCTTTCTCTTTTGGATTTCGTTTTCTCTCCCCTAATTACGGAAAAGTTATTTCATCAAACCGATAATCTGCAAATCGAGCAATAAATAAGTCTTATTTCAATGGTTCAAGGTAGCAAATTATGGAAGGTGAGTCAAACCCAACATATATGTTCAACCTTCTTTGAGGGTCCATCTTTGTACGTTATGGTGGTGCTACATGTACGTATACTGCACAATCAAAAATTCGTAGATGGACTATATTTGGCTCATGACCAAAAACTAATTGTGACAGAGAATATTTATTATAATCTATCGGTCTGACACGTATAAGTATTGTTGCATGTAAGATAGCATGACCCCAAACAATAATCAACAATTTTATTTTCATAAGTAGAGGTCTTGCTATCAATTGTATGCTCTTAATAAATGACTCTGCAATGCCATTTTGAGTATGAACATGAACAATAGGATACTCAATTTTTTCTCAATTGATAAGCAATAATCATCAAAAACTTAGGATGTAAATTCTCCAGCATTATTAAGGTGAATAACTTTAATTGGATAATCTTGGAATTGCGCTTTTAATCTTATTATTTGTGCTAATAACTTCACCAACGACAAGTTGCGAGATGATAAGAGGCACACATGAGACCATCTTGATGATTCATTTATTACAACAACAACATACCCAGTGGAATCCCACAAGTAGGGTCTGGAAAGAGTAGGATGTACGCAGATCTTATCACTACCTCATTGACATAGAAAGACTGTTTTTGAAAGACCCTCCGCTCGAAATTCACAATACCAAGTACAAGAGAAAAAATAATATATATAGCATAAAGAAAAAGAAAAAAAGCAAAAATAAAATAAAAATAAGACAAAATAAAAAGTAAAAATAGAAATAAAAATAAAATGTAATGCAAAATATACAAGACAAGAAAAATAACTATAGCAAAGTACTGCAATAATCAAAGGCAATAGCAACACAACTATAAAGGCATGCCTAGACCTACGACCACCCTAAATCGACACACGGTAAGACATCATTCTATTCCTACTATCCTTTTACCCTAATCAGCGACCTCCACTCTTTTCTATCAAAGGTTATGTCCTTGGTGATATGGAGTACTGCCATATCTTGTCTAATCACCTCTCTCTAATACTTTTTCGGTCTAAACCTACCCCTCCGCATAGCCCCGATATCTAACCGCTCGCACCTCATAACTGGGGCGTCGACACCCCTCCTCTGCACATGCTCAAACCATCTCAGTCTCGCTTCTCTTAGCTTGTCGATCACGGATGTCACTCTCACCTTCTCCCAGATATCCTCATTCCAGATAGTATCACTCTTAGTGTGTTCACACATCCATCTCAGCATCATTAATCTCCGCAACATGCATCTTCTGAACATGAGAATCCTTTGTTGGCCAACACTCCACTCCATATAACAACGCCAATCTAACCACCATTCTGTAGAACTTACCTTTAAGTTTAGGAGGTACCTTCTTATCACACAAGACTACAGAGGCTAGCCTCCATTTCAACCATGCTTTCCCAATGCGGTGTGTGACATCATCATCGATGTCCTCTCTACTCTGGATGATATATCCAAGATATTTAAAGTTTTTTGTCTTGGGGATAGGTTGGGTGGAAAGCCTCACTTTCCTTCTCTCTCCATCCATCGCAACTCTAAATTTGCACTCTAAGTACTAAGTATTCTATCTTGGTCCTGCTCAATCTGAACCCTTTTGGACTCCATCGTTTGTCTCCAAACCTCCAACCTATCATTAACTCTATCCCGAGTCTTATCAATCAAGACTATATCATCCGCAAATAGCATACACCATGGAACCTCCTACTAAATAGACCGTGTCAGCTCATTCATCATCAAGACAAAAAGAAAAGGGCTCAACATCGATCCCTGATGTAGTCCTACTTCAACAGAAAAATGCTCTAAGTCACATCCCACCATCTTAATCCGAGTCTTGGCTCTAGCATACATGTCATTTATCATCCTAATATACACCATCGGGAAATATTTAGCCTCAAGACACTTCCAGAGAACATCCCTTAGAACTTTGTCATAAGCCTTTTCAAGGTCAATGAACACCATATGGAGATCCCTTTTTCTTTCTCTAAATTTCTCCATTAGTCTTCGCATAAGATGGATTGCTTCAAAAGTCGACTGCCCTGGCATGAATCTGAACTAGTTCTCTGAGATTGACACTTCTCTCCTCACCCTCATCTCCACCAGTCTCTCCCAAATCTTCATAGTGTAGCTTAGTAGTTTGATACCCTTGTAATTATTACAGTTTTGGATATATCACCCTTGTTCTTGTACAATGGAACCATAGTACTCCACCTCCATTCATCAGGAATCTTAGCAGTCTTTAAACTAACATTAAACAACTTAGTCAATCACTCCAAACCTACCTTGTCAGTGCTCTTCCAAAAGTCCACCGGAATCTCATCGGGCCTTGTCGCTCTCCCTCTCCTTATCCGGCTAACAGCACGTCTAACCTCCTCAACCTTAAAACACCTGCAGTACCTTAAGTCTCAAAGAATATGAGAGTATGCCAAATCACCCAGTACAATGTCATTGTCTCCTTTTTTATTTAGGAGTCTATGGAAGTACGTTTGCCACATTTGCTTAATAGAGGTCTCATCCATTAACACTTCTCCTTCCTCGTTCTTGATGCACTTTATCAGATCCATATCATGTGCTTTTCTCTCTTTCGCTTTGGCGAGACTATACAATCTCATATCCCTACCTTTTTCCCCTAACTCGACATACACGCGTTCAAAAGTTGTCGTCTTAGCACTGGTGACCGCCGACTTCACTTTCGTCTTTGTCTTCTTATAGCTATATTTAAGCCTATTCTTCTCATCCTCATCCAAACACTCCAACCACTACGTATAGACAACCTTCTTGGATTTCACTTTGCCTTGTATTTCTCCATTCCACCACCAGTCTCCTTGACGACCACCAAAGATTCCTCTCGATATCCCAAGAACCTCGATAGTTGCTTTTCTATTGCAACCAGTTGTCATGTCCCATATGTTGTTCATATCCCCGCTACTACTATAGGCCCCTAAACCATTCAAATTCTCCCCCATCTCCCGAGAAAAGGCGAGAGTTAGCCCCCTATCTAATCCTCGATCGATCATAAAGGGTCTTCTTTATCCTACCCCAATTAATTTCCAAGTCCATTACCAAAAGCTTATGTTGGGTGGTAATATTTTTACTCGGAATAACCTTGCAATCCTTACCTTCCTCTATCACCCTTCTGGAGGAGTAAGTAGTCAATCTGATTCCTAGGTACCGTGCTACTAAAGGTGACCAATTGATTATTCCTCTTCAAAAAACATGAATTAGCAATAACCAACTCAAAAGCTTTGGAAAACTCCAAGAGAGAAACCCCGCCGCCATTTCTTTCCCCAAAACCAAAGCCTCCATGTACATCATCAAAACCATTAGAAGTTATACTGATATGACCATTGAAATCTCCACTAATGAAAATATTTTTGATACTAGGTATATCTCTCACTACTTCATCCAAATCCTCCCAACAAAGCCTTTTGAATTCTTCATCTAGACCCACATGGGGTGCATACGCACTAACAACGTTCACAAAAAGCATGCCTATAACTAGCTTAATAAACATCATCCTATCACTGATCCTCTTTACCTATACCACACACTCCCTAAGATCCGCATCGACTAGAATACCTACTCCATTCCTATCTCTTGAGCCTCTTGAGTACCTTAATTTAAATCTGTTCATATCCCGAGCTTTGGAACCTACCCATCTAGTCTCCTGAATACATGTTATATTAATCTTTCTCCTCTTAAGACTCTTCACTAGCTTTATGAACTTTCCAGCAAGAGACCCTATGTTCCACGATCCTACTCTCAACTTACGAAAACTCGTCTCCCTCTTACCACTATTTCCCTTTGCCTTCACCCCCAATTGAGGACATGACCCTAGTCCACCATCAGTAACCAAAGCCACTAAGACGATATGAACTACAAAGTGAAAAAAAAACTGATAATAAACAAATTAAGAGAATACAAGCAATAAAATAATAATTGACAATATAGAATGTATAATAAAGAGACAACACACATTAGATAATACGCAAATCAACAACCCTAGACACTAAGTGAAGAAGAAAAGTGAATAACAATAACTAAAACACTAAAGGTAGAAACTAGTAAAGAAGAATGGTAATCAAACTTCAAATAATTAGTTGAGGAGAGGAAAGATAGAACCTGCTCCGGAGATATCTAGCCGCCGAAAAGTTTGTCGGAAAGTTCATCGGAAAGATCTCACCGAAAATCACTTGATCTAGGTCCGATCTAAACAGATCAAGAGGTATTTCACCGGAAAATGAAAAAAGAAAGAAAGAAGAAGAAGAAAGGAAGAAAGAGAATTTCGCCGAAAAAGGATCCTGTTGTTCGCCGGATAACACAAGCAGTGGTGGGCTACTGCTACTTATTGTCCAAATGAAGATACAATTTATGAGAATTAGAAGTGACTTAATTGAAATGAACATTTATTAGGATCATAAAATATCTAAACAATCCACTAGGTGGATGAATAGGTCCATACATATCCCCATGTATACGCTTCTAAAAAGCCAGGAGATTCGATTCCAACCTTCAGGGTTTATGGTTTGACAAATAATTTGTCTTGATAACAAGCAACACATGAAAATCTATCCTTCATAAAAATCTTTAGGTTATTTAACGGATATCCAGTTGATTTTTCAAGAATTCGTTTCATCATTATTGATCTAGGATGACTTATTCGATCATGTCATAACACAAATGTATTTAGATCAGTAAACTTCTGGTTTACGATCATATGCGCTTCAATTGCACTAATTTCTGCATAATATAGGCCAGACGACAAAGTTGGTAATTTTTCCAAAATATATTTCTGGCCTGAGACACTCTTGGTTATACTAAGGTATTCAATATTCATTTCATTTAGTGTCTCAATATGATATTCATTTCTGCGGATATCTTTAAAACTTAACAAGTTTTTGGGGGATTTAGAAGAGAACAATGTATCTTCTATAATAATTTTTGTCCCTTTAGGCAGAAATATAGTTGCTATTCTGGAGCCTTCAATTATTTTCAAATTACCAAAAATTATAATAACATTTGCTTTTCTTCTAAACAAGTAGGAAAAATATTTTTCATCTTTAAAAATGGCATGAGTCATTGCACTATCAATTACATAAATATCCTCGTGATTGATTATTGATCCAAACAAAATTTGAGGCATATCCATATTTTTTTCAAAAAAAAATAAAGTAAACATTATAATTAAAACATGGCTCATTATACAAATTTTATTTATTTACATGAATTAGAAAAATATAAACATATTATTTAATACAGACAAATAAAAAGAAAATTATTTAAATATTATCAGGCTTATCAATATTCATATTTCCTTCTAGGAAATTGAAGAAATCAGCTACATTCAGATGCATAGGCTTAATATTGTCTTCAGAGATAAAGTTTGTCTGTAGATTATTTTCTGCTCTGTTCAAGGATGTCTGATATAGCTGAATCAGACGTTTTGATGACCGACAGGTCCGTGACGAGTGCCCATACCTCCATATCTTGACATATACTTTCTGAATTTTTCTTTGGTATAGCTTCTTGTTTTTCACTCTTCTTTTTGTATTGCTGATCATTTTTCAGTGCTATATAATTTCTTCTTCGACCACAATCACGACTGGGGCCATGACCTCTTTCTCATTGATTATAGTTTGTCTGATTCATTTCAGGGAGTGGCAAAAAACCAACAAGTCGACTATTATGATTTTTTATTAACAGTTCGTTATGTCATTCAGCAATAAAAAGATTAAAAAGTAATTCAGAATATTTTTTAAAATTATTTTCACGATATTGCTACTGCAGGAGCATATTCGCAGGTGGAAATATGGAGTATATTTTTTCAAGTTTGTCTTGCTCAGTAATTTCTTCTCCGCATAAATTTAATTGTATTATAATTCTAAATAAAACAGAATTATATTCGGTTATATTTTTAAAATTCATTAATCTCAAATTGAGTCAATCATGATGTGCTTGTGGAAGGATGATCAACTTCAGGTGGTCATATATTTTGTTTAGATTTTTTCACAGTTTAAGGGGGGGTCTTTTAATGTGAGGTACTGTAATTTTAACCCCTCGTCATGATGGTGGCGAAGAAATATCATGACTTTGGCATGGTCTTGACTAGATGCCTTATTGTCATCTTTGATGGTGTTTGCCAGACCCATTGATTCTAAGTGTATTTCGGCATCTAGTGCCATGATGAGTAGCTTTTTTCAGATATATTAAGAGCAACAAAATCAACTTTAGAGATATTAGACTTTTTAAGAAAAAAATTTCTTACCATTTTGTTACCAGTTTAAAATAATTCAAAGTAATGAAGTTTCGTACTAATAACGTGTTATAAAATAAACTAATTTAGCAATTTAAATACACAAGAAAAGGGATAGAAATGGAAAGAGAGAATTTCCATGTTTGTGTGTTTTCTTCATTGCTGAAATATGGCTATATTTATAGCCAAATGAGAAGGACAAAAGGTGGATAACTTGGCCATTTAAGTGGGTCCATTTAATAATGAAACATACCCTAACAAACTAACTTTATAATAAAATCAAAGCTTTTGAAAAAAGAATTTTCTTAATCTATTCTCTCTCTTAGTCCTTTGGGGTTCAATATACTCTTTAACGAACAAATATTTAAGGACATAAAATAAAAATTATTTATTATTATTATATTTTTAATTATTTTTTAACTAATTTTCTAGAAAATATAAAATAATTAAGAATTTCATTAAAAAAAATATATCAAAAGAATACCAACATTGTCTGTAATTTTAAAAAAATCCATTGATTTTAAACTACAAAAAATATACAATTCATTTAGGATCTGTTTGGAAAGTCACCTGGTAATTGGAATTGGTGTAATTACTAGGATAGTAATTACTAGCCTAGTGATTACACTGTCTAGTAATTAAGATGACATGTTTGTTTGCAACAATGTAATTTCAGTGTAATTACAATTGTTCTGTTTGGTTGCACAAGTGTAATTACAAAGTTATATTAAATATAATTTGTGTACACCATGAAATGTATGTTTGACAAAAATGTTAATATTATAAATATAATTTCATAAAATTATTAAAACATTTGACAAAAACAATAATCTATCAAATTTAACTAAAAAATAAATGTTTTGCAATAAGAAATATCAAGTCAATAGTACTAAAATAAATGAAATTGAAAATATGACATAATTCCTAAATTCAAAACAAAAAATTTAACATAATGCTCTTATATCAAATTTTAACACAACATACATAAATATGATTTTAAAAATTAGAATACTAACAAAATTATTTTTAAAAAGAAATAGAATAATAAATAAATAAATAATATGAAAAATTGCCTGGAATGAAAGTGTAAAGATTGAGAATGAGAATAAAATAAAATATAAATTAATATATATTTAGAAAATATTAGAATAATAAAAAATATTTTTTAAAAAATAGTAGAAATAAAAAAATAATAATAAAAAAAGAGTTTTAAAAAATTTCATGTAATTACATCAATTCAATTCCTTACCATTATTTAGAAATTGAAAAACATAATTACTCTTTTTCAATTACACCAATTCATCTTTTACCAAACAATTACTTTATCTATCAAACCTATCAAAGAGCGTAAACATGCTCTTAGTATGCCTAAATCTAGATATGAATTCAAAGGAGTTCCAAACGGAAAAAAGAAAGACAATTTCCCTCGTTCCCAACCCGTTGTTTGTCTCCCATCCTACCCTTTGCCGGTCAAAGTCCCTGTCGTCCCCCGCGCACATCTTCTCCACAAGATCATATGAAACTTCAATCATTAGCCAATAACCATAATGCTTGCTTTACAATACATAAAAACATAACTTTGATGAGCATTATTTCAGATTGGAAAAGATTGCAAGCAAACAATTAAAAGGGTAAAAATAATTTGTAAAATTCCGTCCCCGAAGTGTCAAATGGAGTAGCAGGATGGCGATGGCTCCTTTTTCTTCAGTAACAGCCAACTCCACCATCTTAAGATACCCCCATCTCTCTACGCTTGTTCAGATTTTCTCCAAACAAACCACCAAACCCACCAAGACCAAAAATGGCAAACACCTCGATATTCCCAAGCCGAAATCATCTTCTTCAAAATCCAAGAAAGCTGCTAACATGGCCCGTATCATCAACACAAACCCATGGTCATCTCAGCTTGAATCTTCTCTTTCTTCCCTCACTCAACCCTCCCTCTCTCACACCACTGTACTTCACACACTCCGCTTCATCAAGACACCTTCCAAAGCTCTTTACTTCTTCAATTGGACCCAAAAAATGGGTTTTTCACACACCCATCAATCGTATTTGCTTATGCTGCAACTCCTCGGCAGTGCCCGTAGCCTAAATTCAGCAAGAAACTTCCTTTTATCTATACCCAGAAGGTCTAATGGTACTGTACCGCTTCAAGATAAGTACTTTAACACCTTGATTCGAAGTTATGGTAAAGCTGGGCTTTTTCAAGAATCATTGAAGGTGTTTAAAGTGATGAAGTCACTTGGAATTTCTCCCTCTGTGGTTACTTTCAATAGTTTGTTTTCAATTTTGCTTAAGAGGGGTCGAACTGGTATGGTCTACGAACTGTTTGATGAAATGCTTAAGACATTTGGCGCCAAGCCTGATGTGTATACTTTTAACATTTTGATCAGAGGATTTTGTATGAACTCCATGGTTGATAAAGGATTTAGGTTTTTTAAGGAGATGGAGAAGCATGAATGTGATCCTGATGTGATTACATACAATACCATTATTGACGGTTTGTGTAGGGCAGGGAAAGTGGACATTGCGCATAACGTGTTAAAGGGTATGGTCAAGAGGGGTCATCAATTGAGTCCTAATGTTGTAAGCTACACCACTTTGGTTAGAGGATACTGTGAGAAGCAAGAGGTTGAACAGGCTCTTAATGTTTTTGAGGAAATGATAGATTGTGGTCTAAAACCGACCAGTATAACTTATAATACTCTTGTACAAGGTCTTTGCGAGGCTAAAAGATTTGACAGAATAAAGGAGATCTTGGAGGGGACTCTAGGAGGTGGAGGACTTATTCCAGATACATGTACTTTCAATACATTGATTACCTATCACTGCAATGTGGGAAATCTGGATGAAGCAATAAAAGTTTTTGAGAACATGTTAAACTTAAAGGTGAAACCTGATTCCGCAACATATAGCATCTTAATTCGGAGCTTTTGTCAAAAGGGATACTTTGATAGGGCAGAGAAACTATTTGATGACCTAATGAAGAAGGAGGTATTGCTTTGTGATGATGGCTGTACACCTCTCATTGCAGCATACAACCCCATGTTTGAGTATTTCTGCAAGATTGGCAAGACAAGGAAGGCTGAGAAAGTGTTCAGGCAGCTAATGCGAAGAGGTACTCAGGATCCTTTTGCTTATGAACTCCTGATCATGGGGCACTGTAGAGAAGGCACATTTAATGATGCACATGAACTCTTAGTTTTGATGTTGAGGAGAGATTATATACCTAATATTCTAATTTATGAGTCCCTAATTGAAGGTTTGCTGCAAAAGAATGACCCTAAAGTTGCTTACGATACTTTAGAGAAGATGTTGAAAAGCTCCCATCTTCCGAGATCTTCAACTTTCCATCAAATCCTAACAGAACTTATCAAGAAGAATTGTGCAAGTGAATGTGCTTCCTTGGTGACACTAATGTTAGATAACAAAGTTAGACAAAACATCAGTCTTTCAACTGATACTGTGAGGATACTCTTCCAAACAGGATTAAGGGAGAGAGCTTTTGAGATTGTTAGGTGCCTTTATGAAAATGCATACATGGTAGATATGGAAGGTTTGGTTGTTTTCCTTTGCCAGTGTAGAAAGTTATTGGAGGCACGTAAATTATTGCTATTTAGCTTAAGTAAGGGTCATATTATGAATGTAGATATATGCAGCACTCTTTTATCTGCTCTCTGCAAAGCACATAGAGCTTCAGAAGCATTTGAGATTTACTATGAGTTGCTCGAGAAAGGAGTCCAACAACCTTTAGAATGCATGGAAGAGTTAGAGCTTGTTCTTGAAACTGAAGGAAGAACCAATGAAGCTGAATTTGTTAAGAAGAGAATCCTTGGCCAATCGTAGTCTGATAGATTGGTTCAAACTTGTGCTCTGAAGGAGATATCTGTAGTTCAAACTTGGTTCAAACTTTGCTCCAGATGTGGTTAAGAGTGCTATCAGGTTCATGATTTCTGTTTCTCTTGACGATGGAGAAGTCTGATTTGGACAGACTTGAAAACATTGAAGACCGGAAACTTAACAGTCCTTGAGGTCTCGGGTTCACCATCTGGAGCAAATTTGTTGCTTAATAATTTGGGCCTTCAGGCGTGGTTATTCAAGAAAATTTGGTGCAAGTGCATGCGTAGGGGATAGGTTCGTATGCTTAATTGCAACAGTGCTGGACATCTTAAACAGCCAAAAACGCCATATTTCTCAGATGAACAATTTGACGACCTTAATAATGTTTTTTTCTCCAATTTTATGTCGTCACAGAGTCATCTGATCTTCTTCCTACAAGCAATATCAATGATAACAATTTTTTAAAGCTTTTGATAGATGGTTGCTTCAGCATAAGTATAAACTTCAACCAAGGGCCTGATAGACTTGTACCTTGAAGTTTTTACATTATGTATGATTTTTGGCTTTTGTAAAAAATCTTCCAAATCAATTTTTATTTGAGCAACATTCTCCATAATATGCTTCTCAGTTCTCATGGCAACTGCCTGTTTTTTTCTGTAATTGAACTAGATGTACTATACCTTTCTTTACCACAGGATTAGAAATCTATGATCTATCATGCATGCTGAGAATTGACACAGAGGATGGTAGAATACGAGACATGCATCATTACCAGCAAAGCTACATTTCAAACATCTTCATTTCAAAGTTCAAGCAGCTTATTATCTCACTGCTGACGCCTTTAGGGACAAGAGATTATCCAAATCTGTTAAATTTGCACTGCTCTCCTGAGGGGGTCCAAATATCTCCCAGAACCTAAGAGTCTCATCTGCTCCTGCCGATACCACAGTCAAACCATCAGGGCTCTGCATGAAGAGAAGGAAGTTACCATCTCAATTTTGATAAAAGTATTACTCCTACTTTCTTTGATGTCTGAGTCTCACCTGGGAGAGATGCAAAATTCTTGATGAAGAAGCATGACGCAGTGGCTCTCCTATTTTAGCCATGGAAGGATAACTCCATAAACACAACTGACAATGAGACTCACCCGTTCCAAATCCATGGCCACTTAATATCTCTTTGTGATGCCTGTTCCATTGAAGCCCACAAATCTGCCAATTTCATTCACAACAATACCACGTATATGAGGAAAATTTATAATAATCAAACTTACAATAGAAATTTGTGATAAATCTATAAACTGAAATGTCATTGCTCAAAAAGCCAAGTTAGTGGAAAGTGGGAACTCTGGTATTCATGCAGACTTATATATAATTTCTATAAGATGGCAAAACTGATGTTCAAACTTGCCTGAGCTCCAGTTTCATTATTGCTGATGCATGTCCCCTTCTGTGTGTTCCAAATCTTTAGACATCCATCATCTATGCCCCCTCCAGAGGCTAATACCTCACTGTTATATGGACACCAAGCTAGGGCCTTGACTGCAGCATGATGTTCATTGAACCGGTGTATATAATGCCTTGAGCTCATCTTGGAACTATCCCATATGTACACCAGGTTGTCATTTCCACCACTGGCAAGTACATTCCCCGTGCTAGACCACTTCACACCACAAACTTCCCCTCTATGTACTCTCGTTACAGAGACCAAATTGTTTCTTGCTCGCGCTGCCAATGAGACTTGAAAGTAAGTAGGCTGCTGTTATAAGAGAGATTAATTAACTACATCAGTAGAATAACTTAGTACTACCATCATGATTAATAATAGCTCTGTCTTTACTCCCTGAGGTTAAAATATGACCATTCCATGCAACACAACCCACTCTACTCTGATGGCCTTGCAGGTCTCTCACCTGTTTATATGAACGAAAGAAGTCGATTACTTAAATGGAAACAACAAGAAAGAATACTTTTTCTACTACAATGTAACCAACAGTAACAAGTCTTACAAGCTTGGAAGTCTCAGCATCCCAGAGCTGGAGATTGGAGGAATTACAACCAACTGCTATTATTTTCCCATCATCAGACCATGCTACACTAGTAGGATAATCGTGTTCACGCTTCACTTCCATCAGTATCCCTGCTTTTTGCACTTGAGCATTCCAGATGTATAGAATTGACCCCAGAACAACGGCAAGTATGTTTGATTTTCCCCAATCCATAACATGCGAGTAATAGTCATCCGATAAAAGAGGAGCATCTAAAGCTCGAGTGGCTTTCTGCATATAATATTTTGACACAATCAATGGTCTCTTAAACTTCATGTAAATTTTAAATCAAGTGAAATATTTACCAAGGGAAATTTACGATATCTCCTACTGTCATTAGTTTGCAGGGGAATTTCTTTGTCACTACGCCTCATTTCATCAATTAGACGCGTGGATTGTCTACTCGATTTAGGACTCCCTCTAAATACCAGCATTCTGAATGGTCTTCCTTCTACATCCAACTTTAGATTTTCCTCCATCTTCCTTCTATATTCCTCCTACCAAAAGGAAGAACTCGAATGACAAAACAAATATCATACCAAGAAAACAACTAAAATGGGGGTCCACAATCAGAAAACGCGAAAGGAATAAGAATCTGATGAGGAAACAAATTCAAAATTAAAGAAACTAACATTGAAGTTGGGTTTTCGGAGTTTGTTATTGATTCTGTTGGTGAGTAAAGTATGTGCTTGATCAAGATCCATCAGGCTTCTATTGGGTATAAATCTATCACCCTTTATCACAAAAACACTCAAAATCACATATCAATTCATCAAAATACAGAAAAACAGAAATTAACTAAGGCGAAGAAAAAGGAAAAAAAGTGTGGATTAATTACAGGAAAATCATAATGGAGAGGAGTGCTGAGAAGGCGAGTTGGAGAATACCAATCTGGTTGAATTGAATTGTCATTCATTATTCAACATTTCCCAGTACACTTTTTTCCAATTTTGTTTCAGAGTTTTCGATTGATGTTAAACAAACAAGGCTTATTGAGAAATGATAGTTAATGGCTGTTTCGCGCCAAATTAGTTTGTTCACTTACGGAGACGTCGCTTTGTTTCCCCCAACGCTAATTATTTCTTTTCTTTTCTTTTCAACATAAATAAATAAAAGAGGAAATTGAAAGGAAAAAAATAAAAGACAGAGAAAATAGTAAAACAAGCATCTTTGTTAGTTTCCTATTTTTAATTACCAACAAGATCTTGTAAGTTCTTCTTATATATATATATATATATATTTTATTTTTTTTAAAAGGCATAATTATTAGGGAAGAAGGCCTAATTCCACATTTGCGTCGTACAAACTAGGATGTGATATGAGTTGGACCTGTTTGGCCATGATAATTTTTTATTTTATTTAAAAATTAATATTTAATCATAAAAATTTTAAATACAACTTGAAATTGTATTTGAAATTTAGAAAACAACCAAACCTTTTGTTTTCACTTTTACCTTTTAGATTATTTTTTAAAAAAAATTACCCTAAACTTTTTAATTTTATAAAATAACGCCATTTAAATTATGTTTCATGAACTTGAACATTAAAAATTACAAATAATGTAATTTTTTTTGTTTTCATGGACAAACGCTCATTACAAGTTGAATTGTTATTTTTTACCACGAAAATATCCGTGTGGTCTTAGAAACATTAATTTGTTTAAATAATTACAAAATACATTGTTATTCATAATTATAGACCTACAAAATATACAAGATAATAATCCCAAACAGATCATGAATTCCTCTCCTCAACTAATTATTTGAAGTTTGATTACTATTCTTCTTTACTAGTTCCTACCTTTAGTGTTTTAGTTATTGTTATTCACTTTTCTTATTCACTTAGTGTCTAGGGTTGTTGATTTGCACATTAGCTAATGTGTGTTGTCTCTTTATTATACATTCTATATTGTCAATTATTATCTTGTTGCTTGTATTCTCTTAATTTATCTGTTATCAGTTTTTTTTTTCACTTTGTAGTTCATATCATTTTAGTGGCTTTGGTTACTGATGGTGGACTAGGGTCATGTCCTCAATTTGCGGTGAAGGTGACGAAAAATAGTGGTAAGAGGGAGACGATTTTTCGTAAGTTGAGAGTAGGATCGTGGAACATAGGGTCGCTTATAGGAAAGTTCATAAAGCTAGTGATCATGTCCTCAATTGGGGGTGAAGGCGAGAGGAAATAGTGATTAAAGGGAGACGGGTTTTCGTAAGTTGAGAGTAGGATCGTGGAACATAGGGTCGCTTACAGGAAAGTTCATAGAGCTAGTGAAGAGTCTTAAGAGGAGAAAGATTAATATAGCCTGTGTTCAGGAGACTAGATGGGTAGGTTCCAAATCCCGGGATGTGGATGGATTTAAATTATGGCACTCAAGAGGCTCAAGAGATAGGAATGAAGTAGGTATTCTAGTCGACGCGGATCTTAGGAAGTGTATGATAGAGGTAAAGAGGATCAGTGATAGGATAATGTTTATTAACCTAGTTATAGGCAGACTTTTTGTGAATGTTGTTAGTGCATATGCACCCCATGTGGGTCTAGATGAAGAAGTCAAAAGGCTCTTTTGGGAGAATTTGGATGAAGTAGTAAGAGGTATTCCTTGTACCGAAAAGATTTTTATTGGTGGAGATTTCAATGGTCATATCGGTATAACTTCTAATGGTTTTGATGATGTCCATGGAGGCTTTGGTTTTGGGGAAAGGAATGACGGCGGGGTTTTTCTCTTGGAGTTTGCCAAAGCTTTTGAGTTGGTTATTGCTAATTCATATTTTTTGAAGAGGGATAATCAATTGGTCACCTTTAGTAGCATGGTAGCTAGGAATCAGATTGACTACTAACTCCTCCAGAAGGGTGATAGAGGCCTTTGTAAAAATTACAAGGTTATTCCGAGTAAAAATATTACCACCCAACATAAGCTTTTGGTGATGGACTTGGAAATTAAGAGGGGTAGGATAAAGAAGACCCTTTATGATCGACCGAGGATTAGATGGGGGGCTAACTCCCGCCTTTTCTCGGGAGATAGGAGAGAAGTCGAATGGTTTAGGGGCTTGTAGTAGTAGCGGGGATATGAACAATATGTGGGATATGACAGCTGGTTGCATTAGAAAAGAAGTTGCCGAGGTTCTTGGGATATCGAGAGGAATCTTTGGTGGTTGTCAAGGAGACTGGTGGTGGAATGGAGAAGTACAAGGCAAAGTGAAAGCTAAGAAGGTTGCCTATACAGAATGGTTGGAGTGTGTAGATGAGGAGGAGAAAAATAGGGTTAAAGATATCTATAAGAAGGCAAAGACGAAAGCGAAATCGGTGGTCACCATTGCTAAGACGACAACTTTTGAACGCGTGTATGTCGAGTTAGGGGAAAAAGATGGGGATAAGAGATTGTATAGGCTCGCCAAAGCAAAAGAGAAAAAAGTACGTGATCTGGATCTAGTAAAGTGCATCAAGGACGAGGAAAGTAAAGTGTTAGTGGATGAGACCTCTATCAAGCAAATGTGGCAAACTTACTTCCACGGACTCCTAAATGAAAAAGGAGATAGAGACATTGTACTGGTGATTTGGCGTGTTATGTTGAAAAAAAGACGGTTTAAAATTAATTTCAACTTTATAGAGAAAAAATCAATTTTAGAACAGAAAAGTCGCCACTTAATTTTTTAAAGAAATTATGAAAACTTAATTTAAAAGACCCTAATAGATTTAAGTCTTAAAAATTCAGAGAAAAAGGTACGAGGTTCATATTATTATTTTAAGAAGGTTTTAGCACTTAAAATAGCCGCTAACATGCAGTTGTCCAACGATTTAAAAATTATTTGACTAACTTTGGAAAAATGTGTAAATAGTAAAGGTAAAAAAAATTATTTGAGTAATAAATCAACTTGAAATAATTTATCAAAAGACATACTCTATTAAAATGACTAAGTAAAGGAATTTCAAATATATTTAAAGGGAGCTAGTATATCTAATGTAAAATAAGGAGAATTACTTGAGTCATTCGGAGAAAATCAATTTAGAGAAAGGCATTTTAAACTCAATTATTTGAAAGAACATAACTTGAAACTTTTAAGATAATTTGAAAGAAAATTATATTTTGCTAAAATGTTTAAGTAAAGAAAACACTTAAATGAAATCAATTTAAAGAGTGAATTAACAGAAAAATGATTTCTCTTTTAGGGGAGTTCAATTAAGTTAAACCAAACTAAATTATCCTCTTAAGTATAAATAAACGTAAATAAATAAATAAATTATTACAATTAGAATTAAATATAAATGAATAAAGTATGAGAATTTGACCCAATACTTAGTTTCTGTACGCCTAGACTAAGCTGTTGGGCCACCTGCATTTTAGGTCTTAGGCCCAATTTCCCTGTTTATCACAGTTGTGTATACAGTGTATATCAATGTATACACTAACTTTATACCAGTGTATTCCGACTGTAATCTAGCAATATACAACTGTACAACGCCCTTCGAGACCCTACTGAGCCTCCCTTAGACCTGCGTATCAGCTTCCGAAACTTGAACAATGATGAAGATGACTCGAAGAAGAGGGAATGTTGGGCTTCCACCCAACAAAATGCAAAGAGGGAGTGCCGATGGACTCAATCCAAGGTTTCACATGCAACGAAATTGAGATAAGGATTAGTAACTAATCATAGTAGGATTCTACTAAAATAATTAACCTCGATGAATAGTAATAAGTTCTAGTAATAAGTTCAACTTCCTCACAATAGCTTGACAAACATTCAACATATATTCATAATAATTCATCATGATGTAAAGATGTCCAACACTGTAAGCATCAAATGGACAAGCCAAAATATATATCCTATGTCACAAAAAATGAATCAAGGACCAATCATATCTAAAAAAAGGGTAATTTTAAGCATACTGGAAGGAACAATCATAAGGAAGGATGTATATGTATATTTTTTCAATCCATGCATCATACACATTTCAATAATCATTTGGGTGAAATCATATAGCCATATCACTGGACAAAATCAGATAATTGATGCAAAGATCTAATCCTTCTCCTTTAAAAGCAAACAAATCGATAGTTACAACACACAAGGACAAAGTAATATTAATATGCAAATTCAAAGAGGTAAAAAAAATAGGATGGAAGCACAGGCGTCACAGTGAACTTAAACATGAAAGTATCTAGTTTTAACTTAGAACAACATAATATTAGAACCTACACACTAAATAAACAACCAGTCTTTGAAGAAAAACATGCATTTTAGAGCAGAACATATTAATTTAAAACATGAGACAACCATTTGAAACCTCAAAATTTAGCATGGTAGTTGAAGACAGAAAAATACACTTCTCATAACAAGAGGGGAAGATGTGATTCAAAATCAAATTAGATTTTAGACTCACAAACAAGCTGTTGAGATGATTCATCTTTTATTTCTCCAAGTTTTAAGTTGAGAACATATATGCTCAAAACTTCATACATCATCCTAGAAATACTTGTTCTCTCAAAAATAGCTTATAATTTTAGAAAGGTAGCCACATAAATAAAAATCGTAACAAGAGCAAAAGACACAATCGAGATGAACTCAAAATCAGTATAACAAAGAACTAATGGATAATGTCCATAATGAAATCAATTTGATTCTCTCTGAGAAGAAACGCAGTGCTAAAGAATGAAATCGAAGTGGCAATTAAGGACTAAGAAATTAAATGATTATGAGATCGTAATGGAAAAAAATGAGGAGAAAGTGTGATAAACACACCCAAATCATAAAATATCAGTAATGACTAAATAAATAACATGATTAGGAATATTTCAACAAGATGCTAACATATGATTCCAAACACACAACTTTTAACAAAAGATGCAGACTATCACAAGTTTAATAGATATTTTTCATAAATCATATAAATACATTTCGTTTTTATCATTTGTAACAACACGAGCAACATAACGAAATTCACAATAAATCAAAGACAACACATACGGAGTTATATCGACAGGTAGCAAGGAAAATATTAAATATAATTAGGCATAAATTCAAATCATAATCAAAATAAAAAGACCATTAGCAAGAAATAAGTATAGACTAGAGAGTAATTTTACCCTTTTTGGAGCAGTAACCGGGACGACGAGTTGATGGAAATTGACTTCTACACCAACTTGGAGTACCAGTGACGACAGAGAGCAGTAAGAGCCGAGTGAGTATAAAAAAGATCTATTTTTGGAGATTCACAAAAAAAACTTATGAGCTATGAGAAACTTTAATAATAACAGGGGATTCCAAAGACAGAAAGAAAAACTATCCGTCAATTTCTCTTCCCCCTTAATGACAACCAAATATCCTCTATTTATAGCCCCCCAAAAAAGGTAACAATTTGAATCCTAATATACCAATTGAGCGGAACATCTCAGATTGATTGGAAAGAAGAAAGGAGAAGTCAAGTAAGAGAAAAACATACCCCTGAAAATCGGGATTCGATCTTGACATTCTCAGATTTGGATTAGATTTGAGGGATATTTTTCTAACCCAAGTCAATAATTGAGGGCTCGAGAGGAAGAGATTAACATTTGGACGGAGGATTTGAAATGTCGTCGGGGTTCGTTGTTTCTGTCGAGAAAGAAGACGGAATAGTGTGCGAGCACGCGTGATTTTGCACGCGGATGTGTATGCTGAAGGAGTACATGTTGCTCTGTAGATGCACGAGCTTTGGGATTATTTGATTTGGCCAATATTGAAATTAAATTTGGAGAAAAGGAGTGGGTTGCTATATGTATTATTGTATGTATAAGGTTGGATAATTGGGCTGATGGAAAAATGTATTAAGAAAATAATTGCAGGAGGATTGTAAGTATAGGTGTCAATTAGTATGTGTTGTTATGTTGTTGTGGGAATGTGTATGTATTGTCATGTATCCACGTGTTGTAGAGGCTTAAATGGGTAGGTTAGGCGTTATTGGGTAGGAAGTTGTTTAGTTGTAGGTATTAATTAGGAAATTCAACTAAAAAAATTTAATGGGGCGAATTAACATTAGTTAATTAACGAGCTTCTAAATTTCGACAAAGTAAAATAATTACTTTAATTTTTAAACTAATTATCTTGAATAAAATCTATTAATTAAGCCAAACTATTTAACAAAATATTTAATTAAAACAAAATCTTTTTTTGAGACGGTTTTCGAATAATCGCAAAAGTAGTAATTAAGAATTTTACTATAGATAAATATATATGTTCCAAAATTATAAAAATGACAATTAATTAAGAATAACAAAAAAAATATTTTGGATTTTTGCAAGCAAATTATTTTAAAATTGTTTTAAATGAAGAAACTCGATTATTAATTTATGTTGTAGAGGGTCAAAATTGGGTGTCAACATGGCGTACTCTAATAGTCTTCGAGACTTTGGGTACTACAGGTGTTTTAAGGTTGAGGAGGTTAGACGTGCTATTAGCTGGATAAGGAGGGGGAGTGCGATAGGGCCCGATGAGATTCTGGTGGACTTTTGGAAGAGCACTGACAAGGCAGGTTTGGAGTGATTGACTAAGTTGTTTAATGTTATTTTAAAGACTGCTAAGATGCCTGATGAATGGAGGTGGAGTACTATGGTTCCATTGTACAAGAACAAGGGTGATATCCAAAACTGTAATAATTACAGGGGTATCAAACTACTAAGCCACACTATGAAGATTTGAGAGAGAGTGGTGGAGATGAGGGTGAGAAGAGGGGTGTCAATCTCAGAGAACTAGTTTGGATTCATGCCGAGGCAGTCGACTACTGAAGCAATCCATCTTATGCAGAGACTGGTGGAGAAATTTAGAGAAACAAAAAGGAATCTTCATATGGTGTTCATTGACCTTGAAAAGGCTTATGACAAAATTTTGTGGGATGTTCTCTAGAAGTGTCTGGAGGCTAAAGGTGTCCCG
Organism: Solanum dulcamara; assembly: GCF_947179165.1. Taxonomy (NCBI): domain Eukaryota; kingdom Viridiplantae; phylum Streptophyta; class Magnoliopsida; order Solanales; family Solanaceae; genus Solanum; species Solanum dulcamara. The sequence continues at coordinate 28,485,746 of NC_077243.1, forward strand.
ATTGTGTATATTAGGGCGATAAAAGACATGTATACTGGAGTCAAGACTCGAGTTATGACGGTGGGAGGTGACTCAGAGCATTTTCCTGTTGAGGTGGGACTACATCAGGGATCAATGCTAAGCCCTTTTCTTTTTTTCTTGGTGATGGGTGAGCTGACATGGCCTATTTAGGAAGAGGTTCCATCGTGTATGCTATTTACGAACGATATAATTTTGATTGATGAGACTCGAGATGAAGTTAATGATAGGTTAGAGGTTCGGAGACAAACGCTGGAGTCCAAAGAGTTCAGATTGAGTAGGAACAAAATAAAATACTTAATACTTAGAGTGCAAATTTAGTGTTGCGATGGATGGAGCGGGAAGGGAAGTGAGGCTTTCCACCCAACCTATCCCCAAGACAGAAAGTTTTAAATATCTTGGATCCATCATCCAGAGTAATGGGGACATCGATGATGTCACGCACCACATTGGGGCAGCATGGTTGAAATGGAGGCTAGCCTCTAGAGTCCTGTGTGATAAGAAGGTACCACCTAAACTTAAAAGTAAGTTGTACAGAATGGTGGCTAGACCAGCGTTGTTATATGGAGTAGAGTGTTGGCCAGTAAAGAACTCACATATTCAGAAGATGCATGTTACATAGATGAGGATGTTGAGACGGATGTGTGGACACATTAAGAGTGATAAAATCAGGAATGAGGTTATTTGAGAGAAGGTGGGAGTGGCATTTGTGGTCGACAAGATGAGAGAAGCGAGACTGAGATGGTTTGGGCATGTGCAGAGGAGGGGTGTCGACGCCCCAGTTAGGAGGTGCGAGCGGTTGGATTTGGGGGCTATGCAGAGGGGTAGGGGTAGACCGAAAAAGTATTGGAGAGAGATGATTAGACAAGATATGGGATTACTCCATATCACCTAGGACATGACCTTTGATAGAAAAGAGTGGAGGTTGCGGATTAGGGTAGAAGGCTAGTAGGGATAGAATGGTGTCTTACCGTGTGTCGATTTAGGGTGGTTGTAGGTCTAGGTGTGCCTTTATAGTTGTGTTGCTATTGCCTTTGATTATTGTAGTACTTTGATATAGTTATTGTTATTGTCTTGTAAATTTTGCATTGCATTTTATTTTTATTTTTATTTTTATTTTTACTTTTTATTTATTTATTTTATTTTATTCTTTTTTCTTTATGCTATATATATTATTATTTTTTCTCTACTTGGAACTGTAACTTTCGAGCTGAGGATCTTTCGGAAACAACTTTTCTATCTTCATGAGGTAATGGTAAGATCTACGTACATCCTATCCTCTCCAGACCCCACTTGCGAGATTCCATTGGGTATGTTATTGTTGTTGTTGACGGCTTAAAAAAGAAGTGACGATTGAAAAACAAAACGAACACTTTTACACAATATGACATTGCTCGTTTCTTTTTCATGGATTTGGATCTGTTTCCGGTGACCTGTTTGATCCTAAGAAAGAAGATGATGATCAGAAAAGAGAAAGAAGAAGAAAGGCAACTAATATAGACAGATATTCTGCCTGTATTGCTTAATGGACTCCTTTATTTTGGCCTTCAGATGTCTTGCCCATTATTTGAACATATGCTCACTTATCCAGCATTTGATGTATACACACCTAATACATGTATAGATACTATAGCATACATAATCTAGAATAGATGATTCTAGAAAATAGTATAGGTGGTACCACCTTTTGCTGTCACACAACTATAGTTAGTTACAAGCGTTATTTTTATACTAGATAATTTAAGGTCCGTTATATAATTTCACATCTTTTTTTAGTGAACAACTTCAATATATTATTTTATAATCTGTTTCAAATGTTCGTACGACATCTATGCCTCGTTAACAACACAATTTGGAAAAGCTAAATTTCAATCTTCTATGCAGCAATGAAATAGAGAATTATGTTAGATTATAAGTTAGTACATTTCATTAGATTATGACTTAGCACATTTTATGTTCGGGAAGTATATAAAATATTGATATCTTTAAAAAAATTCATCGATCTTCATATATTTTTGTAAGTGCTATCTATTTTCCATAATGTTGTTATCTTCTTTTTGTAATATTTGCACCACAAACCTTGCATTTGATAATATACAAATATTTAATCAACCAATATGTAAAGACCGTTTTAAAGCCTTTCAAATTTCTGTTACTTCAATTCATGTATAATTTGTTTGTGGTTTGCTTTGTCGATGAATTTTGTGATACATTTTATTATTGTCTTCGATAAGTAGAAATACTTCTATTTATTTTGATTTTAATATTAAAAGTATTTATTTAAAAATTAATTTTAAATTCCACAACAATTAAAACAATCATGAAAGCAATTTTATTTTTATAAATAAAATAACAATTATCTTATGTGAAATTCTAAATTATATTAATAACTTTTTTTGATATTGAACTCTAAATATCATACCGTAAAAAAAATCTGAATCTTACCCCCACAAAATAACCAATAAACTTATTTTTCTTTTTTCGATTGTTTTTCCCTTTATTTATTTTTTTAATTTTTCTCTTCTTTTTCTTTTTTATTTTTAAGCTCATCCTTTTTCTTTAGCTTGTATTTTAGTATTCCTTAGAAATTGAATATTAAACTTTTTTTCTTTAAATTTTTTCTGTTAAATAGTTTATCATATTTGATATTAAGAAAATATCCTACAAGAAAATAAAAAATCGAATTTTTAATCGTTCGATGAATACATTATCAAAATTAACAATTTCCTGATAGTAAAACATTGTTTTCTCTTTTAGTCACCAAATTTGACATTTTTAAAAATTAAATAAAAACTATTGATACATCATTTTTATATTTTAATAATCAAAATATGAACTTTAGTAGTGGTCATATTATGTAACATAATACTAAAAGCATGTTTACGCAGTAATCCTTAAGAGTATTTTTAGGAACAAAAAAGTAACTATTTAAACACATTTTATTTTAAATTAGTTCAAAACTTTATTTTCTAAAACATGTTCAAACAAGCTTAACATTTATTATTGTTTGTCAGAAGTTCGCTAATAGTAACTCTTCATTTTAACACAATTATAAAAGGAAAAATTACTTGGGCAAGTACTTTTTAATAATTAATTACTGATTATAATGATACATTTTATTTATTACCATTTATAGCAATACATAGTAATACTATGATAAATCTACACTTGTATTAAAAGCAAATTATGCATGCAATATAAATATATTATAAATATTTTAAAATATATTATGCTTGTTTGGTAAGAAATTGACACAATGTATTATAAGTAAATTAAATCGTGTGATAAATATATTATCCATCAATAAAATTTGCATTATATGTGTTTTATAAATTATTCTATCTAATATGTATTAAACAGTATTATAAATGTATTATAAGTGTTAAGCGAAAAAGAAAATATAATTGTTATAAATGGTAAATATTTTCTTAATAAAACATATTTATGTAAGTTTTCCATTATAAAAAGGAAAAATTACTTGATTGAGTGTTTTTAAAAAATTAATTACTGATTTTAGCGATATTTTTTTATTTATTATCATTTATAGCAATATATAGCAATATTATGATAAATCTACACTTGTATTAAAAGTGAATCATGCATACAGTATAAATGTATTATAAGTGTTTTAAAATATATATTACGTTTGTGTAGTAAGAAACTGGCATAATGTATTATAAGTCTATTAAAGTATGTGATAAATGTATTATCCATCTATAAAACTTGTATTATATATGTTTTATAAATAGTTCTCTGCAATATGTATTAAAACTGTATTATAAATGTTCAATGAAATTTTTTTATTGCTATAGATGGTAAATATTTTCTTAATATCGTATATTTATGTAAGTTTCCCTTATAAAAATATTCTTATAGGCCCATACCAAAAGTATAATGACATGTATGAATTCTTCTAGATTTTTATTTTGACAATTAATTATACAATTATTATTTACCCTCGCATTGACAATATAATTACGAATATGCCATTGATCGTCATGGCTCTTCTATATAGTAGAAATATTTCAGTCGTTTTCTTACTTGTAGCTTTGTATAGAATAGGCAGAAAAAATACAAATCAGAAAATTTCCAAACGATTCTATCTAGTACATTTTTACTCTATTCTCCTTCAGGATCTTCCTTGTTTCTCTATTTTAGCCGTATCATATTGTTTTTCCTAGCTTTTCTAATGCCCCTTTTATGTACGTAGTTGCCCTCATATAACTATGAAGGAGTTCAATGCCCTTGGTTTAAAATATTATTTCATCCTTCTCTATATATTACACAGTATGCTGAGTATTTTTCATTTTCCTTAAAATAATTCTCATTTGTACTGTTATGTTAAATGACCTGTGTGATGCGAAGAACATAGTTAAAAAAAAAAATACAAGTGCAAATAACAACAATTACACAACCCTGTTACTAATCAAGCATCCAACCACAGAAATGCAAGGCGCAATGCCAAGGTTCAGCAGAACAAAGTTGAAATCCTACCGCCGCATATGACTGGTTTCTCTGGCTACTAACAACTATAAATACTTATGGCAAGGAAATACAAAATTCTCCAAAGAACCAAAGGGGAATTAAGTTGACAAACGAGGGCCATTCCAATGATTGCTTATGCCCATGAAGGCCTACTCTCCCTTGCAATATCATTCTTGATAGACTTCTGGATCCTTTTCACTACAAAGAAATACTGCCAAAGGCACAACAGAAGGGGCTTATTAGCAATACAATAAATCCAATATTTTATTAATGCACAAAGTGTACTTCAGTCTGAAAGTTCACCTGGAATGCTAGTATAAAAGGAATTAGCACTTTGCCCCTATTGTTTGGGTTTGGACCTTCAATCAGTTTTTGGTCAACCAAAATACCCTTGCTTCCACTTAAAACAGCATCTGTAATAGTTTGGACTAAACTGGGTATCCATGCAGTTCCACTTGGAAGAATCTGTAAACAATAAAGACCACTGCTAGTACACAGAAAAACTTTGCCGAAGGATGATATATATATATTAATAGAAACGAATTGAAGAATAACCCAAACCTTTTCGTCACTTTCATTCTTGTTACATCTGCCACTATTCTCAACCAAGACAACAGGAATTGAGGCAGCCTAACAGCAAAGACAGCAACATAGTTGAGCAAAAATGATCAAATATAACAGTATTGCAAAATGCATTACAAAAGCCAACTTGTTCTCGCTGGTCCACGTAAACTTGCTATCAAGATGGCAAGTTAGCTAGCAAAACTGCTCTACCACAATCCCACTTCCATTCTCTTGCTTCACAAAAAAGAAGAAGAAAACAGAAGGGAAACTGATTCTTTGCCCATTGGCGTAGTTTCAATATATTACCTTTAACTATCAAAAAGAAGCAAAAAAGAAGGGAAAGCCAGTCTTTGACTTTTGTCTTAGACCCTTCCCAAGTTTCTGAACTGAAGTTCAAGTAACGTTTGAATATCAGACAGCTTTTGGTGTTCTATGATTCACCTCCGAATAATGAGTAGGTAGTTCGATCCTTTTTATTTTGATCTTTTTAGTAAACTGATGGGGGGATGAGGAGCCGACACACACACACACCCCTCTTTTTGATAAGTACCAGAGACCGTTGAAAGTATAGATTTCAATTAGGATCTTTTTATACCTTCTAGCGTCCACAGATGAACAGACTGTCTAAGTCTAACAAAGACAAGTACTGGGAACAAACAAACTTTTACTGGCAAGGCTCTTCATTAGCTGATGCTTGATAAAGTACCAGCCATGATCTTCCTCCCCATGCATGTCATGCACATAAATTAAAACATGTACTAAGTCTATTTGGAGTCAAGGAAAAGGAAGGGGTCACAAATACCGCCTGACAACCGCAGGAAGAACAAGACCATGAACTAGACCAGAAGATGCCGTGTTGTCAGAATGTAAACTAAGCACGTTAAGAGGAATTTTGTGGAGAAGATAATGAATTAGACCAGAAGATGTCAAGTTGTAGAATGTAAAATAAGCACGTTAAGAGAATTTCAGGGAAAAGAGATGGTTAACTGATCCCTGTTTTACAATCATCATACGCAGGAAGACACTCAACAAGGAAAGGAAGCAAGTGTGGAGGCCGATGTGACTTCTTCCTAATAATGGTGATTGGTGACAGAAACAGTCCCATCTTTAAGTGAAGGACCTCAAGAGAGGCACTGCCATGTATGTATGAGTGTCAAACTCAAGCATCTTTTAATCAGACACAGAAACTCCAACATCGAAACATCATTCAGGAGAGTACAACAAAAAAAAGGATCTATATTCAAATTGTGCATAAGAATTTGATTCAAGAGAAAGTGAATTGTACAAGATTGTGATCATCCTGAAAATATAACTTGAGCAAGAAGAGAAAGTACAATATTGTGACCAACCTGAATATCTTGTTTCCTAATTCGAGCCCCCATCCGGACAATTCTCAAAAGTCCCTCTGATCTTCGGGACGTGAATTCGTCATAAGTCAATCCATCAGGAGGGGAAAGCTGAGCATGAGTGAGAACCACAATTCCTCGGCGCCATATTTCCTTACCAAAACTATCAGTAATAGCCTTCACAATCTGCTTATCCAAGTTATCCACTCTATATGCATCCAGACGATCCACATATAGCAAAACATCAATTGTCTTGTTCAAGAGGAACCTGTTTGAAGCCAAATTACCAGAAGATCATGATATGAAAATAAAGGGGGGAAAGACCAGATAAAAAGAACATTGTCGTTTGTAGCTGGTTAGAGTTAATGAGTTATGCAGGTATTAGTAATGTAGGGATTAGTTATGAGTGAACCTATGTATTATTTTATGTAGGTATTAGTTATGATTAGTTATACAAGTATTAGTAATATATGTAATAGTTATTCCACCCTCTATCCTACATTAAATAATACTTAGATTCCCTCATTACTTATACATGTATTAGTTATGTAGGTTTCTAAATTGTCAACCAAACGTCTTATTAAATTTATACATGAATAACGTATTTCCTACCTACCTACCAAGCATCGTATAAGTTATACAAAAATTAATACATGGATAACTTGTTTCTTTTCCAGCTACCAAACGACCCATTAGGATCGTCCGGTTTGTGGGATAAGGGATAATAATCCTGGGATAAAATGCAGGATTACTTTATCCCGCGTTTGGTTGAATTTTTTATTCTGGGATCAGTTTTTATTTTTATACCGCCTTCAAGGCGGGATAAAAATCCCGGACAAACACCAAAATGACCAACATGCCCTTTTCCAAGACTCTTCTCTCAAAGTCCTTTAAAATATCTAAGGCTAAAATTGGAAATAAAAGGTAATACCTTATATCAATTTATCTAGAGCAAAACCAAACACGCGTTTTGTATTACATCCCATTTTTAGTCCAATGAACCAAACATCTTTGAAAATAAGTATATCCACTAAATAATCCGGTATTCCTGTAGTATAATCCCGGTACAACTTGTTCACCAACCAAATATCCCCTAATAGGATTAAGCACAAGAATATATTATCAGAATAGGCCTTACTTCTTTATGAGATCAAGAGCCTGGTCATTGACGTATCCTCCTTCAACAAGCCCTGGGGTATCAATTATGTTTAGTGTAAACCCTGCTCGTAAACGCGAAACCATCACCGGTCTGGGAGTTTCTGACTGAACAATCAACAATTTTATTTTAGTATCCATAACTAGAAGAAAGGCAATAAACCTTTCACTTCTTCAATTTAATGCTGCAGGCAATACATACCTGAAATGCACTAACAGCAACTGCTCTTTCCCCGATAATTGAGTTCACCGTTGATGATTTTCCAACACCACCTTTCCCCATTACTAGAATCGTCAGAGTACTGACATTCTACAACAAGTTAAACGAAGAGGGTGGCATTACATCAGACAGTACATTAGAGCAATAAAATCAACCATTTTACACAAATGAAGCACAAAACAAATGAATATCAACAGCAAAGTACTAAGCACTTGTCTACTTTGGGGAAATAACAAATGCTAACAACTCCACTCTTTACAGTTCAACTGAAGTACTGAACTACTAACAAGAACCACCTTCATATCTATTTATATGGCACCTTTCATATCAAGATGTTCCAAAATGATTGGTATTGTTATATAAATAATATTGTTATATAAATAACACTTTTCTATGTAACCACCACAACTTTCAAATATGTAAATTCCTTTGCTTCCAATTGCAAATTTTAATGCAACAATTCTTATCAAACTGAACCTTTTTTATAACCGTGGTGTCCGGGATTTGAAACAAAGACCTCATAGTTCTCACCCACTTCATTGACCATTAGGCCACACCCTTGGGTGCACTAAACCTTTTTAACAACTAATTTAATATTTCTCCACCATAAATACAATATACAAATTAGACCAGCCTGCCATAATAATTTCATAATCACCTTGCGAAGCAATGGCAAGCAGATAAGATGTCACTTTGAAAGATACTGCAACATTTTCCTATGATGACCCAGTCAAAGGAGTATACTATATTGTTCCAAAAGATCATTTTGCACTGTGAGCTTGGATAACGGGGGCAATGAGGAGTTAGACAAGTATCTAAAGACTGTATGGCCTATGTACTCTGGATAAGATCCAGTAGAACGTCGACCACAAGGCACAGGGTGAGAGAAACTTATAAGCGGGGCTAGTGACTGGTCTGAAAAAGAGAACCTGATCAGCAAAAGAAATCAGTTATCAGTGCCTATGCTGACCATTCCGATTTTAATGTAGAACATGAAAACTCTAGACTGTAGAAGTCAAGCTAACATGACACAGTGTCACCATTATATAAAATGAAACAACGAGAGTAACAAATAATTCGAATCAGAATGATGTAAGGGGAATTGGTTAGAAAAGAGATGCGCACCTCCTGTTTCAGTTTCCCCAGTAATTCAAGCAACTTGGATTGAGTGGCAGCAGGAAACTGCTGTATTCCGGCCCATTCTCTAATTATTTGAGATGCCATGGATAGCTAAGAGGGAAAACAACTCCAGGTTAGAACTAAAATCACAGGGAAATTAGAAAATCCACTGTTTAGAGTCAAAAAAACAGAGAAAATGATAGAATTATCCTACAAAACCTCAGTACTAATCTAACCTTGAACCAATATAGTAAAAATTTAACATTAGGGTTTTGCTTCAGTAAATAACCCAATTTCAAAACTAGAATATAAATCAGAGAAATTATGAAGACATCCAACATAAACCATATATCTTGGTCTCAAAGAGCAGAATTTTCGTGGATAGCGTGTACACCAGTAAAGCTTAAAAGTGTGATGAAAAAGAAGAAGAAGAAAGCATAGAATGGGGAGAAAGCTCACCAATTGGATAGAGAAATGCAGTCAATTAATACGAATATCCAGATATGGAGGAGCTATTAGCTGAGGAAGAGAGGAAGAAGGGTTTAAGCTGGGAAAATCTTGGACGGCCTTATCGCTTTCGTATTTTGGTCCGCCCTTTCTCTCTCTCCTGCCCTTTTTATTTTTTGGTTGTTGGGACAACTATAAGGTTTTTATACAATTTCAATCTTTAGTGTTGTTTGACCCAAATAATTTTTGATTTTTTTAAAAAAAAAATGAAGAATTGATGTTTGGTCATATAATTTATCAATATTTGAAAAATATATTATTATGATCCTAAAGGTCATTTTTGATAATTTTCATAAAATGACCGTTTTATCACTTTCGATAGTATAGAGTCATATTTGATCAGTATCTGAAGTTGGTTTCATGAAATTCCTTGAAAAGTTGATATTTTTGGTTAGCTATGAGTTTTACAGGCTTAAATTGCTTTAAAATGGTATTGAGGCCATCTAGAGTTTCGGGTCTTGGAATGGGTTCCGTCGATTCCATCAGCTTCGGAACGTTGAATTTGATCTAGGAGAATTGACGGAATCATATTTGGAGTTATATCATGGATTTGAGGCGTCGAGTTGTAAATTTTTGAGTTTTTGGCCATAGAGTTGACTTTGGTCAACATTCGGTAACCAGATGCTCGGAATTGAATTCTAAAGATCCTGAGTTTGATTTAGTGTTTTGAGGCCTAAAGTTAGTTTCATTGCGACTTATTGGGTTCCGAGTCAAAGAGACCTCGAATTTTGGAGGTTCCATTGAGTCAGGAACGTGGAAATCAATATGGTAGCATATAAGGTTTGTGTGCGCGGGATTTCGAACGAATTCTGTGGATCGATTCAATGAGTTTAAGGCTTGTTTGAAATTGTTGTGTTTCTGGTGTCTCTTAGACCTCATGATCGCGAGGGAGTGAATCGTTTTCACGATGATCGTGTTTGCGATGTCCAATCGCTTTCGCGATGGTCGAGTTTGCGAAGGACCCATCACTTTTGCGATGGCCGAAATTTTATCGGAGTTTGCTTAAGCGACATTGGGTCGCGATCGTGATGCCCGTGAAAGCGATCCGTAGTTCGTGAAAGCGATATCTAAGAGGGATTTAGCTTGGGTTTAAGCCTTTTTCATCATTTTTGAGTTTGTGAAGCTTGGAAAAGGGATTTTCAAGAAAAATTTTGAGGCAAACCTATTGGGTAAGTGATTTTAACCCATAATCTTTGCTTAATTGTGGATTTTAACTTGAAAATTGATAATTTTGAATTGGTGAAATTGGGGTTTTTCAAGAACATTGGAAATTTTATTTAAATGGTGATTATGATCTGATTTGAACTCCTTTTTCGAAACGATTTTCATCAATAATCTCCTAATGCTGTGAGGAATGTTTTCATCCAAAAAATTTCAGATTTAGACCCCATTTTTGGAATTGGATTTTTGAGCCATTTTGATTATTTTCCTAAATTTCATATTTTTGGTGTCGTTAGACTCGATTTTTAATTGTGAATCATTATTTGACTAGATTGTGGTGTTTGAGAATATATTCGGAAGGGGAAGGCTCACATTATTGATTGATCGCCATTTTGACTTAGGCAAGTAAACTTCTAAAACTCCGTAAATCTTATAGAATTCCGAATTTCCTTTCTTGTATATATTGGGGAATAATGGGGATGAGGTTACGGGTTGAATTATTTTGTGAACTAATTTTAATTGATAGATGGGATTAATAAAAAAGGTATTATGTGTTAATGTTGTGATTCAAACTGTGATATGTCGTGATCTTGAATCTATGTGTATTTGTTGAGATACTTTGATAGCCTCATTGTGATTATGGATTGTTTGAACTTGTCATTTTCCTCATTACATGTGTAAGCATGCTGATTGTATTCTGTTCTGGAACACTGTGATGGGATAGACCTGATTGTGAGGCCGGTGTCATTTTCGCCTGGAGATTGTGATACCAAGATCATTTTCGGTGAGAACGTGATGCCGAGGTCATTGTCGGTGGGAGTGAGTGATGTCGAGGTCATTTTCAGCGTGATTATGATGTCGAGGTCTTTGCCGGCAGTTGCACACCTGTATGATCATTGAGTGTGCATATACTTTCCTGCATATCTTGTGTGGTGGACTTGATACTTGTATTTGACTTGTGATTATTTGTAAGTTATGACCTATGACATTGAGCTACGATTTCGGTTACTATTCAAACTGTTTATCATGGACTGTTAGGTTGGGCTGATTTTCTGTGCAGGTTGTAGTTAAGGAGGTTGGTGTAACACCTCCTAAAATGTTGTATGTAGTATTTCAATTCTCGACGAAAATAATATTGTTTCTGTATTTTGGGCATAACTTTTCATAGATTAGTCCAAATTAGGTAATTCAATTTTTTAAATAACCCCAACATCATTACCTACAACTTTCATGAAGACCATATCTTAATATTCAGAGGTTAAGTAGATCATATAAATTAATCTTTGCAAGACATAGTGTTGTGATGAAATGGAGTGTTTGTAGAATAAAAATCATATCTCACTGTAAGATGCTCCAAATTGGCTTATTCTTGAACGACATGAAACTAGACTTTTATATCTACAATTCTTACGAAGATACCAAATCCTAATAGGGAATTTATCTTGTTCAAACGCAGCTTCGAAAAAGGGTATTCCGTTAAAAGAGAGCTCATCTCACCTACCATGAAAAGATCTAGAACCATTTGACATCATCCATGACATCAAAATCCTCCATTGAATTTTCAAGATCATCCTTTGTAATTATTTTTATTTATTGTTAGGTCTCTCCTCCACACCTATAAATACCCATCTTATTTCTTTATTTTATTCATCAAGTTTTCTTAAGCAATTCGTCTCTCTATACACTTCTTTACTCATTCTCAAATATAGTTTTAGTTTTATAGTATAAAAATACTATTTCGGTGATTCTTATACTCCGGGTAGTATACAAAATGCTCCGATGAGAAGAAAAGGCTAGAGGTGCAAGAGTGTTCCAATTCGGAGTAAATCTTCAGATTTAAGGTATGTAAGACTTTCATAACATTGGATTGAGTTCGTCCATGCGCCCAATATTTAAATTTATTATAATTGAGTTATATTTGAGGTTTATCCAAATCTTTAATTCTAAATGAATTAATTCTTCTTCTATTGAGTTAAATATATTTATGCATTGAGATTATTATTATTTATATCTCTCATATTATTGGAATTATTGTTCATGGCTACTTTCCCATGAACCCTAATTGATTTGATGTTTATGAATATTTTTACACATGTTTTGAGTAAGGATGTTAGCTTTTAATAATCATTGATAAAAAGAGTAATTTGAATTAATACTATATATGGATTTTATTGAGTTTTGAAAGAGCAAAAGAATTGAGTTTAAATGAATTTGATTCTTTGGATTAAATGATGTTTTGAGCAAGATATTTTGATGAGATGTAAATGATATTTTTGAAGTATAATGATTGATGAAGAGGTAATGAGATGAGTTTGATGATTTAAATTAAAGTCCTATGAGACTAGATGATGAGGTTAATATGAGCATATATTTTGGGAGTAGTATTGAGCACCGAGTTGGGTAATAGTCTAATTGATTCAAACCTCAGAACTACGTAGCCAGCGTAGGATGGAGGCTATGCCTCTTAAGTCCCAAAAAGAGAACTTTGATAATTGAATCCAAGATAGTGATGTCCTTTACCCTGGCAAGGTATTGGATGGATGTGGCAACGACATCGCTTCGTTGTATCATCACTAGCTCATAAGTGATGGTTGTCGGTTAGAGAAACTCTAGCTGAGTAAGCATTGCTTATTATTATTTTTAAATTTGCATTACATATTAATATTGAGTTGATGTTGAGGTTTGAGCCGAGTCTTCCAGAGAGGAATTTCTTGATATTTGTCCTTACTTTTCTGCCATTTTACATACTCGTACATTCCATTTACTGACGTCATTCGACCTGCATCATTTTATGATGCAGATACAGGTGTTAGAGATCCTCAACAGGTGCATCGTTGAAGATCATTTCTTTTCAATTATTTGGTGAGTCCTTCTTGTGTTTGGAGGAACTCTTTATCCTTTTATTATTGTTGAGTGTGATGTTTCTTTTGAGGTAGACATGAACATGTCATTGGCACCATCTGATAGCGTTAGAGGCTTCATAGACAGAGTTTAATGATGTAATTAGAGTAGTTCTCCTTTGAAACTACTTCTCCTAAAAATTTATTTCTTTCATTTGATGTTGATGATGTTGATCCCACCTAAGTATTCATATTAAGTCTTCCGCTTATGAACGAATAAGTGATGAGACCAAGTGGTTCTCTTGGAAGCCAGAGATGGTTTCTGAGTGTTGGTGTCACGCCCCGGGAGGGTACCCTAGACGTAACTGGTACCCAAAGGCCATTTCTGACCTCCGAGCGAACCACCTGGTCCAGTCACACATTCATTCAATCACATTCTCTTAGTAGAGACTCAATTAATGAGATACTATTCATAATATGGGGCCGAAGGCCAAACATTCATTAACTCAACAAACAAATATAATAAGACTCCTCAAAATGACCGCTCAACCTCCCCACACTTCAGTCTATGAAGCCTCTATCAAAGTCTAAAAGGTGCCAATGACAAGTCCATGGCTACCAACAAATCAAAATAAGGGAAATGACAACAAAACTGTACAAGAAGGCTCAACATCCTCCGGGAACTAAGAGGACTCACCAACTAGCGGGAAGTGTATGTGGATCTTCAACGGAGCGCCGGTTGATGATCTCTAGTACCTGTATCTGCATCATAAAATGATGCAGGCCAACTGGCGTTAGTACATGGAATGTACAAGTATGTAAAATATCCGAATACAACGAACATCAAGGAAGAATCAGTCAACTCGGAATCTCAACTCATATACATATATATATAGGACAACTCACTCAAATGTCCTAAGTCTAAACAAGAATATGATTTAGACGGGACCAATCACATATCATTCAACTCAGTCTGACTCAGAGTACTATCAAGACCTATTTGGGAGTTTCTCTTATCCGACAACCATCACTTATAAGCCAGTGACAGTACAACAAGCCAACGTTGTTGCCGCGTCCGTTCATACTTTGCCAGGGCATGAACGAGTCAACCAATCATGGATCCAATCCAACCAAGTCCTATAATGTCAGGACAAACCTCTCGGGGAAGCATCCGACTTTAACGGTTCAATCCTCCTTACGTTTGGCAACACAGGTATTGGGTTCGAGTATGGACTATACTCTTGCCCAATTCGGTGCTCGATACTCCTCCTAAGACTCAATGCTCATAAAACTCCATCCAATCAACTCAATCAACTCATATCGACAAGTCTCATTACAACCTTGTCAACTCATAAACTCTATCAAAATCAAATCTCTTCCAATCGCACTATCCTATCAATCTCAATCATCTCTTCAAAAGAAATTTAAATGCACATTTATAGCAACATATAGATATAATCAATCATTACCTCCATCCATTTGAGAAATCTTTGTGACTCATCACAACTTTAAGACTTTAAATTGACATTTTAAAATCGACAACAGTTTTAGAAAAATAACATCCTTTATCATAATCTAAATAATTAAAAAGGTCAATAAAACATATTTAACAATTCATCCTTATCAACTCATACTCACATAAAGGCCTATTTTAGGGACTTCTTAGCTCAACAACATCAATACATATAGAATCAAATAATTAGGGGACAAAACTCATTTAAACTTAACCCATACCAAGAACTCTATTTTCATGAACATCTAACCTCAAAGCAAGAGTAGGGCACATGGGTGGACTCAACCCATGTTTTGGATAGCCTTACATACCTTAGAATAGACTCTTGAAGAAACCTTGTTGTTGGGTCTTCAATGGAAAGCTTGAAGTCTTGAAGCTCTTGGAACAATCTCTTGTTGGAAATGGAGAAGAAGAAGAAGAAGAAGAGAGAGAGAGAGAGAAGCTCCTAGGGCTTTTAGAGAAAGAGTGAGGCTGTAAAAATGTGTTCCCAAAAGACCAAGGGTAATACATATATAATTTGGGACAATTCCCAAATTGCCCCTTCTCAAAGTTCTGAAAAATAGGCAAAAATGCACCTGGCGCGATAATGGCGCATCGCGCCATTGCAGCACCAGGCTGATTACGCCTAAAACCTGCACATCTCGTAGTGGCGCGCCACACCAAGAACCAAACTACTGAGGCATGTTTCTGGCGCGATAGTGGCTCGTCGCGCCCTTATAGCGCCAAGGCCAATATTTTCTGGGTTCTGGAAATTGGCTTGAAAAACCCTGCACACCTTTTAGTGGCGCGCCGCGCTAGAGCCCAAACTACTAAGGCATGTTTCTGGCGCGATAGCGGCGCATCGCGCCACTGCGGCTCCAAGCCCAGTTTTCCAGCAATTGCAACCCAGGCCAGAAACTCTGCTGTACTAGTTCATCTTAAGATCGTCATATCTTTCGACTCTGAACTCCAAAATTTACATTCCTGGTGGCGTTGGAAAGAAGACTCGACGACCATTAATTTAATAGGTCGTGGGTCACCCAGATCGTCATATATCAAAAGATAGGGTTGTTAGAAGTCAACCCCTCATGCGAACTCCTCCTCAAACTTAGCCACGACGAATCTTTTTGGTCTTAGCTCGGCCCTAGGGGTCCTCCGTGACCCCACATCACCTCCAACACTCCCCAATTACTCGGGGACTCATCTTAACTCAAGTACACACTTCTAAATAATTGGGTTCGACCCTGCACGAATACAAGAAGGGTTCGAATCCTAGGGAAGAATTTTGAGGGGCGTTACAGTTGGCCACGCCTAGGGTACCCTCTCGGGGCGTGACAGTTGGGTTGGGTTGGAAAGGAGTATTATTCACTTTTCTAATCACCGAGGCTTTCAAAAGATTTAGAGAGGTAGCTATTGACATCCGGCGAACTCTCTTATTCTTTTATTTTATGCTTTCCTCTACTTGAGAGTCAAAGACATACTTGAGACTTGTATTTTCATTACAATTCTGATTTAATGACCTGTAAATATGATAACCAGTCCTTGGGGGTTATTTACGTTTGAAAGACTTTCACTTTATTTATTTATCTAAGCTATTTTAAATTGTTTTTGCTTTAATTTCCGTAAATATTGGGTTTTAGGCTGATTTGTCCGGTGAAAAAGAATAAGTGTCATCACACCCGAATTCAGATCGTGACATATATTTGGCAAACATCCTAAGTTCCCAAGTTTTCGAAAAAACTAGAACTTGGAAACTTAAGAAGTTTTAAAAATTTAAAAATTACCCCAAACTTTTATAGTTTATAGAAACACTCATCATTTATTAATTCCAACTAATATTTATCTACCAACTTACTCCATTAACATGGTTAATCAAACACCATTAAATAACATATCTATCCACCTCCCCCGAAAAAGAATAGTTTGAGTAACAAGGGTGAGAAAAAAGAACAATTTATTTTTAATGCGATTAATGTATTGTTCTTGCACATATTATTATTATTTTATTGTTGTTGTTGATTATTATCAATTATGTTATAAGTTTTTTTTAACGGAACATGTTCATTACAAAATGATAATACAAACTTATGGGTATTTTTAGAACTTACGGGTACAAAATAATATTTTTGAAACAATCAAATATTATTGGGAAAATTTGTGGACAAATGCATGAACTTCACCCAAAAATAATTTGCCAAAAATATTTGAGAATTTGGGGCCAAACATTACCTATATTTATACTCTAAAACTATTTAAATATAAATTCATTTAGTCAAAACTATTTAGTTTGGTAGCAGAACTTGCTCAACATAATTAGAGACCTAAAATAAAATTTTAATTAAAGCCCTAAAATATAACAAACTTCATTTATATTTATTTACTTTTCTGACTTTTTAAATGCAAATTATTACTTAATATCTTTTTTAAAACTAATTTCTTTGAATATATTATTATTATTATTATTATTATTATTAAATTTAGTGAAGATTTTATCATTAACGTTTAAAAATATCTTTTTCTGAGACAATTATTATATAAAGGCTTGAGTCATATGGAACATCTTAAAGTTGTCCTCATATTTTACTTAGACACTTCAACAAACCCTTTTTTCCTATTAGACACTCCAATCTTAAAAATTAAATATCTATCAAATATTTTTCTGACACCTAGTCAAAAGAGGAAGTGTATGTAATACACATGCAAATAACATGGCAAAATAACAAATCAAATGAAGACATGTGGCATTTTAATTTAAAATAATTATAAAATAAATTTTGATAATAAAAAAGTCTAAATTTAAAAAGAAATGAATTCAAATAAAACAAAAAAAGAAAAAATCTACTTAACCCACCCCAAACCACCCCCTTTCTTCTCTTTCCCCTAAAAGCCACCTTTTGTCCACCATTATTCTTCTTCATTTAGAAAAATGGAGGTTTTACGATATACTAAGTATGATTCACTATTTCTATTACTCTTTAGGCATTCTTTCTTATTTCCATTTTAAATTGATAGTGTTTTTTTTCTCTTAAATCAATTCTTTTTTTTTGGTTTCGAATTTGCTTTTTTTTTTTTTTTTCTGTTTCTACTCATTTTGTGGGAGAAGAAGGCGTGTGGATTGGGGTCGGGGTGTGTGTAGGAAAAGGTGAATTTGAATAATGGTCATCATTTTTTCAGCGAAGAAGACGTAGATGATGGTCTCCATTTTTACCGGCAAAGAACACGTGGATGGTCTCCATTGTTTCCAGCAAAGGAGATGTAGATGGTGGTTTCCATTGTTTTTCGAAGAAAGACAACGAAAGGTATTTCTATAACTGAAAATTAATATAATAACAAGAAGATTAAAAAAAAAAGAAAAATTGTAAGAAAATTTTGATGTGAACTGCAATCATTGCAGTGAAGAAGTGGTGACATCAGGGGTCATGCAATTATCAGAGAAAGGAAATAGAAAAAGATTGTTCTGATTTTTTATAAATATAATGAGAAAGAAGATTAGTTGACTCAAAAATTATTTTCCTTGATAAATATTAAAAGAAATAAAATAATAAAAAGCAAAAGAAAAAAGTTGCAGAAGAGAAAAACCCAGAAAAAAATTTGGAGAAGAAAAATGATGTGAAGAAGACATGCTAGTGGGGTGGAATGGAAGTGGGGGGTGAAGGAGGGGGTTGATTTTCCTTTTATTTTTTTGTTAAAAATTATTATTTTAACAAATAAATAATTTTTATGTCATTTATTAGAGCCAAATGTCAATAAAGCAAAAATAAGTGTACTTTTTCAAAAGAAAAAAGAAAAATATCATTTGGGATATCTTCACACGCCCATCGAAAGTGAAGAACACGTTTTGGCCACAACAGTCATTTGTGTTTAATAGGTACATATTTTGAATATTTTAGATGTTCAATAGATACTAGTCCTAGTTGAAATGTCTAAGTTAAATGATGGATAATGTGAGTGTTAGTACGGATGGGCATTCGGTAATTCGATTCGGTTTTGTACTGAACATCAAACCGATTAATTCAGTTCGGTTCGATTTTTTTAAATCGGTTCAGTTCGATTTATTAAATTTAATTTTTTCTGTTATGGGCCTACTTAATGGTTTTTTTAGATTTTATATTATATGATGTTTTGTTTGATTTTTCAGTCTAAAGTGTTAAAGCTAAAGCTTTTGCTCAATCTTCCATCTTCAAAAGTGTACTCTGTTTTGGTGGAATGTTGATCCAACAATAACAATTTTCTGAGCATTAGAAATAGGGCCATCAATAAGGAGAATAAGTGTAACAGAAAATTGATCACGGAGAATAAGTCTCTTAGAGAATTCGATAAGAGGAATTGAATGACCCATACAGCCATACCAGGAGAAGTACACACTCACAGACCAAATCTGTGAGTTTGTCTTAATTTGATAATATTGTTCTCCAAAGTGTTTATATAGGGAAAAAAAGGAGGCTAACAATCAAGTAATGAACTTGCCACTGCATTTTAATTCAACACTAACAAATTACTAGATCTTACACCAAAAACTTGGATTCATAAAGAATGCTTGGAAATTGAAATCTCCAAAATTCATAAATTTTGGTTAAATCGAAATAGCGAAATACAACAATCACATTATCGAAAACCGAATTGAAAAAATAAAGTTACAAAAATATGAACCGAAAACCGAACATAAAATTGAAATACCAAAACTAAAAAATCAAAATAATTTGATTCGGTTCGGTGCGGTGTTTCGGTATTTATGCCCAGCACTATGTTTTATAATTAATTCCTAAGTATTCGAGATATATTAGAGGTGAACTGGGTCATAAGGAATCTCTAGTACTAAGTCGAGTTCAAAGATCCTTTACCGATTGAGTTTTCGTATAAGATCATATAAGAGCCAACTTCAAATGACTATAGATCTCATAATATTAAGACATAGATATCCCATGACCTATCAAATTAAAGATCTACGTGTCCTCTTTCCAAATCCACCAATTTGCCTCATTTGAAATTCGAATTAAAAAGTTATGCCCGTTTTATCAGAGACTGCCAGATTAGAATTACAAGCTGCAACAATTTGGGGCTTGGTGAGCCGCGCTAGCAGTGCGCCCGAAACAAGCCGCAGTAGTTTGGGTCCTGACACGACGCACCAGCAGTGCGCCCGAACCCATTTTTTAGATTTTTTAATGAAGGGCATTCCGGAATTTTTTCCACCTTTCCCAAACTTAACCCAAACCATTTTGGGACTAAAATTTGTCCCTTATCAGTACCATAAGGTTATTTTCTCTCATTTAACCTTAGAACATTGATAGAAAAGAATTGGAGAGAAGAAAGAAAGCTAGGGTTCAAGGTTTTCAAGTCATTCCTTAAAGCGTCGATCGTCCCTTAGATTTTCATGTATGTAAGGCTAACTAAAAGCAGGGATCAAATTCTTCTATGTGCCCTAAGTATATGATTGTCTGAGTAGTGAGTGATTTGAGTCCCCCCATGAATGAATCTCAGAAAGTTCTCTTTAAATCCTAGTATATTTTTGCATAACCTTGCATAATTGATAGTTTTCATGAATTAAACACTTCAAATAAATGATTATGTTTCTCCTTAAAAGAACCCTAACTAAATGATGGCGATAATTGAAGGTCTAAATGTGTTGAATGGATTGGAAAGCATAAAATATTAATGTTTGAAGGTGAGTGAGAGTGAATATGAACATAGCCTTAATAAACCTTGAAAGTCTTCTTAAAAATCTAAGATTGAGCATGAAAGAATTAAACGCTTTCATAAATGCATGTCTTTATTCCACTTGAATGATGGGTCTGACTAGATAGTATGATTGGTTGAGAGGTTTGATTGTGATAGAATTGATGAATTGATAAGAGTCCAAATGAGACTTGTCGAATGACTAGATTGAACTGATTTGATAGAGTCTTATGAGCATTGAGTCTTAAGAGAGGAGTATTGAGCACCGAATTGAATGAGAGTAACTAACAACTTGAACTCAATAACTACGTAGCCAATGTAGGTGAGGATTATACTGTACATCGGATGAATTCCCTTATTGTCCTTAAAGTAGACTTAATTGATTGATTGTGGATCCTTGATTGGTTGATTCATACCTTACCCTGACAAAGTATTGGACGGACGTGGTAACAACGTGGTCTCGTTGTACCTCACTGGCTCATATGTGATGGTTGTCGGATAAGAGAAACTCCCAGATAGATCTTAATGGTACTCTAATGACTGGATTGGATTATATATGATTGGTTTATGTCTAAGCCTTATTCTTACTTTAGACTAACGACATCCTAATTTAGTTTCTCATATTTCTAATTTGAGATATCTAAACTGATATTATTCTACCTGGATACATATTTTATTCTGCCATATTATATACTCGTACATTCCACGTACTGATGTCCATTTGGACCTGCATCGTTTTATGATGCAGAGACAGGTTCTAGAAATTATCAACAGGCGCAGCGTTGAAGATTTGTTCACATTTAGCTGATTGGTGAGTCAGGATACATTTATGTTATTCTTTCTTTGAGTTTAGTCTTTTCATTTTGATTTGAGGTAGCCATGAATCAGTCATTGACACCATTTAGATAGTAGTGATAGAAACTTCATATACTAAATAGAGATGGGTTGATAGAGTGTTTCTATTCCTTGAATTGTTCTTGTCAGATTATTCTCATGACATAGAATGGAGTTTGATTTATTGGCCTATGGTCTTTCTTCCTTGAGTTATATTGTTGATTGAAATTGCCCACCTATTTGTCTCCTTATTTTAAGTCTTCCGCTGATTGAATGAATGAACGGATGTATGACCAAGCCAAGTGGTTCTCTTGGGAGCTAGTAATGGTTTCTAAGTGTCGGCCACATTTAGGGTATCCTCCTAAGGCGTGACAAACTTGGTATCAGAGTATAGAGTTCAAGAGTCCGAAGGTGTCTATGAAGTCATGTCTAGTAGAGTCTTGCTTATGTGTGTGTCATGCACTACACTTATAATCAAGAGGCTATAGGACATTAGAAATTGTTTTACTTCTTTCAAATTCTGAGTTAATGCGATAGAGTTTAACTCTATCAAAGTTCACTTCTAATTTGTACGTTCACGTTTTGAATTCAGATCATGCCTCCAAGAAGAAATATCGGACAAGCTAGCAGTAGAGGACGCGCAGCTAGGCAAAATGTTAACCAACCTGAACAGCAAGTTCCTGAGAGGCAAGGAGGCCCAGCCGTACCTACAGAGCAGCCACCACAGGCTGACATCTCAAATACTAAGCTTCACCGGGCCATTCAGACTTTGGCTCAGGAGTGAAAACAGTAATGGTTCGATAGGGAGCAGGTAGACAAGATACTCCAGACACATCCAGGATCCATCAGATTTTAGGATGAACCCGCTTGAGTTCATAGGGTCTACATCTAATTAAGATCTAGAAAATTATATAGATGAGCTTCAGAAAGTGTTCCAAGTTATGCATGTGATTGATGTTGAGTAGGTTGAGTTGGCTGCCTACCAGCTCAAGGGTGTTGCCAGACTATGGTTTGACCAGTAGAGGAAGACTAGAGGAGAGGGTGCACCAGTTCTGAGTTGGGCAAGTTATACCCCATTCAGACTTTGGCTCAGGAGTGAAAACAGTAATGGTTCGATAGGGAGCAGGTAGACAGGATACTCCAGACACATCCAGGATCCGTCAGTTTTTCAGGATGAATCCGCTTGAGTTCATAGGGTCTACAACTAATTAAGATCTAGAAAATTATATAGATGAGCTTCAGAAAGTGTTCCAAGTTATGCATGTGATTGATGTTGAGCAGGTTGAGTTGGCTGCCTACCAGCTCAAGGGTGTTGCCAAACTGTGGTTTGACCAGTAGAGGAAGACTTGAGGAGAGGGTGCACCAGTTCTGAGTTGGGCATGTTATACCCCATTTTAACTCGAGGTCAAATAGTGTACAACATATTGGTGATTCCTAAATTATTTAACTTAAGGAGTCGCCACCTAATTATTTTTACGATAAATTAGGATAACTAAATAATTAACTAATGTAATGCTAAAATACTCCAATTAATGGTTTACTTAACTTATATTATTCTAGGTAAGGGGTCTAGTCATCCTAAAGGGAAGGTATTAGGCATCCTTTAAAATTCGTTAAAAAAAGATTACCGATCAAACTTAGGTTAATTAATAGGATATGAAATAAATTGTAATTACTTCATCCGTATTTAAAGAAAATATAATGATCAAGTAAACAGAAGTTGGCAAACAAATCAAGGGTAAGAAAAGGCCAAATTGGTTAAAAGGGTGCCTTAAGAAAATGATTTGAAAGTTTATCCACTTTTATATACCAAAAGTAAAATCACGTTTTTGAGCTAAGTGATAAGAAAATTGAGAAAATCACGGGCTTTGGTTAGTCAAAAATTAGTCTTATACTTGTTAAAAAATATGTTTTCAAAAATTTATTAGCTCTTAATCTAGTGTAAAATAGGTAAATGATTTTACACATAAAGACATAGGCTAGACAATTGATACTTTGCAAATTAATTCTAACGTATTGATGATACCATAAAGCTGTTACTACCTATGTTAATGATCAAAATTCTAAAGTAAGTAACTATTAATAAATAAATAAAGAAACAAAGTAACTAACAAACCTAAACAAGGAAATAAGACAATCAGCAATATAAAAATGGAGCAAATATTTTTTTTCTTCCCCTCCCCTCCTTTTAACTCTGTTAGGATAATTCGGGAAAGGGGAGAAATAAATACGAGTAGGTGTATATTCCGGACTTTCTCTGAATCTCACTTTTATTTTTTCTGTTCGGATGCTTTCGAGGGAGTGAGAGACACCAAGTGAAAGAGGGAGATGCACGTTTGGGATGTAGCTGTGGCATTGAGTGTCAAAGTGAGACTGCTTGGGTAGTATGAGTCTTTCAAAGAGACTCCATTTTTGCTCCCAAAGTGTTCATGAAAATAAAGAGAGTAAAGAAATTAGTAAAACGATTCAACTTTTCATGATATTAAACAAACACAAATGTAGAGTCATGTAAAGTTACGAACACAAAATACAAGAATACAAATATGCAAGAATTAAGCGTCAGACAAGAAACCCTTATTGAAATGCATGACTTTCGGACCAATACAAAAATAAATAAATAATAATGCATATCTCTTATGCATAAACTAGCAAATACCCATATTTAACTAAGGAAATTGTCTTTCTAAGATGTGAATGAAATTAAACAAAACCTATTTAGATTTATACGTACCAATTATTTAAAGTTTAAAAGAGAACTTATACATATTATATATATATATGTGCGCGCATTAACAGAACATGAAAGAAATTTAAAGCTTCACATTTTGTACTCTGCGGGGTAGAGATATAGAGAGGATCTATATTTTTACTAAATAAAAAGAAGGCCACATGAGCTGCAAATATTTTTAACTAAAAGAACAAACTTCTATCTTTTCAACTTGTTTTCAACATAGAAATACATACAGATACTAAACGAAATATTAGCTGGAAAACAACAACTCGAAGGAAGAAAAAAAAAATTCATATGAATCTAAAGCTAAGTTATTGACCAATATCTAATCCTAAGACTAAATCATCAATTTTTAAGTTTATGGTGGCTAAAATGTGAATAAACACAACTTTGAGCAGCTAAAAGACTAGCTAAATCCAGATAAATTTTAAAACATTGCTTTTAATATAGCTAAAGTGAGCAGAAACAACATTTTTACTATAACAACAAAGAAAACACAAGAAAAAGGAATGGATGTAACTATTGCGGGGCAGCCAACAGGAGCACTTCGGTCATGAATCTACCCTTGCTCTTCAAGTAAAGTTAAGTGAAATAGAGAGAAAAAGTCAAAAATTCTTTGCCAGATATATTCGAATCTGAGTGTAAGGATTTTGTTCTGTGCCATAGCTTGTCTCGTCTCTCCTCCTCTCCTTCTTTTTTAGAGTAAGTCTTGGAAGTCATATATATTGTAGTAATTAGAAAAAAATAGGGATATGCGGATGAATAAAAAAAATAGGGATATGCGGATGAATAAAAAAATAGAAATATGCGGATGAATAAAATAATACAGAATAGGCAGAAGAATAAAATAATACGGAATGAGCAAAAGAATAAAATAATACAGAATGGGCGGATGAATAAAATAATATGGAGTCGGCGGATGAATAAAATAATACGGAATGAGCAGATAAATAAAATAATACGGAATAGAATTTTATTATTATTATTATTATTATTATTATTATTATTTATGGGCTGATTTGGGAATAATTTTGGGGTTTGTTGGTGTGCCGCACGCGTGAAGGGAACAAATGAGTTAATGGGAATTAAGTGGGATGATGTATTGTAAGGGAATTCAAATGCATAGCTGTTGGTTAGGGAGTATATTATATTTAGTAATAGTGTTGGGATGTTGATGGGTTAATTACCACGTGGGTGGTGGGAAGATTGTATGGGCTGAAAGTTAATAATATGGGGTCGGAAATATAATAATGTATTGATGTTGTTTAGGGGGTTGTTGATTGGGATGTGTATATTAATATAGTATTGTGTGATGTTGTAAAGGGAAAAGGGGGATGGGTTGCGGAAATGTTTCATAATGTAGGAATTAAATATATGGAATTGGGTTTAAATATATTGTAGTGGAATTGTGGATATGTGGTCACGTGAGAGTTGAGGTGTTTATATGTAGGAAATTGCAATTATAGGCGTTGAAAAGTTGATTGCTTGAAATAGATTATTATATTGTATAGGTGTTGTATCATGGGGAATAAATGGAAATGCAGTGAATTGCTTGGTTATTTTACAAGTGGGTAGGTGAATTAGGTAGGTTAGTGTAGTGTATATATATTATAGGGAAATTGTTGGATTGTGTGGCATTAGCACGTGAGTTGTAGGATAATAAGGTGTAGATTAGTTTGTGTAGTATATAGATCTAAGAATGGGATGTGAGAATTGGGAAGAAAAATAAATAAAGATGGTTAGAATTTGCAATCAAGAAATGGCCAAGTGGTTTCAATTATAGCCAAAATGAGTTAAAAATTAGCCAAAAAATAAAATTAATTAGTGAATTCGGTTAAAAAATCAAATAAGATGAATTAATATCAATTACTTAATGAGCTTCTTAATTCTTAACAAAAATAAAATAATTAACCTAATTATAAACTAATTAATTCAAAAATAAAAGCTACTGATTTACGAAATAATTAATAAAATAAAAATCTTTTTTGAGATCAATTTTGAATATTCCTAAAAGGTAATAATTATACAAAACTATATACATTATCTTAAAACAATAAAGATGAAAAAAATTATTTAAAAATAACTTAAAAATATTATGAGTTTTATAAAAGCTAATTATTTAAATTTGAAGAAGGCTAAAATTAAAATAAGATGAATAAACATCAATTAATTAACAAACTTCTTAATTTTGATAAAGTAAAATAATTAACTTAAATTTAAACTAAATATCTTGAAATATACAACAGCAGCAACAACAACCCAGTGAAATCCCATAACATGGAGTCTGAAGAGGGTAAAATGTACGCAGACTTTACTCCTACCAAGGTAGGACAACAGTTTTCGAGAGACCCTCGGCTCAAAAGAAGCATAGAAATATGTCAGATAAGGCTAAGAAGTTCAAAGTGATATGAAAAAACAAATAACGAATAATGCAAATAACGAAAGCGACACAGATAAAATAGAGTAATCAAAGTATAGAAAGTAATAGAGAGATAATAACAGAAGTCAGAGCACAAAGAATTATAGTGCGCTAATGCGCCTACTAATACGGAAGAATAACGAGACTATGTACTAGCCTTTTACCCTAATTATATTGAAATATGAGTCTATTAATTAAGCCAAACTAATTAAAAAATATTTAGTTTAAAATAAAAAATCTTTCTGAGATGATTTTTGAATAATGATAAAAAATAATAATTATATAAGTAAAAATATATAATATTGTTCAAGAATTATTATTATTATATATATATATATATATTTTGGTTTTTTGCAAGCTAATTATTTTAAAATTATTTAAGATTGAAGAAACTCGATTTTTAAATTACTTGTGGAGGGCCAAAATTCGGTGTCAACAATTGTTCCTCTTTGACCGAAGATGATCAAAGATTTTTTGGGAAAAGAAATTGATGTAATAGCCAATTTTGTCCCATCAATCAATGTTCAAATAAAGTTTATGAAAATACGGGGATAAGAAAATTGTGAAAAGATTACTGCTGAACTTTTGTTTCTGAGTTGCCAACATGTCTCGAGTTGCTCGAGAATCAAGCCAAGTGCAGTTCTGAAGTTATGCCAGAATAAGGTGAAGTGAGTTGAAAACACCATCATTCATAAAATTATATCGGTATTAGTGAATGAGGAAAATGATGACAGAGGCGGCCAAGGAAAAGAACAAGATTGAACAAGTGAAGAGTTATTTAAAAATAAAGTGAAGTAAAATGGACCTTTAAGATGGTACATAGTGACAATAAAAAGTGAAATTGAAACCCGAACTTAAAGAAGGGAGAGAATATTGGGAGGAGCGAAGTAAAGCCTATCCAAAAAAAAATTGTTCCAGTATCGAGTTATGACGAGACTGGGTTTTAAGACTTCCAAATAGATCAAAGAAAAATGTTTGAAAATAATTATGAAGTGCTAAAAGGTTTGTGGTTTGGCCAAAAACTTGATGTGAGAATTTCTACATACCACAAATTGTGGGACATAGGTTGAGTAAAGTTCGAGAGTAGATTCATGACCATTGTTGGTGAGTTTGACTCTCCAACAAATATTCTCAATTCACTGCGTAAAAATAATTCCACGTTGTGCTAAGACTTCTATAAAAATTAAACTTGATAAGATAATTAATAAATAAATATTAAATATAAAGTGATGTACAATAAACTAATGGAAATGACACCTCTAGGGTGTGAATATATGAAAATGCGGCCTTGCAAGCCGTAATGATTTAATAAAATCTTTAACAAAGCTTATGAAAATGGAGTTTTAAGGCCGATGACTCATTATAATGGTGCTTTTCGGTGATGGTTAATGAAATGAGGCCTTAATCCAAATGATTTATGAAGAGGAGGCCTTTAGCCAAATGATTTATAAAGAATGTGACTTTTAAGTATGCGATTTATAAAAATGAGGCTTCTCAAGTCGATGATTCATGAAAATGACTTCTTTGAAAATATTGCATTTTTGCAAGAGTTTCGTGCCATTATCTAAAGGCAATTGTGTAATGTATTTAAAATATTTGTGCAACACGTTAGAAAGCAATTGAAAGCCATGTGGAACACATTTTAAAATATCTGAAAATATTTGTACAGTGCATTTGAATATATTGGAAAATATTTGTGTAGTGAATTTAAAAACATTTAAAAGGATTTGTGCAATGCATTTGAAGATATTTCAAAATATTTGTGCAATGCGTTTGCAGATATTTGAGAGCATTTGTGCAGCGCATTTAAAAATATGTGAAAGCATTTGTGCACTACATTTAAGAATATTTTTGCGAAGCAAGTTAATATCATAGGTAGTGCAATTGAAAATATTTGTGCATTAATATATTTGAAAATTTCGTGAAGCTTTACTGTATGGTCCTTTCGTGGCTGTAAACATTATTGGCTTCTTTGCTGGCCAATAATTTTGACAAATCTGCATTCAAAGAAAAATTATGAGTTTTTGGGGAGGTTGATTCACATTGACTTTGAAGCTCTCACTCTTCATCCTTCTTCTTTTTTTCAACTTTGTTTGGACTTGCGACCCCCCATCCATTCTAAATCTTGGCTAATAAATAAGAAGAAAATATTTTATTGATAGAATCATATTAAAAATAATAAGATAAATTATATATATATATAGTGAAGAATTTTTGCAAAACGTTAGATTGTGACATGTCGTGAAACAAAGCAAACGTCCCTTTTTATGAAGTCTCTTTTCTACCCGATTATTAGATTGACCATATACTCTTCACTTCTCTTGATATCTTCTTGCAATGATGTCCCTCAAAACCATTCTAGTTTTAGTGAAAGAGAGATACTGACATTCCATTATGATTGAGACCAAACCATATATAGGTTGCCTTTCATCCCATCACACGTAATTCGTGAATAGATTTCTTGAGAATTTGAAACAAAGGGGTCGAACCCTCCATAGGTTGCGTACGTATCCAACATGAATCAGACCATACGCAATTTGTTACATACAAAATAAAAGGGGGGAACTGAAAATTTTCTCATAATGTGATCGAAGCCGATATATGCCGCATACGCATCCCACCAAGGGAACCAGGCCAAGCGTAGTTCATATTACCAGCAAAAGAAAATTTGAAATTTCTAATTAATACGATCGGTCCCTATGTGGGCTGTCTACGTATCAACCAAAGAAATCAGGCCAATCGTAGTTCGTCAATACATATCAAAATATTATACGAAAATAATATAAAAGCTCCTAGACATAGTAATTCTTAACCGCACTTGAATTAATGGCTTTCAGACATATCTTTCCATCTATTTCTACTAGAATCAATGCTCCTCTAATACTCGGTGAACCACATAAGGCCCATGCCAATTAGGCTCAAACTTCCCCTTAGCTTCATCTTGGTATGGAAATATCCGTTTCAAAACCAATTGTCCCGATTTGAACTATCTCGATCTTACCTTTTTGTTGATAGCTTTGGCCATCCTATGTTGATAAAGTTGTCTGTGACAAACTTCATTCATTCTCTTTTCATCATTAGACACCAACTGTTCATATCGGCTTTGTATAAATTTGGCATCACTCAACTCGGCTTCTTGGATAATCCTCAGGAATGGTATCTCAACTTCCATTGGTAATACTGCTTCTATTCCATAAACCAAAAGATAAGGTGTTGCCCTAGTCAAAGTCCTAATTGTGGTAAGATATCCAAGGAGGGCAAATGGCAAATTCTCGTACCAATTCATGTAATTATCAATCATCCTACGCAATATTTTTTTGATATTCTTGTTGGCTGCCTCAACTGCTTCATTAATCTGAGGCTGATCAGGGGTGGAATTAAGGTGAATAATTTTGAACTTCTCACATATTTCATGCATCAAACCACTATTGAGATTAACTCCATTATCTGTTATAATTGAATCAGGGATGCCAAATCTACAAATGATGTTATTATAGACAAAATGTGTCACCACCTTCTTTGTTACAGACTTGTATGAAAATGCTTCTACCCATTTTGTGAAGTAATCAATAGCTACCAAAATGAATCTATGTCCATTTGATGTGGCTGGCTCAAAGGGACCAATGACATTCATGCCCCAGGCTACGAACGTCCAAAGAGAACTCATCATATTGAGTTCATTTGGTGGAACTCAGATCAAATCACCATGAATTTGACATTGATGACATTTTCTCACAAAATAGATGCAGTCTGTTTCCATGGTCATCCAGAAATATCCAGCCCGCAGAATCTTCTTTGCCAAAGTAAAACCATTCATGTTCACATGTACCCCCATGTATTTCTTCAATCAACTTGCTCAACTCTTGGGAGTCAACACACCTTAATAACCCTAAATATGGAGTCCTCCTATAAGGGATTTCTCCACTTAATAAAAAGTGATTTGCAAGCCTCTGCAGTATTCTCTATTGAATATTGCTTATGCCTTCTGGATAATATCACGATCCGACCTAGGGCCTAGACGTAACACGATGATTGAAACCTCGAAGGACTCCAACCAAGCCTCTTGTACATATCATAAGCATTCATAAGGTAAAGTAAAAAGCGGAAACATTATAAGAGAGTCTAAACCATGAATAGTAAATGAAGAATGTCACATGACAACATAGACTCGAAACATTTGTCTAACTATATGCCTCTACTCATGAATATGGGCGGGGGCTAAGACATGTCTCTAGCTCACCCTCAATATGAAACATAACAAAAGTCTTTGGTAACAGTAACTAACTTAACAACTAGTCCCCGATAAATAAGGACTCACCACAACGCCGTTGAATATGGAAGCTTAACTAGCCACGTAGATGAGTATGATCTTCAACATCAAACCCTACATTATGAGACAATGTAGGAAAAAGTATCCATTAGTACGTTGGAATGTACTAAGTATGAGGGCGTGACATCTAACGTAAATCATGGAATGCAAAGGTCAAGTAAAACACATGATAAGATGGAATAAGTAAAGTCATGAGAAAATCACATTGACCAAAGCATTTAAAAGAATAAATTCAAAATCATAATATACTTAAGAGACCATACATATGTGGAATAGGAACCATAACCGACAATAAGACCATGCAAGCTATAACATGGAATTCTGTTGTCTCCCCATACAACGAAAAGAGGGGAATCTACTTGTCAAGGTAGACTTTACCTCGTTAGGCGGGTCATACATACGCTATATATGGATCCAATAGCTAAGCCATGAAGGCAACCTATGATGGCACGTAGTTTATGAGACATGAGGCTACTACTAAGGCTTTTGGTAGGGCCCCTACGTCACGTCCACTCGGTGCTAAGTCAAATCCCATGAAATACATGCATAGCATAGAAATCATAATTACATATATCATATTCATGATCATAGGTTTGAAATCATAAAGTAGCTCATTTTCATAACATACTTGTAATGTGAGAATTGACCATTCATCATTACAATCATATTTGCATAATTCATATCGTTAGGCCTTAGGTCACCATACAGGGCCCTAAGTCACCTTTTAGGCCTTAGGTCACCACATAGTGCCCTAAGTCACCTTACTTCATAACTTGCATGAAATTCATACCTTGAACTTAGAGTAAAACTCAATTGCATAATCAATTGACTTTGAAAATCATGTAATTCACTTGAAAACATGCATGATCATAAACTTTATATCATTCCATACATAATTCATATAGATAATATCCTTCGGAAGTATAATTCAAAATACTCACAATTTACATCATGAACCCTAGATATCAAAATAGCAGAATTCATAGGAAAACTCTTCAATTCAATGCAATAACCATCAATTTATATCAAAATAGACTCATGATCATATTTTGAATCATAATTCATGCAATAGGAATAGAGATCATAAAACCCATAAAATATCATACTTTAATTTGATAGAAAACCTTGAGAAATTAATTGGGATTAATGGATGAAAGAATTCATGAATCAATACCCACATACCTTAAGTGAAAACGCCAAATAATTTGGAAGAATTTGAGAGTTTTGATGGAGATCTTGAGTGAATTTACTTGAAGTCTTCAATGGAGTCCTTGAGAGTCTTTTGTAGAGAGAGAAATATTTGAGTAGGTGAATTATAGGAGAATGAATAGAATTAGAGGTTTAGGTTAATTTATAGAGTTGCATTAGGTCGTAAAAACGTCTAGGTTCATTAGCTAATAATTAGGAAAAAAACTAAAATGTCCTTATTAAAAACCCAACTCAGCCAGAAAATCCTTTTCAGGTCCGTGACGCGAACCTGTCGTGGACCTTTCTGTTTCGTGTAGTTTCTTCAAAAATCTATCTTCCAATATACGGGTTCTAAAAATC
Organism: Solanum dulcamara; assembly: GCF_947179165.1. Lineage (NCBI taxonomy): Eukaryota > Viridiplantae > Streptophyta > Magnoliopsida > Solanales > Solanaceae > Solanum > Solanum dulcamara. The sequence continues at coordinate 28,518,188 of NC_077243.1, forward strand.
CACCGAGACTTTTTTTTCATAGGTTTTGACCCCTGATCGATATTCTGAACTTGAATTTTCCAAAAAGATTAAGAATAACGCATTAATGAGCGGCCTATTCCTAACACATTTCTTAAGACACTTGTGCTTTTTTAGGAACATTACAGATAATCTCCTTCTTTGAGATACCTCACAATGTCATAGTACCAAGGTTCTTCATCCAATTCTTTATCTATATGGAAGTTGATCTTGCATATTGATCTTGATCGAATCTATGTAATTCCTGTCTAGATATTGAATCATAGAAGACATCATTGCTAAAGCATCTGCAAACTCATTTTGAGCTCTAGTAATATGCCTGAATTCTATCTTGATAAATTTCTTGCATATTTCCTTCACACATTGCAAATAAGGGAGTATTTTCATATGCTTGGTGCTTTATTTGCCTTGTACCTGATAAATCAATAAGTTCGAGTCACCTATAACCAATAATTCTTGTATATTCATATCAGCAGTCATTCTGAGTCCAAGAATATAAGCCTTATATTCTGCCATATTATTAGTGCATAGGAACTTAAATTTTACTAAGACTGGATAATGTTGACCTGATTCTGAGACTAGCACTGTCCCAGCACCGACTCTTTTAGAATTCACAGTACCATCAAAGAACATTCTCCACCCAAGATATTTTTAAGTATGTTTTAAGAGGCTTGTACTCTTCATCCATAGGGTTTTCAGCAAGATGATCAGCAAGTGCTTGTCCTTTAATGGACTTTTGAGTGACATAAATAATATCGAATTCACTTTGCAAAATTTTCCATTTTGCCAGCTTCCCAGTAGGCATAGGCTTCCGAAATATATACTTGAGTAGATCCATCCTTGAGATGAGAAAAGTGGTATATGCGCATAAGTAATGTCTTACCTTTTGTGCAACCCAAGTCAAGTCACAACAAGTGCGTTCCAATAACGTATACCGAGCTTCATAAGGTGTGAATTTCTTACTCAAGTAGTATATAGCCTGTTCTTTCTTCTCAGTTTCATCATGTTGTCCCAAAACACATCCAAATGCATTGTCTAATACCAACAAATATAGTACCATTAGTCTTCCCAGTTCTGGAGGTACCAAGATGGGCGGACTAGACAAATACTCCTTGATTCTATCAAAAGCTTGCTGACAATCTTCCATCTATTTGATAGTAGTATCGTTTTTCAACAACTTGAAGATTGGCTCACAAATTACCATCGATTGTGCAATGAATCGACTAATGTAATTCAGACGACCAAGAAAACTCATTACATCTTTTTGACTTTTTAGAGGAGTCAAGTCTTGAATAGCCTTTATCTTTGAAGGATCCAATTCTTTGCCCTTCCTACTCACAATGAAACCCAACAATTTTCCAACAGGAATACCAAGTGCACACTTTGCAGGATTTTATTTCAGATTATATCGCCTTAACCTGTCAAAGAGCTTCTTCAAATCTGTGATGTGATCTGAGCTCTTTCATGACTTGATAATGACATCGTCCACATAAAATTCAATTGCCTTATGGATCATATCATGAAAACTGATAGCCATAGCTCTCATGTATGTTGCCCCTGCATTCTTGAGTCCAAATGGCATTACCCGATAATAATATACTCCCTAAGGTGTGATGAATGTCATCTTCTCAGCATCTTCTTCATTCATTAGAATCTGGTGGTAGTCTACAAATTAATCAACAAATGACTGCAACTCCTACTTTTCACAATTATTAATAAGTATGTGAATGTTCGGAAGAGGGAAATCATCTTTTTGGCTGGCCTTATTCAGATCTCGATAATCTACACATACTCTGATTTTTCCATCTTTCTTTGGCACTGGCACTATGTTAGCCAACCATGTAGGATACTTTGTGACTCGGATGACGTTGGCATCAAATTGCTTGGAAACTTCTTCCTTAACTTTTAAACTCAAATCACGCTTGTTTCATTACATGTCACATTCTTGGTATTGATAGATTTATTAGTTTTCTTGCTGAAAGAGAGGAAGAAATAAAATAAAATAAATAATTAAGGATAAAATTTTGAAATTTAAAGCAGAAAACATAGTTTAGATATGACATTTAAGCTTAAGGAGGAGGCAAAACATATCAAGTTCATAAACATGATTCAGACCTCAATTTTGAATGATGTTATTGTATTAATTCTAATACAATCATCTACTAAGATTCTCGGAGAAATGGTGGCGGGTTACAAGTCTAATTTTTCAATTCATCTCCAGGCTAAGCATCTCATATAGTCGGGATCGGGATCTCGGCACAATTCTCCAAAATCATATTGCATTCCACTTGTTCAATAAATAGATTTTTGAGTCCTACCACGAGATTGTCTTTAGTGGCTTCCTCTGATTTTTTTGTAACACATGCCTTGGAAAATGACTGATTCAAAAGTGGGATGGGCTGTGGCAAGGGAATATCACTTTTCCTTTTGAGATCGGCCAACGAGACTTCTTCAAGAGTAGGCTCGTATCCTAAACCAAAAGTGGCCAGGCAACTAAATTCGTTCCACTATTCCATCCAAGTTCACTCCAAGTCCTGGACCGGGCATGAAACCATTCTTCAATATTTCCCAAGCCACCATCATAAGCATACATGTCAATTTTACCTTTTCAACTTGATTGACACACATTATCTCTTTAGTATGGAATACAGACCCATCCAGTTCTTTAATACTTTCAACAACAGGGATCAAATTGTTAGGATACATTGAATTACTACCTTCTCCGTGAACAATAATTTCATGATGATTCCAAATAAATTTCAAAGTTTGGTTCAGGGTAGGAGGGACTGCAGCAGCCATATGGATCCATGGCCTCCCAAGCAATAAATTGTAACTAGTAGATATATCCAATACTTGAAATTCCACTATGAACTCCTCGGGTCCAATTTGCAATGGCAAATCAATTTCACCAATGACTCCCATTTGTGTCCCATCAAAACCTCTAACCCTTACATGACTTTCACAAATTTTCCCAATATTAATTCCTAAAACTCGAAGGGTAATAAAAGGACATATGTTAACGGATGAACCATTATCAATTAGAACTCTAGAAATAAACTTATCCCTACACCTGACAGTAATGTTCGATGCTTTGTTATGCCCCAAACCTTCAAGTGGTAATTCGTCTTAATGAAAAATGACTTTGTTAGCTTCCAAAACTTTTCCTACCATGGCTGAAAAGTCTCACTTATGATCTCGGCCGAAACATAAGCTTCACTTAGAACTTTCACCAAAGCGCTCCTGTGAGTTGCAAAATTTATCAGTAATGACCTTAAGGAAATTTGGGCTGGAGTCTTCTTCAACTGTTTAATAACAAAATATGCCTTCATTGGCATTTTCCTCCAGAAATCCTCTATTTCAGCCTCTGTCACAACCTTGTTTTGGTTACTCTTCTTATTTGGTCATGCTCGTGCAACTTCTTTAGGGGCATAACATCGCCCAGATCTTGTCATTCCCACAGTAGCAGTTTCTACAACTATCTTTTCTTTTCCTTTGTCCCTTGCATCAGTCAAGTAACTCTAAGAAATTGATTTGGTTCAAAAGAAGTTGATTGAGTGACCAAAATTGTGATCTTAGGCTTGGGAACGAGAACTTCCACTTCAATATGTACTCATGCTTCGACTGTGATTATGGGAGCAATAAACACTGATGTCGCAATATTTTTCTCTTTCTTGATTAGTACAATGGTCCCTTCCAAATTGCATTTTTCATTAGTGGTGATCATGTTTACATTTCTATGGTTTGGCAAAGTATTATTATTTATATTAGGGCCAGCACCTTTGAGTTGAATGACTCCTTCTTTGATCAATGCCTTAATTTTATCCTTGCGAGTAAGATAATTTTTGATGTCATGTCCAACATCTCCAAAGTGATAAGCACAACGCTTAGTCTCATCATGCCATACTGGAAAGGGATTGGGAATAAATCCTTGGATTGGTTATAGTACTCTTGCGGTTCTCAGCCTTTCATATAGTTGGGATAAAGGTTCGGCTAGAGGTGTATAGGTTTTGGCTGGTCTTCTTTCAAAGTTTGGGTGGGGTCTAGGTAGATTTGATGGATGATTTTGTGATTGATAGTGAGATGGGTATATAGGCTGGCATTGTGATGGATTTGGATAGGTAGGTGCCCTGGGTGGATAATATATTGATTGAGTGGTGTAAACTGGGTAAGGGATTGTAGAAGGCTAGTAATATGGCTAAGGAACTTGGGTTTACTAACTATAGTATGAAGGTTGGGGTAATGGGTTTTGGTATGTTAATATTTGGTTTGGTCTAAGTTCCTGGATGGTCATGACAGCGGACACTCCATCCTTCTTCTTCTTAAGGGCTCTTCTAATTGAATTTGACTGAATTGCCTTACTTGTTGCTTGTAAGGCTGCCAAATTAGTGATTCTCTCAGTTTTAATACCTTCTTCAATAAATTCTCCAATCCTCACGACTCCAAAGAACTTTTGTCCTACCATACTTATCATCTTTTCATAGTATGTTGCATCCTTTTGTATAAAAACAGAGGTCATTTCGCTTTCCATCATCGTAGGTTGAACTTTTACGACGTCTGCTCTCCACCTCATGGAATACTTCTTGAAAGACTCTATTGACTTCTTTCCAACTCCATCAAATAGAACCTATCTGGTATAGCGTCAGTGTTAAACTTGAACCTATCCATGAACTCTTGTGCCATGGCATTCCAACGATGCCATTTCTTTGGATTCTGACTTGTGTACCAATCCAGAGCTTCTCCTGTTAAACTCCTTATAAATAACTTCATTCTAATGGCCTCATCTTTTCCCACTCCGACTAGCTTGTCATAATATGATCTTAAATGAGCTCAAGGATTTTCCTTCCCATCAAACACATCAAATTTTGGTACCTTATATCCCACAGGCAACTCAACATTGAGATGAACACATAAATCCTCATACTCAAGACCTTCACACCCCTTGTGGATTTGGATTCTTTTGAATGCTTCCTTCAAATTACGAATCTCCTTATCTACACTTTCATCTATTTTTAATCTGGCCTTTTTCTCCATTTCCTCATATGGATCGACTTCTGGCATGGCTAGCATTGGGGTAACAAAAGGTTGGGCTTTCGCTACATATACTTGTGGCACATATTGCATGTTAGGAATTACAGTGTGTGTCATCGATATGTGTTGGGTCCCTTGGTATTTTTGGGTGAGCGAGTTGGTTTGGGTGAGTGAGATAGTTTGGGTAAGTGAGATAGTTTCGATGAGTGGAGCTTGGTTAAGTGCAGTAGTTTGGAGGACTGGAGTTTGGGAAATGGATGGGGTAGTGAAAGGTAGTGGGTTGGTTTGTTATGAGTTGATATTTGTGAAAGTGACTTGTGGTTGGTTGATGGGTTGTTTGGGAGTAGTCAAATTGATTTTGAGAAGGGAAGGATTTGGTTGAAAGTCTTGAGGCGAGGGAGAGTCAACTGGTGGAATAGTTGTATTTGTCCTATGTTCATGAAGTGGTGTATTTAGGTTGATGGACAAATTAGTAAGGTTTTGCTTTGTATATTGTCCATTTATTGCATCAGGTTAGCAATATGTTCATCATAAGGGATTGGATCCCTTCCTTCTGAACCTCAGGTTCGTCTTTTGGGATAGTGACAAGTTCCAAACCACTTTGATCAAATGCACTTGCCTCAGTAATATCGGTGGATGATCGAGCTTTTGATCTAGTGAAGTATGGATGATTCGCCAGTTCGCAGTCAACGCAAATCAACCTTTGGGGAAATAAATCAAAAAAGAAAAAGAACCCTTGTAAAAAAAAAGAGAAAAATGTTACTATAAAATGAATAATCATTGTTTCAATCAATCAATTAGGCAAATAGTGTTGAGAAAGAAGAAAGCATGTATCACATAGAAAATAAATCACATAGGTAGAGAATAAATCAATAATACAAATGCATCCTAATATGCACGGAACCTCTTTTATGCCAAAGGTGGGCCTAAATACCAAATAAATGAGATTATGATAGGTTGATCCAAACCATTAAATTGAGACAACTCAAGTTTGGAAGACAAAAGACCCAATTTTCATTAAATAACAATAGAAGGGAACAATAACAACAAAAATACATGAAAAGATGACATAATATGAAAACAATCTCTAGACTTGGCCTAATTCCTTCTCTTAATCAAAATGGTGGAGTGGATGAGGATGATGCTCCAAAACTGTTAGGCCCTTATCTCGTGTTATCCAAAATCTGCATTATATTTGCCATTTGAGCCCATATCTCTGGTGTAACTACTTTGGTTCCAAGATGACAATGTCGTATCCAAATTGTCGTCCTAATATCCTCAAAACCTTGCTTATCTTTTGAACTTATGCTATTGCGATCCTCTTGAAGTCATGCCAGATATTCTGGAATTCTTCCTGTTGGTACATTTTCTACCTCTATCGTGATAACATTATCCCATTCATGAAGAATCTCATCAGCTCTAAGGACTTTAAAGTCTGATTCGAAGGAAATTTCAGAAAATTTTATGTTTGCTCGTAGAGGAATCATTTGTGCTTGGCCGAACTATTGGACCGCGTGTATTGGTGTATATGGATGGAGACCTTCCAATCCGATGAGCTCAATGTAGTAAATCCCTATACATCTTATGTAGGCAATAGGACATGAGAGTAGTGAATATTTCCATTAAATTTGGTCACTAGTGCGGGAAATCAAGAACTCGTACCAATCATTAGTACCAACTGGAGACACAAACCTTTTCATCCTATCATAAAAATTGTTAATATGTTTTGTATTACTAAAGCATATGTCTACCATGTCATCACATTGGTAAAACTGTTCTATTGCCCACATATGCGAAAGAAGATTGCAACCATCAAAGAAGCTTGTTTCCCCCCTTTTACACTTTTCAAGGGCTCTAAGTATTTCAGCCAAAATCATAGGAACCAAGGTGATTTCTTTTTCGTCAACTCCTTTGAAAAGTGCTTTAGCCACATATATATACAATTGCTAATCTTCCCATGGTCTCGTGGGAAGACCAAAGTTCCCAATAAAGCCACAACAAATGCAATAAGACGGTTAACTTGTCAATGGGTAGAAGTGCAAGAAAATTCTTTTCTGAATAACTTGTAACTGTCTGAGCATCCGTACCTCTCATATAAGTAATCCAAGAAAACCTAATTATGTTTGAAGCGACCGAGTTCCTTGATGTTTTTCAATCCTAAGTATCAAAGAAATTTCTTTCCTGACTAGTTGTGTAGAATAATTTGACATCTTCCTTGATACTTCAAACTAGTGAAATAATGGATTTCTCCAACGTAGGTGTTAGCTCAAAGTCCTTGAATGCGAATACAACATGATCTAGATCTCAAAATGGAAGTAACTCCCTAACCACACGCTTGTCTGGGGAGATTTTGAATAGTATAGTGATGAACCCTAATTTTTTTCGTAATTGTTGATTTTACACTATGGCTAAAAAATTTCCACCATCTCTTTAATTTGTACAGGACATCCTCGACCATCCTAATTTTAGTCACTTGGGGAAGTGAATCCATCCTACAATACAAATTAATAAAATGAGGACACATTTTCCAACTCACAATGTCAAAATTAGTCTTGGATCCGTCTATCATTATCACGTTGCACAAAATATGCTTATTGGTCGTTGGGTTGTGAAACCCATTGACATATGGGTGATTTTCCTAAATGTGGAGTTGACACCATGGGTCGACCCACCTAAGATGTATGCATGCATGACTTAGATTGAAGGGGAAGCACAACTCTATCTTATGTTTTTCTAAGATTTGGCTTACACGACAAAAGGTTCCCGAGCGGACCACTCGAGTGAGGAGGCTACGCGGTCACACAAAAAATGATCCGGACACCCCGCCCATACGCCAACTCTTCTAAATTTTGGGATTTTTTAAAAAGAAATTTGTCGGTGCGCAAAAGACACCTCACGTGTACGTGTGATAGTGTCAATTTTCCAGAATTAGAGAAAGTATGAATGAAATGACAGTTTATAAAGCAGTAACAAATATACAATTACATAAAGTAACAGAAATTACAAATATACAATTAATATCAAGAAAATAGCAAATAAATAATGACATAAATAAAACATCAAACAATTAGGGTAAAACATAAAGAAAACTCTAATCAATAACCTAAGTCTGTTATTGTTTAGAACCTAATATTCCTGAGCGGAGTCGTCAAGTTGTTATACCCCATTTTAACTCGAGGTCAAATAGTGTACAATATATTGGTGATTCCTAAATTATTTAACTTAAGGAGTCGCCACCTAATTATTTTTAAGTAAATTAGGATACCTAAATAATTAACTAATGTATTGCTAAAATACTCCAATTAATGGTCTACTTAACTTATGTTATTCTAGGTAAGGGGTCTAGTCATCCTAAAGAGAAGGTATTAGGCATCCTTTAAAATTCATTAAAAAAATGATTATCGATCAAATTTAGGTTAATTAATAGGATATGAAATAAGTTGTAATTACTTCATCCGTATTTAAAGAAAATATAATGGTCAAGTAAGCAGAAGTTTGCAAACAAATCAAAGGTAAGAAAAGGCCAAATTTGTTTTAAGGGTGCCTTAAGAAAATGATTTGAAAGTTTATCCACTTTTATGTACCAAAAATAAAATCACGTTTTTGAGCTAAGTGATAAGAAAATTGAGAAAATCACGGGCTTTGGTTAATCAAAAATTAGTCTTATGCTTGTTAAAAAATTTGTTTTCAAAAATTTATTAGCTCTTAATCTAGTATAAAATAGGTAAATGATTTTACACATAAAGACATTGGCTAGAAAATTGATACTTTGCAAATTAGTTCTAACGTATTGATGATACCATAAAGTTGTTACTACCTATGTTAATGATCAAAATTCTAAAGTAACTATTAATAAATAAATAAACAAAGAAACTAACAAATCTAAACAAGGAAATAAGACAATCAGCAATATAAAAATGGAGCAAATATTTTTTTTCTTCCCCTCCCCTCCTTTTAACTCTGTTGGGATAATTCGGGAAAGGGGAGAAATAAATACAAGCAGGTGTATATTCCGGACTTTCTCTAAATCCACTTTCATTTTTTCTGTTCGGATGCTTTCGAGGGAGTGAGAGACACCAAGTGAAAGAGGGAGATGCACGTTTGGGATGTAGCTGTGGCATTGAGTGTCAAAGTGAGACTGCTTGGGTAGTATGAGTCTTTCAAAGAGACTCCATTTTTGCTCCCAAAGTGTTCATGAAAATAAAGAGAGTAAAGAAATTAGTAAAACGATTCAACTTTTCATGATATTAAACAAACACAAATGTAGAGTCATGTAAAGTTACGAACACAAAATACAAGAATACAAAATATGCAAGAATTAAGCGTCAGACAAAAAACATTTATTGAAATGCATGACTTTCGGACCAATACAAAAACAAATAAATAATAATGCATATCTCTTATGCGTAAACTAGCAAATACCCATATTTAACTAAAGACATTGTCTTTCTAAGACGTGAATGAAATTAAACAAAACCTATTCAGATTTTATACGTACCAATTATTTAAAGTTTAACAGAGAACTTATACATATTATATATATGTGTGTGTGCGCGCGCGCATTAACAGAACATGAAAGAAATTTAAAGCTTCACATTTTGTACTCTGCGGGGTAGAGATATAGAGAGGATCTATATTTTTACTAAATAAAAAGAAGGCCACATGATCCACAAATATTTTTAACTAAAAGAACAAACTTCATATGAATCTAATGCTAAGTTATTGACCAATATCTAATCCTAAGACTAAATTATCATCTTTTAAGTTTATGGTGGCTAAAATGTGAATAAACACGACTTTGGGCAGCTAAAAGACTAGCTAAATCCAGATAAATTTTAAAACATTGCTTTTAATATAGCTAAAGTGAGCAGAGACAACATTTTTACTATAACAACAAAGAAAACACACAAAAAAGAAGTGGATGTATCTATTGCGGGGCAGCCAACAGGAGCACTTCGGTCATGAATCTACTCTCGCTCTTCAAGTAAAGTTAAGTGAAATAGAGAGAAAAAGTCAAAAATTCTTTGCCAGATATATTAGAATTCGAGTGTAAGGATTTTGTTCTGTGCCAAAGCTTGTCTCGTCTCTCCTCCTCTCTTTCTTTTTTAGAGTAAGTCCTGGAAGTCATATATATTGTAGTAATTATAAAAAAAATAGGGATATGCAAATGAATAAAAAAAATAGGGATATGCGGATGAATAAAAAAATAGAAATATGTGGATGAATAAAATAATATGGAATGAGCAGAAGAATAAAATAATACGGAATGAGCAGAAGAATAAAATAATACGGAATGGATGGATGAATAAAATAATATGGAATGGGCGGATGAATAAAATAATAGGAAATGAACAGATAAATAAAATAATACCGAATGGACTTTTTTTTATTTTATTTTATTATTATTATTATTATTATTATTATTATTATTATTATTTATGGGCTGGTTTGAGAATAATTTTGGTGTTTGTTGGTGTGCTACACGCGTGAAGGGAACAAATGAGTTATGGAAATTAAGTGGGATGATGTACTGTAAGGAAATTTAAATGCATAATTGTTGGTTAGGGAGTATATTGTATTTAGTAATAGTGTTGGGATGTTGATGGGTTAATTACCACGTGGGTGGTGGAAAGATTCTATGGGCTGAAAGTTAGTAATATGGGATAGAAAATATAATAATGTATTGGTGTTGTTTAGGGGGTTGTTGATTGGGATGTGTTTATTAATATAGTATTGTGTGATGTTGTTGTAAAGGGAAAAGGGGAATGGGTTGCGGAAACGTTTCATAATGTAGGAATTAAATATATGGAATTGAGTTTAAATATATTATAGTGGGATTGTGGATATGTGGTCACGTGGGAGTTGAGATGTTTATATGTAGGAAATTGCAATTATAAGTGTTGAAAAGTTGATTGCTGGAAATAGATTATTATATTGTATAGGTATTGTATCATGGGGTAGAAATGAAAATGCAATGAATTGTTTAGTTATTTTATAAGTGGGTAGGGGAATTAGGTAGGTTAGTGTAGTGTATATATATTATTGGGAAATTGTTGGGTTGTGTGGCATTGGCACGTGAGTTGTAGGATAGTAAAGTGTAGATTAGTTTATGTGTAGTATATAGATCTAAGAATGAGATGTGGGAATTGGGAAGAAAAATAAATAAAGATGGTTAGAATTTGCAATCAAGAAATGGCCAAGTGGTTTCAATTATAGCCAAAATGAGTGAAGAATTAGCCAAAAATAAAATTAATTAGTGAATTCGATTAAAAAATCAAATAAGACGAATTAATATCAATTAATTAACGAGCTTCATAATTCTTAACAAAAATAAAATAATTAACCGAATTATAAACTAATTAATTCAAAAATAAAAGCTACTGATTTACGAAATAATTAATAAAATAAAAATCTTTTTTGAGATCAATTTTGAATATTTCTAAAAGGTAATAATTATCGAAAACTATATACATTATCTTAAAAAAATAAAGATGAAAAAAAATATTTAAAAATAACTTGAAAATATTTTGAATTTTATAAGAGCTAATTATGTCAATTTATTTAAAATTGATGAAGGCTAAAATTAAAATAAGATAAATAAATATCAATTAATTAACAAACATCTTGATTTTGACAAAGTAAAATAATTAACTTAAGTTTAAAATAATTAATTTGAAATATAAGTCTATGAATTAGGCCAAATTAATTAACAAAATATTTAGTTTAAAATAAAAATTCTTTTTGAGATGATTTTCGAATAATGATAAAAAGTAATAATTTTATAAGTAAAAATATATATTATTGTTCAAGAATTATTATATATATATTTTCCAAAATTACTTTAAAAATAATATATTTATTTATTTATTTATTTATTTTGCAAGCTAATTATTTTAAATTATTTAAAATTGAAGAAACTCGATTTTTTAAATTACGTTGTGGAGGGCCAAAATTTGGTGTCAACAAGGAAGTGTTTGGGGAAGCTTTCTTGGGACACTTCTTCATGAGAGAGTTGAGAGAGGCGAAGGTAAGAGAATTTTTGAACTTGAAACAGGGCTCTATGATGGTGCAGGAGTGCAGTCTCAAGTTCATATAGTTGTCCCACTATGCTCTGTAGGGCAGAGATAGTTGCTGATATGAGGAGTAGGATGAGTTTGTATATGGCTGGACTGGGTCGTTCGACAAAGAAAGAGTGAAGAGGAGCAATGTTGGTTGGATAAATGAATATTGGTAGGTAGATGACTTATGTGCAGCAGACAAAGGAGGAGAAGTTGCAGGATAGGGAAGATTTTAGGAGCAAGAGGGCTAAGACATCCAGTCATGAGGTTAGTAAGAGAGGAAATGGAAATGGGGACCATTTCTAGACAGGGTTATTTGGGCGAGCTCCATTATCTTCTAGTGCACCGATACCCAAGATCAGAAATGATCAGAGGTCCCAGAACTTCAGAGCCCAGGGTTTTCGGTCACAAGCTAGTGTGGCTCAAGGTTCTAGATGTAAGCCACCATATGGCAAAATTCACCTGGGAGAATGTCGTGAAGGAGAGGATGGGTGCTATAAGTGTGTCCAAGTGGGTCACTTCTAGAAAGAGTGTCCGATGTGGGGAAACAAATCCCAATCTTCTACTCCAGCACCACCAGTTCGAGGAAACCAGAGGGGTGCTACTTCTGGTACAAACGGGGGTTCAAACCATTTGTATGCCATGGGTAGTCACCAAGATTAGGAGTACTCGCTAGATGTTATCACTGGTATTCTTCGAGTCTTTTCTTATGATTGTTATGCGTTGTTGGATTGGGTGCCATTTTGTTATTTGTAACCCCTTATGTGGATAATAAGTTTTAAAAAATCCCTAAGTATCTTCTTGAGCCTTTTAGTATGTCTACTCTTGTTGGTGAATTTATCTTAGCTGAGAGGGTCTATAGAGATTGTATTGTGTCAATCTATTACAGGGATACCATGGATGACTTAGTTGAGTTAGACATGGTTGATTTTGATGTGATTCTTGGCATGGACTGGCTATATGTCTGTTATGCCTCTGTCGATTGTAGGACTCATATTGTTAAGTTCAAATTCCCAAATGAGCCTATCTTAGAATGGAAGGATAGTCCCGTTGTGCCTAAGGGTAAATTTATTTCTTACCTTAGGGTCAGAAAGTTAATCTCGAAAGAGTGTATTTATCACATCGTGCGAGTTAAAGATGATAGTGTGGAGTCTCTATATCTTGAGTCTGTTTCGATTATTAATGAGTTTCCTCAAGTTTTTCATGAGGATCTGCCTGTAGTCTCTCCTGATAGAAAGATTAACTTTGGGATTGATGTTCTTCTTGATACGCAGCCTATCTTTATTGCACCATATAGGATGGCTCCCACTGAGTTGAAAGAACAGCTAAAAAATCTCCTAGATAAGGTGTCACGCCCCGGGAGGGTACTCTAGACGTAACCGGCACTCAGAAACAATTTCTGGCTCCCAAGTGAATTACATAGCCTGATCACACAACCGTTTATTAGTTCATTCAGCGGAAAGTTTAAAAATAAAGAATAATTTAGCGGGAAACTCAAAGAATAAAGTCCATGGGCCAACAGATCAACTAAAATATTTGTCATTAAAAATAGTTTGACAAGAATAACTCAAGGATAGAAGTACTCAATCGACCCATCACTATCTAGTCTATGAAGCCTCTATCACTACTATCTAATTGGTGCCAATGACAAGTTCATGGCTACCTTAAATAAAAATGGAAAGGGCTAACTCGATGCAAGATTACATAAGCGGTGTCCTCCGAAAGTAGGGGAGGACTCACCAATACGCTGAGTGTGAATAGATCCCCAATGATGCTCCTATTGACGATCTCTTAAACCTGTCTCTGCATCATGAAATGATGCAGGTCCAAATGGACATCAGTACTTGGAATGTACGAGTATGTAATATGGCAGAATGAAACATACCTCAAGGAAGAATAACATCGATCCAAATATCTCACATCAGAAAGATAAGAAAGACTCAAATAAGGCGTCATAAGTCTAAAGTAAGAATACATTTTTAGACAAAGACCAATCATATACCATACAATCCAATCCAATCATGTACAATACAATGCAATTAAATCATTCAATCCCATTTCAATCATATACTGTTAACTCGAAGTCAATCACATATCATCTAATCCAATCAACTCATATATCCATCCAAATCATATACAATCCAATAACAACTCGTCTAATGCAATCCTACCATATACCCTCAACTCAACAATCAACTCAAAGGACTCAACTCAATAAATATGTAACAACTCACTTAAGTGTCCTAAGTCTAACAAGAAATAGTTTAAACAGGACTAACTCATAAGCATATAACAACTAACTCAAATGCCCTAAGTCTAACAAGAAATAGTTTAGACGGGACTAACTCATAAGCCACTCAACTCAACTAACTCGGAGCACTATCAAGACCTAAATAGGAGTTTCTCTTATCCGACAACCATCACCTATGAGCCGGTGATAGTATAATAATCAGACGTTGTTGCCACGTCCGTCCATACCTTTCCAGGGCATGAACGCCTCCCTAATCATGGATACCATCGATTAGTCAAGTCCTATCATTTCAGGACAATAAAATGGGAAACATCCGACTTTAACGGTTCGATCCCATGGGAAGCATCCGACTTTAACGGTTCTATCCCTACCTACGTTGGCGGCGTAGTTTCTGGGGTTTGAGTATGGACTATACTCTTACCCGCTTCGGTGCTCGATACTCCTCCCATGACTCCATGATCATAAGACTCCCTCCAATCATCTCAAACAAGCCCTCACGGCTAGTTTCATGTGGAACATTACCACCTCATTAACTCTGTTCTCATTTCAACTCAATTAAGTCATAATGGCAAGTCTCATTTAGGACTTTGTCCACTCGTCAATTCCATCCTCAAATCAACTCAATCAAGCCTCATTTAGATAAGTATTTATGACATCTCCTCAAGACTCATCACAACTCTATGGCTTTTAGCCCAACAACTCAAGTGGAGTAACACATTCAAGAAAATTGACTTATGCAACATAATCACATGGTTAAAGAGATCAATAAGACATATTAACAAGTAAAAATGCTCAACTCATTTATAATCAAAATATTCGTGTTCAAAATAATTAAAAGACTCCTCAAACTCAACTCATGCTTAAACTCTTTTTAAATCATAGATGAAAATAATCATTTCTTAAACTCAAAAATAGTGTATAAATAGTTTATGCAAAAATGCTCACAAATCATTTATTTAAAACTCCTTCTCAAAAGATCCTTTATTCTCAAAATACTCATAAGACTCCAATCAACTCAGATTATGCAAACCACATATCACATAATCACATTAGACTCTAATCCGCTCCATCACATAACATCCTCATCAATACACCTCTTCATTAATCATTCTACACATATTAAATAAGTATCATTCACGTTATCACTCACATCGTCATCAAAACATCATCATCACATCATCATCATATATTATCATTTACATCATCATCAAACATTATCATCACATCATTGTCAAGTATCATCATCACATCAATCATCAAGCATCTACTCCAAAATCCTTATTTTTGTCCTATGTTCATTTTATAGAAGCAAATGGACATTCTTGACTAACCAATTCATTCTTTTCATTCCAATCAATACATATATACACACAACTATCCATCTCAACCTCAAGACATTTATGACAAGAAATCTCATCTTGGGTTCATGTGAATGAAACATGAACTCATACTCTCAACAAAACTCAACTCAAGAATATCGTCAATACCTATAAATCTATATACAAAGATACATTTGTAGTTAATAATATGAAGAATAACTATTTAGTAACTCAAGTCATTAAAATCATCAATTAACCATTTTGTATCTAAAAACATTCCATAGTTTAAGGGAAAACTTTCAAGAAAACCTTTCTAGAAGGTGCAACTCTTTCACAACTCCTAACCAACACATCTATGGGCATATGGAAGAACTCAATCCATATTTTAGGTAAGCCTTACATACCTTGTTTGAAGACTTTGAAGAAACCTTGATGTTAGGTCTTCAATGGAAGGCTTGAATTCTTGAAGCTCTTGAAGGCAATCTTTGTTGGAGAAGGATTTGGAGAAGAAGAAGAAGAAGAAGAAGAGAGAGAAGCTCCTAGGGATTTTAGAGAGAGAGTGGGGGCTGAAAACATGATCTCAAAATAGTCTAGGGTGATACATATATAATTTGGGTAAGTTCCCAAATTGCCCCTTCTCAAAAGTTCTGAAAAATAGGCAAAAATGCACCTGGCGCGATAATGGCGCATCGCGCCATTGCAGTGCCAGGCTGATTACGCCTAAAACCTACACACATCGCAGTGGCGTGCTGCGCCAGAGACCAAACTACTGAGGCATGTTTCTGGCGCGATAGTGGCGCGTCGCGCCCTTACAACGCCAAGGCCAATATTTTCTGGGTTCTGGAAATTGGCTTGAAAAACCCTACACACCTTTTAGTGGCACACCGCGCTAGAGCCCAAACTACTGAGGCATATTTCTGGCGTGATAGTGGTGCATCGCGCCACTGCGGCGCCAAGCCCAGTTTTCCAGCAATTGCAACCCAGGCCTGAAAATCTCTACTGTGCTAGTTCATCTTAGGATCGTCATATCTTTTGACTCCAAACTCCACAAATTGAAATTTTGGTGGCGTTGGAAAGAGGACTCAAAGACCTTTAATTTGGTAGGTCGTGGTCTACCCAGTTCTTTATATCCTAGGAGATATGGCCGTTTGAAGTTGACCCTTATACTAACTCATTCAAAAACTTAATCGATTGGAGTTCTTTGGACTCGACTTGGTGTTAAAGATACCTTATGACCCCTAAACACATCTAACACACTTCAAATACTTAGGAATTAATCTTAACTCATGTGTAGAATTACAAGTCCTCTGGTCCGAGCCTACCCACACGTGAAGAAATGTTCGAGTCTTTATGAAAAAAATTTCCAGGGTGTCACATAAGGGATTTATTAGGCCGAGTGTCTCACCTTGGGGTGCTCCTGTCCTATTCGTGGGAAAGAAAGATGGGTCTTTTAGAATATGCATTAATTACCGATAACTGAACAAGGCCACCATAAAGAACAAGTATCCTCTCCCGAGATAGATGATTTTTTTGACCAACTTTGGGGTGCCACTCGTTTCTCAAAGATAGACCTAAGATAAGGACCATCAGTTGAAAGTGAGAGAGTGTGATATCCCGAAGACAACTTTTTGGACCTGTTATGGCTATTTTGAGTTCTTGGTCATGTCCTTTGGGTTGACTAATGTACCCGCAGCCTTTATGGATCTCATGAATCGGGTGTTTAAGCTGTATCTTGATATGTTCATGATTGTTTTCATTGATGATGTTTTGGACTACTCCAAGAATAAGGAAGAGCATGCCTATCAACTTAGATTTGTCCTTCATACTTTGAAAGATAAGGTATTGTATGCAAAGTTCTCAAAATGTGAAATTTAGCTTGCATCAGTGGATTTTCTAGGCCATATTATATCTGGAGATGGTATCCGGGTTGATACCCAGAAAATTGAGGCAGTGAAGAATTGGCCCAGACCCATGTCCCCAACTAATTAAGAAGCTTCTTGGGTTTAGTTGGCTATTAGCAAATGTTTGTAGAGGGATTCTCATCCATATCATCACTATTAACTAAGTTTTACCAAAAGAAGGCTAATTTCTAATGGTCCAATACTTGTGAGGAGAGTTTCCAGAATTTGAAGACCAAGTTAACCACTGCTTCTGCTTTGACTTTTCCCGATTGAATAGAGGATTTTGTAATCTATTGTGATGCATCTAGAGTTGGTTTGGGTTATATGTTTATGTAGAGGGGAAAAGTGATAGATTATGGTTCTAGGCAACTTAAGATTTATGAGAGAAATTACACAACTCATGACCTTGAGCTGACAGCTGTGACATTTGTGGAGTCTAACTTGAAAAGTCTAGTGAAGGTGAAGTTAATGTTCAAAATAGGTCTGCATCATCTATGATGGTAGAGGTGAAAGGAAAGCAAGACCAAGATCCTATCCTACTTCAGTTGAAGGAAGTTGTTCATAAACAAAAGGTGATAGTTTTCTCCAAATGGGGAGATGGTGTATTAAGGTACCAAAATAGATTGTGTGTCCCAAATGTTGATGATGTCCGAGAGAGGATTATGGCTGAAGCTCATAGTTCCAGATACTCTATTCATCTTGGTTCTACAAAGATGTAACATAACTTAAGAGAAGTGTATTGGTGAAGTAGAATGAAGAGAGATATTGCTGAATTTATTTCCAAGTACCCAAATTGTCAACAGGTTAAAGTTGAGCATTAAAGACCATATGGGTTAGCTCAAAACTTTGAGATCCTTGAATGAAAGTGGGAGATGATCGATATGGACTTCATTACAGGTTTGCCAAGGTCCTAAAAGAAGCACGATTTGATTTGAATTATTATGGATAGAATGACCAAATCAACCTACTTCTTGGTAGTTAAGACGACAGACACCACAAATGATTATGCCAAATTGTACATCCGGGAGATTGTCAGATTACATGGGGTTCCCTTTGTCTATAATCTCAAACAAAGAAGCTCAATTCACCTCCTAATTTTGGAGATCTTTTCAGAAATGATTGGGTTCAAAGGTGAATCTTAGTACAACCTTTCATTCCCAGACAGATGGCTAGGCAAAGTGCACCATTTAGACATTGAAAGATATGTTGAGGGCATGTTTACTTGACTTCAAAGGTAATTGGTATGATCACTTACCTCTGATTGAGTTTGCATATAATAATAGCTATCATGCAAGTACTCAGATGGCCTCCTATGAAGCTTTGTATGAAAGGAGATGTAGATCATTAATTCGGTGGTTTAAAGTTGGTGAAGCTGAGTTGATTGAACCTAATTTTATTTACTAATCTATGAAGAAGGTGAAGGTTATTCTAGAGAGGCTGAGGATAACACAAAGCTATCAGAGATCTTATATTGAGATGAGAAGGAGAGACTTAGAGTTTGAGGCGAATGATTGTGTATTCTTGAAAGTGTCAGCCATGAAGGATGTCATGAGATTTGGGAAGAAGGGAAAGCATAGTCCTCGATACATTGGTCCTTCGCAGATTGTAAGGAGGAATAAGAGTGTTGCTTATGAGATAGAGTTACCTTCTAAGTTAAATTGTCATTCATATGGTATTTCACATCTCGATGTTGAAGAAGTTCTTGGGAGATCCTTTATTTGTAGTTTCCATTGATAATATTGGAGTAAAAGATAACTTGTCCTATGGAGAGATTCTTGTCCAAATTCTTGATCGTCAAGTTTGCAAATTGAGGACCAAAGAGGTTGCCTAAGTCAAAGTCTTATGAAGATAGCAATTTGTTGAGGAAGCCGCATGGAAAGCTAAGAAAGATATGAAATCCAAATATCCGCGTCTATTCACACCCATTGATAAGAATGTTGAAGGTAATGTCCCTATTCTTGATTTGAATTGGTATGCCCATTCTTGAGTTTAAATAGTTGATTATTTAGAGCGTTTGATTGGTTGAATGATTGAGTCTTGATTGTTATTTGTACCTTGAGTCAATCCTTAGTTTACTTATTATTTGAGGACGAATGATCACAAGGGGGAGATACTGTTATACCCCAAAAATCTTTAAATAAGACCAAAACCATACTTCTTATGCATATAGGTCCGAGCTCGATGACTTCTAATTTTATATATGTTCTAGGACCAATTCCTAAGTATTTGAGGTGTATTATAAGTGAATAGGTCATAAGAAATCTCTAGTACTAAGTCGAGTTCAAAGCTCCTTTACCGATTGAGTTTTCGTATAAGATCATATAAGGGTCAACTTCAAATGACCATATATCTCATAATATTAAGATTTGGATGGCCCATAACCTATCAAATTAAAGATCTATGTGTCCTCTTTCCAATGCCTCTAAGTTTGTCCCATTTTGAGTTTGGAGTAAAAAGTTATAACTATTTTACTAGAGACTGCCATATTAGAATTCCAAGCTACAGCAGTTTAGGCCTGGCGCGGCATGCCAACAGTTCACCTGTAACACGCCGCAGTAGTTTGGGTCCTGGCATGGCGCGCCAGCAATGTGCCCGAATCCATTTTTCAAATTTCTTTTAATGAAGCGCATTTCAGACTCTTTCCCACATTTCCCAAACTTAACCCAAACCATTTTGAGACTAAAATTCGTCCCTTATCAATACCCTAAGGTTAGTTTCTCTCATTTAACAATTAGAACATTGAGAGAAGAGAATTTAACAGAAGAAAGAAAGATAGGGTTTAAGGTTTTCAAGTCATTCCTTCAAGCGTCGATCGTTCCTTCGATTTTCAGGTATGTAAGGCTAACTAAAAGCAGGGATCAAGTTCTTCCATATTCCCTAAGTATATGATTGTTAGAGTAGTGAGTGATTTGAGTCCCCCATGAATGAATTCCTGAAAGTTCTCTTTAAATCCTAGTATATTTTTGCATAACCTTGCATAATTGATAGTTTTCATAAATTAAACTTTTGAAATAAATGATTATGTTTATTCTTAAAAGAACCCTAACTAAATGATGGTTGTCACAACCCAACCCCACGGGCCGTGACGGGTACCCGAACTGGACACTCGCATATACCCCTGCTAGCTATAAGTATACCTGTCTTCTATTTGAGTCATAGCGTGCCAACAGGCAAGACAATATATAAGCCGACGAGGCTATCGTAACATATAGGCACAACTGTTCACACATACATATACAACCCACATACATGTATACACAACCCACGTACATGTCCACCGACCTCTAAGAGAAAGAACAGTAACATAAAGAGGGACAGGGCCCCCGCCGTACCCATAATCACATAAATATATATACATAGAAGGTTTAGTACCAAAACTCGGCTCTGATTCAATGGAGCTTCTTCCAAATTTGTTGAGTGGAATCCTAAGCTGATGGATCCCCAAAGCGCATGCCTGTACCTGTGGGCATGAAATGCAGCCCCCCAGAAAGAGGGGGTCAGTACGACATATATACTGAGTATGTAAAGCATAAAACATCAAAAGGAGGGCACAACTAACATAGGGATGCAGGGGAAAGTATAACATTCAACAAACTACTGTACCTGCATCTCATCAAATAAAGTCGTACATACTATCATCACATACAGTGCCCGGCCCATTTAGGGACCCGGTGTAACAACCACATCACTCTGTTATCATACGCATCTATGTGCTATTAGTGCTATCTCATATAATAATGCCGAGAAACGTACGTCCCGATCCATTTATCATATAGTAATGCCGAGAAACGTTCGACCCAATCCATATTTCATATAATAATGTCGAGGAGCATTCGGCCTGATCCATATGTCATATAATAATACTGAGGAGCGTTCGGCCCGATCCATTTATCATATAAGTATATTATAGCCAGCCCGAAACTTGGTAAAAGATGTATCACAGTATACACGAGTGGAGTAATGAGTAACCATATGCAATTTAAACTATCATTGGAGACTTGTTGAAATAATCAAAATGAACTATCACTCAAAAATTAAGACAATAGCCATAACAAGTACCTTTGGAGTGTCCTTATGGTTTGCATCAAGTAGCACTTTTGGAGTCATCTACTCGTATCAAGGCATAATAACATATCTTTTCGAAGTCAAGAAAATGGCCATCTTAGTGGCCTTAAGCATGGGGCTTCCTTGGGATCACCCATACTTCGTCTATTTGTTTCATAAAGTTCATGCCTAAAAAAGAAGATTAACTTTACCTACTTACTACTTCCCAAGGTATAGAAAAACTTGAGAAGCCATAGTTCAATTATTAGAAGGGTTCTAGCTTAAAGGAATGAATAAGGGTCATGCTTTATACCACAACCTAAATTATACCAACTTAGGATGGTTGGACACTTTCACATGAATCGAGGCAAAAGGACATACGTTCTGGGGAATTAAAAATGTTAGCCATCTTAATGTACTTAAGAATAAGAGCTTTTTGTAGACTTTGTGCATTCTCCATCCGTGGCTTTCTATGGGCCATGCCAAAAGAATAAAGAGAATAAGCTTTACATACCCTCTACTTTCCCTCATAGAGTCATTATATACATATGTGCCGTGGAACGTATGGCCCGATCCTTAGATAATAACATATATCATACTTGGCCCATCAAGGGACTCGGTACCATAAATATATCGTCATAACATCATAACTTACGTCAAGGGCATATCAAGAGGGAAGAAGGGTAGCTCTATTTACTCATGCCAAAGACATGCCAAGAGAAGAAAGGGCTTCACATACCTTTTTGGGATTAATTAAAATTCGGCTTGCCTTGATACCACTCTACAACCAAGTACTAATAGGAATCATTTCCTTATCCATTACTCCCGACTAGTTTGTTACTAGTTCCGATGCTACCAAAAATCGGGCAGCATTTCCCCTATAACTTCAATATTCCCGAGATTTTAACTCGGCCACAATGTCAACAACCATACCAACAAAAACAACCAGCATCATATTTACAAGTAATTCACTTCAACTTTAAACAATACAAGCTCCAAACAACTAGCTCCAAGCTACGATATAAAAATAGAGTTTTTAATCTTTATTTCACAAAATCTTTAACCATACCAAATGGAGGGTCGTGTGGCTTCAACCAGAAGCATCCACACCCTTTTTAAATCACTTTAAATCCCTATAACAAGCAACCCCACCAGCTGCACCCGCAGCACCACAACGGCAACACAACACGCGACTTTGATTTAGCTACTACGACTTTAATCTAGTTTGTTTCTATCGTCAAGCATCCTTATGTAATTTTTATACTTACAACCTTATTTAATACATGTAATATATCCCATAACATCATCATAACCTCCAGTTTAAAAGAAAAACTTTACCTTACCCGAAACTCGCCAAAACTTGTCGGAACTCGCCTCGGAATTTCCTTTAGCGCAGCTGAAACTTCGGAGCTGTTTGGTAATGTTTTGGGATACTTCAAACCATAAATTTTTCATTACTAACACCTTCATAACATCGTGGTTCCCCCTAGATAATTAATTCACGGAATAAAACCGGAGAACTTACCTTTATTTCTCCTAATTTGTAGCCCTCTTTCTTCTAGCTTAAGGTTTCTTCTTCTTTTTTTCTCTAGATCATTCTTGAATGTAGATGAAGTGTATGGATAAATATGGCTTAAAATTCATCAACATATATATATATATATATAGGCTACTTTGCGAATTTTCCTTTTTGCCTTTTGCCTTTCCCAATATTTCCACACTATTAATGTTCATAACCAACTTGTATATTAAAATAAATTTTGGAAGATGGTCATTCTCTTAAATTTACCACGGCTACCTTAAAATATCCAATGGTATAAAATACGGGATATAACAATGGCGATAAATGAAGGATTCTAAATGTCTTGAATGGATTGGAAAGTATAAAATATGAATGTTTGAAGGTAAGTGAGAGTGAACATGAACATAGTCTTAATAAACCTTGAAGGTCTTCTTAAGAATCTAAGATTAAGCATGGATAACTGAGTAGAACTAAATGCTTTCATAAATGTATATCTTTATTCCACTTGAATGATGGGTCTGACTGGATAGTATGATTGGTTGAGATTTGATTGTGATAGAATTGATGAATTGATAAGCGCCCAAATGAGACTTATCGAATGAATAAATTGAACTGATTTGATAAAGTCTTATGAGCATTGACTCTTGCGAAGAGTATCGAGCACCGAATTGAGTGAGAGTAACTAACAGGTCAAACTTAACAGTTACATAGCCAACGTAGGTGAGGATTGTACCATAAATTGGATGAATTCCTTTATTGTCCCTAAAGTAGACTTGATTGATTGATTGATTGTAGATCTTGATTGATAATTCGTCCCTTACCTAGGTAAAGTATTAGATGGAAGTGGCAACGATGTCGGCTTGTTGTACCTCACCGGCTCATAGTTGATGGTTGTTGGATAAGAGAAATTTCCATATAGAGCTTGATAGCATGCTAATAATTGGATTGGATTGGATTGTATATGATTGGTTTTTGTCTAAACCTTATTCTTACTTTAGACTAATTAAATCCTGATTGAATTTCTCATCTTTGTAATTTGAGATATTTTAAATGATATTGTTCTACCTGGATGCATATTTTATTTTGCCATATTACACATTCGAACATTCTATGTACTGACATCCATTTGGACCTGCATCATAAAATAAGTTTTAGAGATCACCAACAGGCGCATCGTTGAAGATTTTTTCACATTCAACTGATTAGTGAGTCATCTCCTTTATTCAGAGGATACCACTTATGTTATTATTGCTTTGAGTTTAATCTTTTTATTTTGATTTGACCTAGCCATGAACTTGACATTGGCACAATTTAGACAGTAGTGATAGAGACTTCATAGGCTATAGAGAGATCACAATCCTCCTTTGCATTTTAAAGATCATTCTTTGTAATTATTTTTATTTATTGTTAGGTCCCTCATTCACACCTATAAATATCCACCTTATTTCCTCATTTTATTCATCAAGCTTTCTTAAGCAACTCTTCTTTTTATACACTTTTTTACTCATTCTTAAATATAGTTTTAGTTTTTAGTAGTGTATAAATACAATTCCGTTGATTTTTATACTCCGATTAGTACACAAAATGCTCTGGCGGAGAGAAAAAGCTAGGGATTCAAGAGTAGTCATTAAGTTCTACAATTTAGAGTAAAACTTCGAATTTTAGGTATGTAAGGCTATTCATAGCATTGGATTGAATTCGTCCATGCGCCCAATATTTAAATTTATCGTAATTGAGTTATAGTTGAGTTTTTACCTAAATCTTGAATTTTAAATAAATTAATTCTTCTTTTATTGAATTAGATATATTTATGCATTGAGATTATTATTATTTTTATTCATATTATTGGAATTATTGTTCGTGTCTACTTTGCCATGAACCCTAATTGATTTGATGTTCATTAATATTTTTACACGTGTTTTGAGTAAGATGTTGGCTTTTAATATTTATTGATAAAAAGAGTGATTTGAATTAATACTATATATGTATTTTATTGAGTTTTGAAATACCAAAAGAATTGAGTTTAAATAAATTTGAGTAAATGATGTTTTGAGCAAGATGTTTTGATGAGATGTAAATAATATTTTGAAGTGTAATGATTGATGAAGAGGTAATAAGATGAGTTTGATACTTTTGCCAATAAGACTAGAAGATGATGTTAATATGAGCACATATTTTGAGAGTAGTATAGAGCACCAAATTGGGTAAGAGTTTAATTAACTCAAACTCCAAAAATACGTAGCCAGCGTAGGATGGAGGCTATACCTCTTAAGTCCCAAAAATAGGACTTTGATGATTGGATCCAAGATGTTGATGTCTTTTAACCTGGCAAGGTATTGGATGAATGTGTCAAGGACATCGCTTCGTTGTATCATCACTAGCTCATAAGTGATGGTTGTCAGTTAGAGAAACTCCCAACTGAGTAAGCATTGCTTATTATTATTATTTTTAAACTTGCATAAAATATTGATGTTGAGATGGTGTTGAGTTTTGAGCCGAGTCTTCCTAAGAGGAGTTTCTTGATATCTGTCCTTTCTTTCCTGCCATTTTACATACTCGTACATTCCATGTACTGACATCATTCGACCTGCATCATTTTATGATACAGATACAGGTGTTAGAGATCCTCAACGGGCGCATCGTTGAAGATCATTACTTTTCAGCTATTTGGTGAGTCCTTTTTGTATTCGGAGGAACTCTTTATCCTTTTATTATTGTTGAGTATTATGAGGTAGCCATGGACATGTCATTGGCAAGGTCTGATAGTATTAGAGGCTTCATAGACAGAGTTTGATGATATATTGGAGTAGTTCTCCTTTGAAACTACTTCTTCTAAGGATTATTTCTTTCATTTGATATAGATGATGGCGAGGCCACATAAGTATTGTTATTTTCACTTAAGTCCTCCGCTGATGAACGAATGAATGATGAGACCAAGTGGTTCTTTCGGAGGCTAGAGATGATTTTTGAGTGCCGGTCACGCCTAGGGTACCCTCTCGGTGCGTGATATTACAAAGTGATAATACTTTTTGACTCATATTATTGTGGGGGTTATCTCCTATTAAATAGGCTTATACTTACCTGATTAGCGAATACTTCGTTGAGATTAATATTTGGGGATCAAATATGAATAATATGGTGGAGAATTTTTGTACAAAGTTTTCACTTTTGGTTTTCCAACTTGAAGGCTATGACTTTATTTCTATAAAATGAGGCAATTCTTTTTAGTTTTTATTCACCTAGTGTTTGTCTTTATTTTCTTCTTTATTGAGAGAGTTATCTTGAGAAACACTTATATGAACCCTTTTGTGGGGTGATCTTATGAGGGTCAATTTCTCGGGATTCATTTGAGATGTTATAATATTTAATTACTCTAATTTTATATTCTTTTTTGTGCTTTGTACTTTCTTTTTGTATTCATCGATTTTAGTAAATTTGATCCTCTTTTAATTGTGTATTAAGTCAAGTTAATCAAACCATGTTACATTTTTATCTCTTTTATTTTCTTAATTTACCATTACTATCGTCTTTGATATTATTATTATAATATTACTTGACTAAATTCACACTATTCAAATTTCAGTTCTTGCAAATTTATAATGATTTAAGTTTATCGGGCTCTCAATCCTAATATAAATAAATATAGAAAATTAATGAGATAATTAAGAAAACAATTTTTAAATTTAGAAAGGTATTGACTAGTAGCAGGGGTGTGCATTGGCTGGTTCAGTCCATTTTTATGTATTATCAATTTGATTTATCAATTTTTGATTTGTGAACATACCAAATCAATAACCAAACCATTAAGATATTTATTATCGAAGTTTGGTTAATGATTTTGCTCCTTAATAGTTTTTTTTTTATTTGACCAATAATAAAATTCTTATATAACCACATATACATGATGTTCATATAACATAAATGGTAGCAAGAATAGAAGTTCATCACAAATTTTTACATTAATAACTTTTGTTTAATACTTAATTGTTCAAATTTATTCAAAAGACTCATGCAATAAATTATAAAAATATATATTAATTATTTGTATTTGTCACAATTAAATCCAAAATTGAGAAGAGAAAAGATAATACTAGTTTGTGGCGAGAAGAGTGGAACATCTCACAAATTCTAAGATAAAGATCTGATCATATCTATCAGAATAGGAAAAGTTAGGTGGTCCATGACCCACTAAATTAAAGATTTGTGAGTGTTCTTTCCAATGCCACTAATTGTTTGTTAATCCGAGTCTAGAGTAAAATGTTATGATTGATTTATCAGAGACACTCACAATAAATATTTCAGAATATGAGTTTAACAAACTCAAACCATGGACCATGAATCAAACCACGGATCGTGGATTAAGCTCGTGGAATGAACTTCAAAAACTTAACTTATTGCCTTATTATCACAGACTCAATCTACAAGTCGTAGATCAATCCACGGGCCATATATTGATATCATGGAATGAACTTCAGAGATTGGAATTTCAGCTTACATTCCACAGATGGGATCTATGGATCGTAGATCAATCCACGGATCATAGACTGTCCTCGTGGAAAGTTCTTTCAACTTTTAGTCAGAATTATTTCGATCTTTTTCCACTCTTTTAATTCATATACTATGATATTTTGGCCTATCCTAAGTGGGGTTAAGGATATTTTAGTCGACTAAACCTCTTCACTTATGTCTCACACTTAGAAAAATCAAATCAGCTACATTCTAAGTCCTCTCAAGCAGTAAGTTAGGGTTCTTCATCTCCAAGCTTCAAGTTCAAATATTCTATCAAGGTTTTTTCTTTCAGATAAGTGGGATTTCATCAATGAGCATTTTTTGCCAATTGAGTCCCAAAGTCAACTTCGCTTTTCAGTTATTTACTTCTACAGAATTTAGGGTTCTTATGAAAATCATGGACTTCATTACATTTCAGTTCCTCCTCATGGATAGTCTATGAATATAATATTTTTCATATAATTCAACATTTCTACATATGTATATGTCATAAACTCTCAAAATTCATTCCCTTGAAATTATGTTGTTTAAATTGCATGTTTCATTCAGGATATAAAAATTCTCATGATTAATTTTACACTTAGTCTTTCAAGTTCCACGTGTTTTAAGATATTTTTAGATAAAATATCTCTTATTCAGTCTTAGATTTCAATATCTTTTTTAGCTATTCAGTTTACTATCTCAATTCAGTTGGGAGTAATCCTTAACACTAAGCGGATTCATGGATGACGGCTCTGATATCTTTAGTAACAAACCCTAAATTCGAGAATTACGTGCCATCATAGGTTCTAAAGGGTCACTCGTCAGATCAAGCTTGCCACCTTAGTCCTTTTGAACATCAGTTTAATAGATCCACACCAGTCAGTGTCCATACACTTAGCACAATACAGAGTGCCCTCCTAGCTAGAGTATAAATTGGACTCTGTCTAACTGAGATGAAGTATATCGACTATTAGTATCTCTCATAGTTCAGGTTCAAATATTGCAAACTAAAAGGATTATTGAAATATGTTGAGATGGAAGAAAAAAAATCTGTTAATAAATGAATTTCAATTTGCTGACTATAACTTAGAAAATCTTGCTTTATAATCTGGTTTGATCTTGTAGTCCAAACCATCGAGGTAACTCCATATCATATGGTCCAAAGATGAAAATCCTTGTAATACTCTAAATCATTCAGTATTCAATTTATTCAATACAATATTAATCAATTACATATTATTACTTGATTATTGCATCAATTTATATGTATCAATTCCATATTCAGTTTAGCATCTTAGGTTCATCATGTTCAACTTTATAGATTATGGTGCATATGCTCAATACATTCAAAGTATTGACCACACACTTTCTTTTGCGTGAAATTATTCATAATATAGGTTCACACACTCAACATTCTGCTCGTGGTTAGTACAATTTTATATTATCTCAGCAACAGTGTTTGATGAGTCCCCATCCTTCAAGAATAAGACCTATTTTTATTTTCTTTATTTTAGTCATTCAATTTTCAAATATTTAGAGTTAGCTGGAGGCTTGTCCCAATAACTTATCTTAGATAGGTTCTCAGACACTCAAATAGTTTTTAGCTTTATAGTTTGTTGAGATGATTTCCGTTCTGACTATTAAGCTTTGTCTAGATTCACTTATATTATTCAGAGTTAGCCTCTTAGTATACATAATATGACATAATATAACATGAATACACATAATTATGGAGAATAAATCTCAAAATATAGAAGTCTTGATAAATAAGAATTAATAACATAACATTTGAAATAAATGTAAACACACTAGTCTAGACCGGCAATGCCTCTACTACTTAAACGGAGCGTAGGACAAACCCTAGCTCACCAAAAATATAAGAACTAAAAAAAGTCTGAAAGTATCGAAAACAACATAGCGGTTGCACCCTCGAATCATGGCCTCTCACCAAAATAGCAACTCATATGTCACGACCCAAAACAGGCCATGTGTGGCACCCACACTTAACCTCTATAACGACCCTGAAGGTCATTTTTAGAAATTGTCATAAAAAACTATTTTATCCCTCCCGATAGTTTTTTTGAGTTATATTTAATTGATATCTGATGTCGATTTCGTGGTTTCCTTGAAAAGTTGGGAGTTTTGGTAAACTTTGAGTTTTAGAGGTTTAAAATGACTTAAAAGTGATATTTGAGGTCATTCGGATTTTTGATCTCTGAATGGAATTTCGTTGATTCCATAAGTTTTGAAATATTAAAATTGGTCTAGGACAGTTGACGGAATAATATTTGGGATCATATCATGGATTTGAGGGATTGAGTTGGAAATAGTTGAGTTTTTGGCCATAGGTTTGACTTTGGTCAACATTTAAGGACCAGATATTCAAAATTGAATTATGATGACTCGATTGGATTTGGAGGGTGATTTTAGGCCTAAAAAAAGTTCCTGTGTATTTTTCGAAAGCTCCGTGGGAGTTTTAGTTATTTGAGGCATAATGTTGGTCTAGTTCCATTGAATCCAAAATGTTGAGTTTAGTAGGGTTGCATATATGGTTTGTCTATACGTGGTTTCAAACGAATCTCGAGGGTCAATCGGAGACTAGGAGACTTAAGTAATATTGTTGTCATTTAGTGCCTCAGAGTCCTTCTCCACATTCGCAAAGGCTTGTCCACATTCGCGGAATGACAGTTGTCCCTTCTTCGCATTTGCGGAGCTTATGCTACATTCATGGAGGAAAGTATGGTTAGCTTCCATATTCACAGAGTAAGTGAGCCGCGTTCACGGAGAGAAAATGACCCCAGAACAGTAATAAAGTCGGGATCTAGCCTATTTTCACCATTTTTGGTGATTTTAGAGCTTGTGAGGCTATTTTCAGAGGAGATTTCATGGAAAAACTTTGAGGCAAGTGATTCTAACCTCCAATCTTGATTACCCATTGATTATTTGAGAGTTTTAGCATGAAATTGGGGCTTTTAAATTTGAGAGGTTTGGGTTTTCAAGAACATCAATTAGTTTCAATGTTTTGAGGATTGTGAGCTCAATTTAAGTCCAAGTCCACTTCTGTTTTCACTAGTAAACTCCCAATACCTTGAGGATGTTGTTATGTAAAAAAATTGAAATTTTTTGCTCATTTTGGAATAGGGTTTTTCAGGCATTTCGAGTTAATTTTGGCCCGATTTCTAAAAATATGATATGGATATCGTTGGTTTCGTATTTTGATTGGGAACTTTAATTTGTATAGATTTTGGTGAATTGGAGTGCATTCGAAAGGGGAAAGCTCATGTGGAGTGACCGATTGCCTATTGGCTAAGGCAAGTGGACTCTTAAAACTTTATGAATCTCTTAGAATTCCCAAATATCCCATTGTATATGTGTTGAGGTGTAATGGGGATGAGGTTACGGGTTTAATTGTGATATAAAACTAATCTAAATTGAAACAATGAGGTTAATAAAAGACTATATGTGACATTGTTGGATATTGAAACTTGCATGCCGTAATCTAGATATCTATGTGTATTTGATGAGATACTTGATAGTCTAATTGTGATTGTGGTTTGTCTGAATTGATTATTTCTCATTACTTGTGTGAGCATGCTATTGCATTGGTTCGGAAATACTATGATGGGAGGAATATGATTGTGAGATTGAGGTTTTTTTTGTCAGAGATATGATATGGATGAGGTCATTTTTGGTGAGAGATTGATAGGCTGAGGTCATTTTCGATGAGATTATATGTCGGAGGTCATTTCTAGTGAGGTTGTAGGATCGAGGTCATTTATGATCAGAGACTATGAGACCGAAGTCATTTTTTGTCAAAGACTATGAGACCGAGGTCATTTTCAGTCAGAGATTATTATGCCGAGGTCTTTATCGACAATTGAACATGCATAATCATTGAGTATGCATACATATATTCTGCATATCTGTGTTGATAGTTTGATGCCTATTTGTGACATTTTGAGTATTTATACGATATATTTGTGATATTGAGCTGTGATCTGAACCTTATTGAACCGTATAGTATGAATTGTTAGGTTGGGTTGATTTCTATACAGATTGCAGTCTGGAGGTTCGGTTGGGTTGGAAATGGAGTTCGCGTATTCTTTTAGATTTACTTAGTTCTTCTAGATAGTTTGTTAGGTACCGTGTTATTTGGTACTCACCCTAGTTTCTACAATTGTGTAGGTTCTGAGCCTGAACTTTGTCTCTTTTCTTGATCATTCGAGGC
Organism: Solanum dulcamara; assembly: GCF_947179165.1. NCBI lineage: Eukaryota > Viridiplantae > Streptophyta > Magnoliopsida > Solanales > Solanaceae > Solanum > Solanum dulcamara. Next base: position 28,550,048 of record NC_077243.1, read on the forward strand.
TTCTGGAAGTTGAGAGAGGTAGCTATTGATATCCAGCAAACTCTCGTACTTCCTATATTTTTATACTTTACTTTGTTTGTGAGTTGAAGACAAATTGAAATTTATACTCTCCTAATACGGAAGCTCAATTTATGAGAGTAAAAAGTAATAAAACCACTAAAGTTTATTATATTCATTTTCCCAAAACTAAAAGTCATCACATCAAGGACATCTAATTTTAAAATACCAAGTCTGAGAGAATCTAAAACGAGCTAATAGTAATAGATACAGAGATATTATTACTTATTTTTTAGAGGCTATTAACAATGTTAGGAAACTCCTTTATTCATTCTTTATTGACGTGCCAAGTCATTATCGCTAGTGCTGAGTATGATGTATTGTTTTGGTAGATGTCGAGGACCAGATTTATGTCTATAGGTAGGGTAAGGCAGTCTTCGAGGCAGCTGTTGAGACCCCAGCTAGGGGTAGAGGTAGGGGCCAAGTGAGAGGCCGAGGCCATGGGGCAGTTGCTGGTAGAAGTCGTGTTAAAAGAGCGGCACCTGCTTGAGGATATGCTAGAGAGGCCTCCTAGAGCCACAGGTTAAGATTGCTGAGGATCAAGTTCCTCTAGATCCCGCACCACCATTACTTCAAGAGACCTTATTGAGGATGTTGGGTATGTTGGAGAGTTTTACTCAGAGTGATGCAAGCCCGCTGTAGGGTTCACAGACTAGAGTCGGTGTACAGACTCTAGGGCACCATCAGGTTCCAGTAGTTTATATTTAGGTGGGCCAGCCGCCACTAGTTCCCGCAGTAGCTGCCGATGCACAGATTGCTCTAGACATGGTTATGAATATAGTAGATCAGCAGTGCTATGAGAGGTTTCAGAAGATGAAACCACCCCAATTCCAGAATGGTAAGAGCGAGGTTGCACATGAATTTTTGACATTGTGTCATGAGATGTTGGAGGCAATGAGCATGGCTGATGCCTGGGGTATTTGATTTGTTGCACTTCAGCTATGTGAGTCATCTAGGGAGTGGTGGAGGATATTCATAAGGTCCAGACCAATTGGATCCCCTCGGATTGATTGGGGAGTTTTTACTAGCGCTTTTGAGGATCGCTTCAACCCATAGAGCATACGGAAGGAGAGTAGACTGAGATTTGAGAGTTTGACTTAGGGCGGTATGTCAGTTGGCGAGTATGAGGCCCATTTTTACCAGTTGTCGAGTCATGCCACAGTACTGATACCGAATGATGTGGAGAGAGTCTGCAGGTTCATAAAGGGTTTGACCTTCTCTATTTAATCCTATATGTTTAGATCAACCCATGAGGGAGCTTCTTTATAGTCCATTGTGAGCACCACCAAGGAGGCAGAATTGATGATTAGAGAAAAATTTGGGGACCCCAAGAGGGCCCATGCTAATGGTTAGTTCTCGGGTACCTCATCTAGAGGTAGAGCTCCACATAAAGGCGGCAGTCAATTTCAGCGCTAGAGACCTATTCATGCTTCTATGCCAGCAGCTGATAGTGGGTAGTTAGTCTGAGGGTCTTAGAGTTCGGGCCGAGGCGGTTATGGTATTCCATCAGGGTCATCGCAACAGTCTTGGTCCTGAGATCATGTTTTAGTTATGGAGATCCGGGTCATTTGATGCACCAGTGCCTACTAAAGACTTATTCAGGGCCCCAGCGCACTTATTCAATAGCTCAGAGAGAGATTTAGAGCGCCTCTAACTAAGGGTCGGGGTAGAGCTCAAACAAGTAGAGGTGGTAGAGCCTCTTGTAGTGGTGATGTGGTTCTCAAAATAGGGGTACGGTTCAGGCGGGTGGTGGTAGAGGAGATCAATGGTATGCTTTTATGGGGAAACCTGAGGTTGAGGCTTCTAATGCAGTTATTACAGGTATTTTCCTGGTTTGCCATCAACCTGCATCTGTGTTGTTTGATCCTAGATCTACATTCTCCTATGTGTCTACCTATTTTGCATTTGGATTTGATTTGACTTGTGATCGCATTCCCATGCCTGAACATATCTCTACACCCGTGGGTGAGCCCTTAGTGGTGGATCGAGTGTATCTATCCTGTTTTGTTTCTTTAGCCAGGTATGATACTTGGGTAGACATGATTATACTAGAGATGGTAGACTTTGATGTGATATTGTACATGGATTGGCTTTCTCCTTATCATGCTATTTTTGATTGTTATGCTAAGACTGTGAATTTGGCGATATCGGTGTTCCAAGGATCAAGTAGAAGGATACTAGTGGTTTCTATCCTAGTAAGGCCATCTCCTATATGTGTGTTCAGAGATTGATTGATAGAGTGTATGTCTTATTTGGCTTTTATTCGGGATACTAGCGCTGAGTCACCTCCCATGGAGTCTATTCCTTTGGTTAAGGAATTTGTCGATGTATTTCTTACTGATCTTCTGAGAGTTTTTCCGGATAGGGATATTGACTTTTCTATTGACTTAGAGCTAGGCACTAAGACTATCTCTATTCCACTTTGCTATTGACTTGGAGCTGGGTACTAAGACCATCTCTATTCCACTTTATAGTATGGCTTCGATAGAGTTGAAGAAATTGAAGGACCAGTTGCAGGATATGTTGAGTAAGGGGTTTATTCGCCCTAGTGTGTCACCTTAGGGTGTATTGGTTCTGTTCGTGAAGAAGAAGGATGGGTCTATGAGGATGTGCATCGATTATAGACAGTTGAACAAAGTGACAGTTAAGAACAAATAGCCTCTTCCTCGTATTGATGATTTGTTTGACCAGCTTCAAGAAGCGGCCTTGTTCTCTAAAATAGATTTGAGGTCCGGGTATCATTAGTTGAGGATTAGACTATCAGATATTCCTAAGACCGCTTTTTGGACTCGTTATGGCCATTATGAGTTTCTAGTTATGTCATTGGGGCTGACTAACGTCTAAGCAGCATTCATGAAGTTGATGAATGGGGAGTTTAGGCCGTATCTGGACTCCTTCATGATTTTTTTCATTGATGATATCTTGGTGTGCTCCAAAATAGAGGAGGATCATTTCTAGGACACATGGTGTCCAAGGAAGGTATTAGGGTGGATTGGCCCTACTGACTAGACTAACTCAGAAGTTAGTAGATTTTCATTGGTTCGATGAGTGTGAGGCGAGCTTTCAATAGCTCAGGGCCTTATTGACTTCAACTCCTATTTTGACCTTATTCGAGGAGGGTGTAGACTTCACCGTGTATTGTGATACTTCTGGTGTTAGTTTGGGTTGAGTTCTGATGTAGAAACGGAAAGTAGTTTGCCTATGCATCTAGACAGTTGAAGGCTCATGAGAAGAACTACCCACCCATGATCTAGATCTAGCGGTTGTGGTATTTTTGTTGAAGTTATGGCGTCATTACTTGTATGGTGTGCATTATAAGGTATTCACTAATCACCAAAGTCTTTAGTATATCTTCAGTCAGAGGGATCTAAATTTGATACAACGTATATGGCTTGAGCTACTAAAGGACTATGACATGACTATCTTGTATCACTCGAGGAAGGACAATGTGGTGGCCAACGCTTTGAGTAGGAAGGATCCTAGTATAGGGAATCTCACAGCGATTAGTGTTGACAGGAAGCCCTTAGCTAGAGATGTTCAGAGGTTAGCTAATAGCCTTGTTCGATTATGAGTTTCTGAGGAGGGTGGAGCATTTATTGCTTCTATTGAGGCCCGCTCTTCTTTAGTTGAGCAAATTTGAGAGAGGCAGTTTGATGAAGAAAAGTTATGTCTTATTTGAGACAAGGTGTTGAGGGGTGAAGCCAAGGAGGCTAGACTTGATTCAAAGGGTCTTTTGAGGATTGGGGGCCAATTTATGTGCCAAAGGTGGGTGACTTGATCAAATTGATACTAAAGGAGGCTCATTGCTCTCGATATTCTATTCATCCGGGTGTGGAAAAGATATATCATGACCTTAGTCAGTATTACTGGTGGTGTAGGAAGAAGAGGGACATCGCATAGTTTATGTCCAAGTGTTTGACCTGTCAATAGGTCAAGTGTGAGCACCAGCGGCCTGGAGGTATGAGTTAGAGGATGCCTATTCCTACTTGGAAGTATGAGCGGATCACTATGGACTTCATTATGGATTTGCCTCCCACCGTGGGTGGATATGATTCTATATGGGTGGTGGTCGACAGACTGACCAAGTCTACCTATTTTATTCTAGTTAAGGTGAAGTACAAGGCTAATAGACTAGCTCAGTTATATATTAGTCAGATTATTCGACTTTATGGAGTTTCAATATCCATTATTTTGGATTGAGGCTCAATGTTTACTTTGCACTTTTGGCAGGGTTTACAATATGGCCTGGGAACTAGGCATGATATGACTACAACTTTTTACCCACAGACTGATGGTCTGTCCGAGCTGATAATTCAGGTGTTGGAGGATATGCTCCAAGTTAGTGTTATTGATTTTGGTGCTAGGTGGGATCAGAATTTGCCTTTAGTAGAGTTTGCCTACAACAACAGCTATTACTCCAGTATTTAGATGGCTCTATTTGAGGCATTGTATGGTAGGTGGTGTCGATCTCCTATTGGGTGGTTCGACTCAGTTGAGATAGTCTCTTTAGACACGGACTTGCTTAGAGATTCTATGAAGTAGGTTTGAATTATCCAAGGTAGGCTATTAACAGCCCAAACTAGGCAAAAAAGCTATGCAGATAAGAGGGTTCGACCATTGAAGTTCATAGAGGGTGACCATGTTTGGCTCCAAGTGTCACCGATTAAGGGCGTGATGCATTTCGTAAAGAAAGGCAAGCTTAGCCCTCGGTTTATTGGCCTATTTGAGATTTGGGGGCGAGTTAGAGAGGTGGCTTACAGATTGGCCTTGCCACCTAGCTTATCAGCAGTACATCCTGTATTTCATATTTTCATTCTCCAGAAGTATATGCTGAATGAGTCACATATGTTATCTCTTGACATGGTACAGTTGGGTCCAAATTTGACTTTTGAGGAAGAGCCCATAGCCATTCTTGATAGACAGGCCTATAAGCTTAGGACCAAGGAGATAGCTTTAGTAAAGGTACAGTGGAGGCACCGCTTAGTAGGAGAGGCGACTTAGGAGTAGAGGACGACATGCGGGCTCGATATCTATAGATTTTCGAGGCTTCAGGTACTTTCTTTTACTTTATATTTGAGGACGAACATGATTTTTAGTGGTGAATGATGTAACGACCCTGAAGGTTATTTTTGAAAATTGTCATAAAAATACTATTTTACCCCTCCCGGTAGTTTTTTTAAGTCATATTTGATTAATATCTGATGTCGGTTTCGTGGTTTTCTTGAAAAATTAGGATTTTTGGTAAACTTTGAATTTTAAAAGTTTAGAATAACTTAAAAGTGGTATTTGAGGTCATTCAGAGTTTCAAGTCTTAAAATGAAATTCCATTGATTTCATCAGTTCAAAAAAGTTAAAATTGGTCTAGGTGAGTTGACGAAATCATATTCAGGGTCATATCGTGGATTTGAGGGTTGAGTTGGAATTAACTGAGTTTTTGGCCATAGGTTTGACTTTGGTCAACATTTGAGGACCGGATATTCAAAATTGAATTTTGACGACCTGGTTGGATTCAAAGGGTGATTTAAGGCCTAGGGAGAGTTCCTGTATATTTTTCCAGAAGCTCCGAGGGCGTTTTGATTATTTGAGGTATAATGTTGGTCTAGTTGTGAATTTTTGGTTTTCGGTCAAGGAGGCCTTGAAATTGAATTTTGATAGTTCTGTTGAGTCTGGTATGTCGAGTTTAGTAGGGTTGCAAATATGATTTGTCTATACGGGGTTCCGAACGAATCTCAAGAGTCATTCAAAGACTTGGAGACTTAAGTAACATTGTTGTCATTTGGTGTCTGAGAGTCCTTCTCAGCGTTCGCGGAGACTTGCCTGAGTTCGCGGAAGGAACGAAGTTTCTTCTTTGCATTCGCATAGGCTTGTCCGCATTCTCGGAAGGATAGTTGTCCCATCTTCGCATTTGCAGAGCTTATGCCACGTTTGGGGAGGGACGTCTGGTTAGCCTCTGCATTCGCGGAGTTAGTGATCTGCGTTCGCGGAGAGCAAATTACCCTTGTACAGTGAAGAAGTCGGGATCTAGCCTATTTTCACTATTTTAGGTTGTTTTGGAGCTTGGAGAGGCAATTTTAAGAGGAGATTTCATCGAAAAACTTTGGGGTAAGTGATTCTAACCTCCAATCTTGATTACCAATTGATTATTTGAGAGTTTTAGCATGAAATTGAAGTTTTTAAATTTGAGAGGTTGGGGTTTTCAAGAACTTGAATTAGTTTTAATGTTTTGAGGATTGTGAACTCGTTTTAAGTCCAAATCCACTTTCGTTTCTACTAGTAAACTCCAATTACCTTGAGGATGTTGTTTATGTTTAAAAAAATCTGAAATTTTCTGCTCATTTTGGAATAGGGATTTTCGAGCATTTTAGGTCAATTTTGGCCCAGTTTCCAAAAATATGATATGAATATCGTTGGTTCCGTATTTTGATTGGGAACATGAATTTGTATAGATTGTGGTGAATTGGAATGCATTCGAAAGGGGAAATCTCACGTGGAGTGACCAATCGCGTATTGACTAAGACAAGTGGACTTTTAAAACTTCGTGAGTCTCTTAGAATTCCCAAATATCCCATTTTGTATGTGTTAGGGCGTAATGGGGATGAGGTTATGGATTTAATTGTGATATGAAACTAATCTAAACTGAAATAATGTGGTTAATAAAAAAATATGTGTGACATTGTTGGATATTGAAACTTGCATGCCGTAATCTAGATATCTATGTGTATTTGATGAGATATTTGATAGTCTAATTGTGATTGTAGTTTGTCTGAATTGATTATTCCTCATTACTTGTGTGAGCATGCTATTGCATTGGTTCTAAAACACTGTGATGAGAGGTATATGATTGTGAGACCAAGGTCATTTTTAGTCAAAAATATGATATGGCCAAGGTCATTTCCGATGAGAGATTAATAGGCTGAGGTCATTTCCGGCGGGATTACATGGCTGAGGTCATTTTCAATAAAATTATATGGTTGAGGTCATTTCCGAAGAGGTTGTGGGACCGAGGTCATTTCCTATCAGAGACTATAAGATCGAGGTCATTTTCAGTCAAAGACTGTGAGATCGAGGGCACTTTTGGTCTGAGATTATTATGTCGAGGTCATTACCGGTAATTACACACATACATGATCATTGAGTGTGCATACACATATTCTGCATATCTGTGTTGACAGTTTGATGCCTATTTGTGAGATTTTGAGTATTTGTATGATATATCTGTGATATTGAGTTGTGATTTGAACCTTATTGAACCGTATAGTATGAACTATTAGGTTGGACTGATTTCTGTGCAGGTTGTAGTCTGGAGGTTCGGTTGGGTTGGAAACAGAGTTCGTGTATTCTTTTAGATTTACTTAGTTCTTCTAGTTGGCTTGCTGGATACCGTGTTATTTGGTACTCACCCTTGCTTCTACACTTGTGTAGGTTCTGAGCCCAAACTTTAATCACCGTCTTTTTTTGATCATTTAAGGCTTCTGGGAGTTGAGAAAGGTAGTCATTGATATCCAGCGAACTCTCGTACTTCCTATATTTTTATTCTTTACTTTGTTTGTGAGTTGAAGACATATTGAAACTTGTACTTTCATTTCAGTTTCGTTATTTTATCGGCTTGTACATGTGACAACCAATCTTTGGGGGTATTTAAGTTGAAAGACTTCCACTTTTGGTTTATTATTTATTTATTTAGACTATTTCCGCTATATTTATCAAAATATTGGGTTTTAGGCTTACTTGTCCAATAGAAAAGGACAGGTGCCATCACATCCGGAATCGGGTCGTGACAACCTTCTATATGGGAGAACCAATGATACAAACCCCAACTTATAAAATATGACAATAATGCGAAAACTCAATTTATGAGAGTAAAGTAATAAAACCACTAAAGTTTATTACATATGTTTTTCCAAAACCAGAAAGTCATCACATTAACGACATCTAATTTTAAAATACCAATTCTGAGAGAATCTAACACGAGCTAAGAGTAATAGCTCACCCTAGAACTCGATGTGCTGGACACTGGCTAGAGTTGAGGTCGAGTCGAAGTCGATGGAACACTCGTTGCACTCCATAAAATAAAACAAAGAAAATATAAGTAGGGGTTAGTATAGGACAACATGTACTGAGTAGGTATCATCGGCCGACTCGAAATAGAAATTAATATGCATAAAGTAATAGCAGGAAATCAACCATAGCACTTAACAGATGACAACCAACAATATCAAAATCAGGTGACAACACAATAAACAATTACATAATCAGTCAACAATATCAAGAGTATACATGAGGACTTAAGCCTCCACACCACAGTCTTTTGGGAAATGAGTTATTTGAGATTGAGTAGTATTAAGTCATTTAATTTATTTACCTTTAATATTATTGTGCCGGAATGTGACACCCGATCCAAATATACCGTGTCGAAATATGACACCCCATCTAAATATACCATGTCAGTTCATGACACCCGATCCAAATATATCGTGTCTGAATGTGACATTCGATCCAAATATACCATGTCGGTTTGTGAAATCCAATCCAAATATACCGTGTTGGAATGTGACATTCGATCCAAATATGTCGTATCGATTTGTGACATCCGATCCAAATATACCATGTCTGAATGTGACACCCAATCCAAATATAATTAATTTGTCATTCTTTATTATTACATTCACTTCATTAATAATATTTCATCAAACCTTGTTTATTCAAGGCATCATTTTTGATAGGGCAAGTTCAAGATTGTGGATTTCACCATCTTGGGATTACAGACCAATCATAACAACATATCAATCACGCAAACCATAATAATTAAATGCATAGTAAATTTCACACATTACTCAATAACTATCAATCACTATCAATCACTATTAAGAGTTTGTCTATGATATAAAATAAATCATAACCTACCTCAACCGAAGAAACAAAGTCAAGCAAGTTAATCCACCAATGTCTTTCCTTTATTCGATGTCTCAGAATACTTCCAATCTATCAAATATATAATATTCATAAGTAAACGGGTCTGTAGATACCTATATTACTATATATATCTAGCTTAAACTCAATAACCCATCCAAATCTATAATCAAATTCCTAAATTTTGATACCAACTAATATCTCAAGTCTCATATTTCTAAATCTTAAGTAAGATTTAAGTCTCAATTCCTCCAATATCATAAATTTAATCAATATTTATATAATACAATACACCTAAATTTAATTACATATCTCAATATCTCAATACTTGAATCATGATGTGATAATTAAAAGAACAAAATTTAGAACGGAAACTACTGTTACAACTAATGCGCCCTAAGAATGCGAATTGCATAACCTAACTCTTGCTAACCATTTAATCATATCTATTCATCTAAATTCTTTTCTCGTCATTCCTTTATCATTGGTTAATCACTGGCCACCAAAGGCATATTCCCAAAATTCAAAATCCAACACGCTACATATATGTTAACCTAACTTTGGTGTTAATTCTCTCTACCACCAATCATAATTGCCTCAAAGTATAGGAAAATTAATGATAGAATAATCTAAGAAGAGAAGATAAAGTTTTTGAATTGTTACCTGAAACAATTTTTCCCAAAGACTACTCACGTCTTCTTCATAAGACACCACAATTATTTTGCGGTGATTAACAAATTCAACCCCATTAAAAATCTTATTTTAATAAATATGGAACAAGTGGTATAAGATATTAAATAAATTACCACTTTAGCTCATTAATTAAATTAGTTATCTAAATTTACCCCTCAACTAAATAATTAAAGTTATCGAATAGTCCAAAATAACCATTAAAAATTTATTAAATGAGTCTTTTATTAAATAAAAAGTCTAGTACTCAAAACGACCTATGGGTCGTTACATCTGATAAGAACTTGTGATAGCCACGCGAATGGGCAGGAGCGTCATGACTCATATTATGAAATAATATAGACAAAAGTATGCATTAGTACATGAAATGTACTAAGTATGTGAGAAACATACATAATATAAGTAAAAGAGCATGCTAGGCGTGGACATGAGATGCATGACCAAAAATCCTTGAAAAGCGTGAAGTAAATCATAAATCATGTGATAAGGTCAATACATCATTAAAAGACATCATGAAAAGGTTGTAACAAAATATATCCATTTTTGTGGAATATGCACCATAACCGACAATAAGATCAAGTGGACTATAACACAAAATTCTGTATAACTCACACACCAAAAAAGGAGAGTCTGCTTGTCAAGATAGACTCTGTATCATTATCATCAAGAGTTATTTGTGGATATGCTAGCTAAGTCATTTAAGATAACCTATGGGGGCACGTAGTTTGGGACTAGAGGTTGATACTAGAGACTCCCTTACCAAGCCTACACCTCAAGCTCTCTCAGTGCTAATTCAAATTCCAATAAAATAGTGTAACACCCCCTAAAATATTATATGTGGTTATTCAATTCTTGATGAAAATGATACTGCTTCTGTATTTTGGGCATACCTTTTTATAGATTAGTCCAAATTAGGTGAGTCAAATTTCTAAATAACCCTATCATCATTACCTACAACTTTTATGAGACCATATCTGAAGATTCGGAGGTTAAGTAGATCATATAAATTAATCTTTGCAAGACATAGTGTTGTATCGAAATAGAGTATTTGTAGAATAAAAATCATATATTACTGTAGAATGCTCCAAATTGGCTGATTCTTAAACGACATGAAACTAGACTTCTATATCTACAATTCTTAGGATCTTATTCAAATGCAGCTTCGAAAAAGGGTATTCCGTTAAAAGATAGCTCATCTCACCTACCATGGAAAGATCTACAACCATTTGACATCATCCATTACATCAAAATCCTCCATTGAATTTTCAAGATCATCCTTTGTAATTATTTTTATTTATTTTTAGATCCCTCCTCCACACCTATAAATATCCACCTTATTTCCTCATTTTATTCATCAAGCTTTCTTAAGCAATTCTTTTCTCTATATACTTCTTTACTCATTCTCAAATATAGTTTTAGTTTTAGTAGTATAAAAATACTATTTCGGTAATTCTTATACTCCAAGTAGTACACAAAATGCTTCAGCGAGATAAAAGGCTAGGGGTCCAAGAGTGTTTTAATTCGGAGTAAAGCTTCGGATTTAAGGTATGTAAGGCTATGCATAGCATTGAATTGAGTTCGTCCATGCGCTCAATATTTAAATTTATCTTAATTGAGTTATAGTTGAGTTTTTACCTAAATCTTGAATTCTAAATTAATTAATTCTTCTTCTATTGAGTTAGATATATTTATGCATTGAAATTACTATTATTTTTATCTCTTATATTATTGGAATTATTGTTCGTGGCTACTTTCCCATGAATCCTAATTGATTTGATATTCATTAATATTTTTACACATGTTTTGAGTAAAGATGTTGGTTTTTAATATTCATTGATAAAAAGAGTAATTTGAATTAATATTATATATGTATTTTATTGAGTTTTGAAAGAGCAAAAGAATTGAGTTTGAATGAATTTGATTCTTTGGATTAAATGATGTTTTGAGTAAGATATTTTGATGAGATGTAAATGATATTTTTGAAGTATAATGATTGATGAAGAGGTAATGAGATGAGTTTGATGATTTAAATTAAAGTCCGATGAGACTAGATAATGAGGTTAATATGAGCATATATTTTGGGAGTAGTATTGAGCACCGAGTTGGGTAAAAGTCTAATTGATTCAAACCCCAGAACTACATAGCCAGCGTAGGATGGAGGTTATGCCTCTTAAGTCCCAAAAAGAGGACTTTGATGATTGGATCCAAGATGGTGATGTCCTTTACCCTGGCAAGATATTGGATGGATGTGGCAACGACATCGCTTTGTTGTATCATCACTAGCTCATAAGTGATGGTTGTCGGTTAGAGAAACTCCAACTGAGTAAGCATTGCTTATTATTATTATTATTATTTTAAAAAAAACTTGCATTACATATTGATGTTGAGATGATGTTGAGTTTTGAGCCGAGACTTTCTGAGAGGAGTTTCTTGATATCTGTCCTTACTTTCCTGCCATTTTACATACTCGTACATTCCATGTACTGACGTCATTCGACCTGCATCGTTTTATGATGGAGATATAGGTATTAGAGATCCTCAACAAGCGTATCGTTGAAGATCATTTCTTTCTAACTATTTGGTGAACCCTTCTTGTATTCGGAGGAACCCCTTATCCTTTTATTATTGTTGAGTGTGATATTTCTTTTGAGGTAGCCATGGACATGTCATTGGCACCATCTGATAGTGTTAGAGGCTTCATAGACAGAGTTTAATGATGTAATTGGAGTAGTTCTCCCTTGAAACTACTTCTCCTAAAAATTTCTTTCTTTCATTTGATGTTGATCCCACATAATTATTCATATTAAGTCTTGCGCTGATGAACGAATAAGTAATGAGATCAAGTGGTTCTCTCGGAGGCCAGAGATGGTTTCTGAGTGCCGATCACGCCTAGGATACCCTCTCAGGGCGTGACAAATAGATAGAATCAATTATCAATATAACATTAGGAAAGACAATAAACATCTACCAATCCACATCGTAAAATCATATAAGAGTAGCTCATTTAAAATTACTATTTCATAACATTGGTCATATAGACACTTACCTATCTAAACATCTAAATCATGATTTTTATTCATATTGTGAGAAAACCTTTCACAATTCATTGATACTTGCTTGAAAATATCTTTGAAACATACTTCATCATTTTCATAAAACATGCATAAATCCTTCATAAATTTCATTATCATAATTCATTGTTCATTGGTGAAAATCACAGAAATAATGCATGGGTCTATGCAAAATCAATTTGAAAATCATGTATCTTAGTAAATTCATGCATAATAAAGTAGAATATCATCAATCGAATCAAAATAAAAAGGATCCATGAGAATTGACATAAAACCCTACTTGAATTGGATGAAATTGAACTTGATAGATTGAGATCTTTTAGGACCCAATGGATGAAAGGAATCCATTGGTGAATTCTCACATACCTTGATAATCAAAGCCTGAAAAGCAGGCTTCAACAGTGAAGACGTGAACTTGACCTTGAAACACTAGCCTTGACTTGGAAAAGAAACTGAGTGCCTTAGATGTTTTTAGGAGATTAGGAGGGAATGGGGAGTGTTTGAAGAGTTTGAGTAGCTATAGAACATAAAAAATAGTCCAAAACAACAGAGTTTAGAAGTTAAGACGGTAGAAAATATTTAAAATAACCCTGAATAAAATCTCTCGGAATGATACTACGGACGGGACCTACGGTCTGAAGAACGTTCCATGAGTCGGCAAACACCTCCCTAACAACCCATGTCCAAAATATGAGATCATTGAAATTGCACCCAAGTTCTACGACCTCTATCTTATAGGTCGTAGGGCATCTTACGAGTTATAGGACTCATATGTAGAAATCGCGCATTAAAGTAGCTTCTTAAAATTGCACTTTGACCTTACGATCTTGGTCTATGGGTCGTAGAAATACTTACAGGTCGTCAAAAGGGTTTGTCCTGCCAACTTTCAAAATTTTCAAAAATCAAGTCTCTGAACCTCTCTCTTTCTCTCTCCACTCTCTCTCTCACACATAGAGACAAGACACTCATAATTTTATTACTGTAGAAATTCGATGATAGCTAAATTGCTGATGGTTTCTCCGATGAAGGTGGCTATTGCAGTGGTGGTGGTGAAGGTAATTAACTGATTTGTCTGCTTTGCTTGTCTAGAGTGAAATGAATAATTTCGTATGTATATGTTGTTGAGGGATTGGTAATGACCCTTACTTTTGGCGAATTATACATACTAAGTCATTGCTTTATCTCCTTATTAGTTACTATGAAGTACTATTGATATTTTGTTGAAGCCATAGGCAACCAATGTTGAAGCTTGAAGCTTTAAAATTAGAAAGTTGAAATTTCTCAAATAAGTTCCATTTTAAGTAGGTATTGTTACAAAAGATTAGGTATATTTTGAGGAACTTAAATATGAATTTTTAGGTGATTTTATATAGTCTTTGAGGTGTTGGACAAATTTGATGCTTGAATTCGAGGAAGAAGACGAAGTCTATTTTTCGTATAATGTTGTATATTATTATATATGGGTGTATCAATATTTCTTATAATTTTATATAATATTATATATTGAGTGGTATAATATTAGGAAACTTACATAAATCCACTAGTTAGGAATTAAGTACTTAAATATGCTTTAGTTTGCAATATTTTGAATCTTATCAGATTTTGGTGCGTCCAAATTCATTCAGATATGTCCAGATATATATATGTCGGTATACATGAAGTTAAATTTAGATGTAATTTATTCTAGATACATTGTATTCAAGTAGAATTACATGTATCTGGGATACATAACAAATTTCACTCGTCTTCCTCGCCTCTCTCCCATCTCGCTCGCTACTCTTCTATGTATCTGGTATCCCAGATACATGTGAATCACATTAGATACATATAAATATATGTATTTAGTGTGTATCTTGTGTGATTCGCATATATCTGGGATACATAACGAATCTCGTTCGCCTCTCTCCCTATTTTAGTGTATTTGATTGCAAAAATACATGCATCTAAGTGTATCTTTTTCAATATATTGTAGAAAACTCTTAATTAGTGATAAAATACGTAATATTTTAAAATCATAGGTAATTATTGTATATATGGTAGTGAAGTATGTCTATAAATAGTTTTTCCTATAATATTCTATATCGAGTTTTAAATATCTTTATAAGAAATAAAATATTCAATATAGGAATTTTTACATAAATGAATTCTTTTAAATTAATAATTACCCCTAAAAGGGGTACTTTTTTTTATAACATATTTATATTAATTAATAAATAAAATCAACCCATTACCCCTTTCTCTCTCTCTCTCTCTCTCTCTCTCTCTCCATATGTCTCTCCTTCTTCTCTTTTTTTTTCTCTCCAATTTTTCTCTCCAATTTTTCTCTTTCTCTCTCTTTCTATTTCTCTTTCTATTTCTCTTTCTCTTTCTCCCTCTTTTATTTTTAATAATTAATTATCCTAATTTAAAACTAATTTAAATAGTACCAAAATGTTAGAAATTCACATATAATACTTATAATACATTTATATTAAAATATTTTAATTATATATTCACCGCATTCGTTGAAAGATGCCTATAATATTGTCACACCCCAAGAGGGTACCCTAAGCGTGGACAACACTTAGAAATCATATCTGACCTCCGAGAAAACCACTTGGACTCATCACTCATCCGTTCATCAGCGGAAGACTTAAGTGACAATAAGAATACTTATGTGGGCTCGCCATCATCAACATCAAATGAAAGAAATAATTCTTGGAAAGAGTAGTTTCAAAGGAGAACTACTCCAATTACATCATCAAACTCTATCTATGAAGCTTCTAACACTGTCAGACGGTGCCAATGACATGTCCATGGCTACCTCATAATACTCAACAATAATAAAAGGATAAAGAGTTCCTCCGAATACAAGAAGGACTCACCAAATAGATGAAAAATAATAATCTTCAATGATGCGTTTGTTGAGGATCTCTAACACCTGCATCTGCATTATAAAATGATGTAGGTCTAATGACGTCAGTACATGAAATGTATGAGTATGTAAAATGACAGGAAAGTAAGGAAAGATATCAAGAAACTCCACTTAGAAAGACTCGGCTCAGAACTCAACATCATCTCAACATCAATATGTAATGCAATTTTAAAAATAATAATAATAAGCAATGCTTACTCAGTTGAGAATTTCTCTAACCGACAACTATCACTTATGAGCTAGTGATGATACAACGAAGCGATGTTGTTGCCACATCCATCCAATACCTTGCAAGGTAAAGGACATCACCATCTTGGATCCAATCATCAAAGTCCTTTTTTTAGGACTTAATAGGTATAACATCCATCCTATACTGGCAACGTAGTTCTGAGGTTTGAGTCAATTAAACTCTTACCCAACTCGGTGCTCAATACTACTCCCAAAATATGTACTCATATTAACATCATCATCTAGTCTTATTAGAAAAACATAAAACTCATCTTATTACCTTTTCATCAATTATTACACTTCAAAATATTATTTACATCTCATCAAAACATCTTGATCAAAATATCATTTACTTAAATTCATTTAAACTCAATTCTTTTGCTCTTTCAAAACTCAATAAAATACATATATAGTATTAATTCAAATCACTCTTTTTATCAATAAATAGTAAAAGCCAACATCTTTACTCAAAACACATGTAAAAATATTAATGAACATTAAATCAATTAGGGTACATGAGAAAGTAGCCATGAACAATAATTCTAATAATATGAGAGATAAAAATAATAATAATCTTAATGCATAAATATATCTAACTCAATAGAAGAAGAATTAATTCATTTAAAATTCAAGATTTGGGTAAAACTCAACTATAACTCAATTACAATGAATTTAAATATTGGGTGCATGGACGAACTTAATCCAATGCTATGAATAACCTTACATACCTGAAATTCGAAGCTTTACTTCGAATTGAAGAACTCAATGACCACTCTTGAATCCCTAGCCTTTTTTCCCCACCGGAGTATTTTGTGTACTACTCAGAGTATAAGAATCACCGAAATAGTATTTCTGCACTACTAAAAACTAAAATTATATTTGAGAATGAGTAAAGAAGTGTAAAGAGAGAAGAGTTGCTTGAGAAAGCTTGATGAATAAAATGAGGAAATAAGGTGGTGTGGAGGAGGGACCTAATAATAAATAAAAATAATTACAAAGGATGATCTTGAAAATTCAATGGAGGGTTGTGATCTCATGGATGATGTCAAATGGAGGATTATTGATGTCATGGGTGATGTCAAATGGATCTAGATCTTTCCATAGTTGGTAAGATGAACTTTCTTTTAACGGAATACCCTTTTTTCGGAGCTGCCTTTGAACAAGATAACTTCCTAATTAGGATTTGGTGTCTCATATGAATTGTAGATCTAGAAGTATACTTTCATGTCGTTCAAAAATCAATCGGTTTGGAGCATCCTATCGTAAAATTTGAGTTTTCTTCTACAAACACTCTATTTCGTCACAACATCATGTCTTGCAAAAATTAATTTATTTGACCTACGTATCCTCCGAATCTTAAGATATGTTCTCATGAAAATTGTAGGTAATGCCGTTGGAGTTATTCAGAAATTTAAATCACCTAATTTGGAATATTCTTGAAAAGTTATACCCAAAATACAGAAACAGTATCATTTTTGTCGAGAATTGAAACACCACATACAATATTTTAGGGGGTGTTACAAATATGTATCATAATATATTAATTTTAAAATATATTATAATTGTTGTTTATTTTTTCTCTTATTAACGGTGCTAAAATATATTATTGTATTAAAAATATTTTAGTTATATTCTCACCACATGCATTGAAACATGCCTATAATATATTGAATTCAAAATCTATTATAATTATTTTTATTTTTTTCTCTTATTAACCAAATATATTATTGTATCAAAAATATTTTAGTTATATATTCACCACTTACATTGAAATATGTCTATAATATGTATAATATATTGAATTCAAAATGTATTGCAATTAGAATTCAATATTATACATTATTTTGAATTCGATTGTTGTTATTTCAACAAAAATAATACATTTCTAACAACGTAAATTAATTTAAATAGTAGTGGAATATTTGAAATTCACACATAATACTTATAATATATTTGTATTAAAAATATTTTAGTTATATATTCACCACATGCATTGAAACATGCTTATAATATGTATAATATATTGAATTCAAAATGTATTACACTTATCGTTTATATTTATTTCTTTTATTGCGTTAAAAATGTATTATATATGCATTTACATAATTTTTTTATCTAATTTAAAAAGTAGTTAATCATCATTTCCGTAATATTCAATACAAAATTAAATTTTAAATTAGAATAATTAATTATTATTTTTAAAAGAGGGAGAAAGAAAAAGAGAAAGAGAGAGAAAAAATGGAGTAGAAAAAACGAACATAAAAAAGAAGAAGGAGAGAGAGAGAGAGTGAGGGGAAAGAAAGAGAAGGTGCTTTCATTCTTTTTTTGCTATTTTATATAAGATAAGTACTGTCATTTTTGATAAAGTTAAAACATGTACCAAAATTCATAATTAGTACTATATAATATATTATTTAAGTAATTGGCCCTTTAATATACTATTCTATATCGAATGTATAATGTTGTATATTGAATCGTGATTTGGGCTAAAGATTTGTAAAGTAAGTTTTACACTATAATTTTACAATATTAAGTTAGGTAATTCTCTATTTTTGTAATTTTTCTCTTATTTAAAATTATAAAATCAAAAATCAAATTGATAATCTTATAAAAAATATCAATAAAAAACTTAACTCAATAACAATAAATCAATAATCCTAATTCTTTTGATTTTTTTTGATTTCCCATCGATGTTCGGAGTCAGTGGCGGACCTAGACTTTTGTTCAAGTGAGTTTAAGTTACAAAGAACTACAACGACAATCGATAATAATAATAGTAATAATAATAATAATCATTTTTTCTTTTTTTTTATTCTCATTATATCCCTAAAAAGTTGTTTTGAGGTGATATTTCTAACATAACGTATACTCTATTAAGTTTTTATCTAGTAAGAAAATTTTCCACACATTTTCAATTTAGCATGTTACTTATTATGCTTAGATATAACAATTAAACTACATCAATTTCGATAAATCATATATAAATTAAAAAATAATTTAGTAAAATAATAATCCCTCTGTTTTAATTTGTTTAACATACTTTCTTTTTAGTCTGTTTTTAAAAAAAATGTCCCTTTCCTTTTTAGAAACTTTTAAATTTCAATTTTCCTCATGTCATGTTCAAAATCATAAGATTAATTGGTACATGTGATATATCTTTAATTTTAGAACACAAAATTCACAAAAAATTCTTCAATATATTAAACTACGTGTCAAGTCATAAAATGTCACTCAATTTGAAACAAATGGAGTAAATAAATAAAAATACACTCACCTATCTTTTGTGTATAGTAAATAAAAAGAAAACATAATACACAACTTTGTATATTATAAAAAATTTAAACTAATTACTATCTCAAAACTGTAAATATATAGCCTAAATTATTAACAATTTAAAATAATTCTCAAATACGAAACTTAAAAAGAAATTTGAACTAATAAATTAAAAATAAAAATTATGGCTGTCTACTTTGAAGTTTGAACTCAGACAAGTTGGATGAATTTGAACCCATAAACCACTGATCCACGCTTTCTAATAGTGCTAAGGTAAGTTTATTTTATTTATATATTTAATTTCTCAAATAATTAATACATGTATAAAACAAATATTTTCAATCAAATGGGTTTAGCTGAATCAACTTGCACCAATGTAGGTCCATCCTATTCGGAGCCCATAGAGCCCCAGTAAATTTGGATCACGCACTGGGGCTCATTGGATGACACCCAGTATTTCTTTTGATTGGTTCATCAGTTAAAAGTGAGTTTTGCTCCTCTACCTAGAGCCCGTTTGGATGGGCTTAAAAAAGTAACTTTTATGTATAAAGTGCTTTTAGAACTTTGAAGTGCTGAAAGTTATTTTTATAAATAAGTAGTTGAGTGTTTGGATAAAAGTGCTTATGATGTGAATTTTAGGGTTAAAAGAATAAAAAAAGTTATTTTGAGAATTTAGTTAAAATATAAAGGATATAAAAGTAATTTCCATGGTCAAAGAAAATGACTTTAAGCACTTTGGAAAAAAAAAGTTAGGAATCCTAACTTTTCATTTCAAACTGATTTTAAGAACTTTATGGCTTAAAGTCAGCATTAGGCAAACACGTACAAAAGCGGCTATCCAAACGGGCTCCTAGTAATATTGCTCCTCACCTCACAGGCAAGCAAGGGTTGAACATATTCTCCCATGGAGACTCTGAAATCAGCAGTTCCCGACGCCCTTAAGCAGGAAATAGCCAAGAGCACACTCGCTCAACTTCCATCAACATGCTCTTCCCTCCTCTATTTCTTTCACAATTTGCCTCAATTTCATCAAGTTCTCTCCTCTTCTCTTTTCTCTACCACTTATTCTTTTTTCACTACTATGTGTTTCCTTGTATTGTATTTAGATAGTACTTGTTTCTATATGTGTCTACTTCTTTTCTTCTTCTGGTGCTCCTGTGTACTGTGCCTGCAATTTTGCTTACATTGTACTTTTTTGCTATTCCCCAGATGATTAAGGACTTGACGGACCCTTCTGTGGCTCTATGTTGCAAGGACCGGAATGCTTCTTTGGAAGCCAAGCTTAAGGGAAATGAATACTTCTCCAAAGGAGAGTATTCTAACGCATTGCTTTTCTATTCCAAGGTCAGTCAATTTTGTTTTTTTCTTCCAAATTATACAATTGATATAGATAGGACAACTGGACAAGCTTTTCCCAGAATTTAGACAATTTACAAATATACAATAATAAATGCGAAAAGAGTGGAAAGTAAAAAAAGAAGGTTTATATTGGTCTGAAACAACTAACAAGAAGTATGGTAATTGGTAAGCCAATAAACATATAACTAATAAAATAAAGTCAGTCACTACTGAGACAACTCATCAAAGTCGTTTCAGATTCAGGGGCTAATTTATAGTCGAGTTGAAGGCACCAGTATACTCACTCATAAAGGTACTCATCAAATATGTGTTTCTAGTCTATGCCTGTAGGACTAGCTAATTTACTGCCAAAAAAAAAGGAATTACAAAACTGGAGTCTTTCCTCTCATCAGGTAGGGTTGATAAAACATTATTGACATTTTATTCAAACCGTAACTTCAGCACGGATTGGCTTTTAGCTAGTTCAGAATTTCTAGAGATTAGGATATCTCAGTTTTATGAGTGAAATATTAGATGCGTCATTTCTGTATTGAAAAGGGAAATTAAGAGAAGCCTTAAATTCATGTAATCTTCCCTTCAATGCCTTGTTCATGTGAACACTCGTAAGTGAAAGAAGCAGCATTGGAGCAAGACTATGAAGAGGAGGAGAAAAATGTCACCCTTATGAAATTTCTGGTGATGGACTAGCACTCTTTTTATTTGGGGTGTTTAGCTGTGGGGTGTCAGTTGACCTGCATCCACAACACGTTATAAGAACTGCATTTCTTCTACACTGTCTTTCCTGCTTTCCTTCTCTTATTTCTTTTGCATTTTAATTTTCACTCTTCTTCTGATAAGTATTTGACAATTCCTAATATAATATTGTTGTTGCCACTTCTGTGGATGGGATAGGCACTGCGTCTTGCTCCAGTAGATATGGATGATATGGAGATAAATCTGGTAGCATTGCTGTATGTGAACCGTGCTTCTACTTTGCAGGTGAATATTAAATGTTATCTATTTGCAAGCTGTTTCATGCTATTATTTTTAAAAATTGGTTCAATGGTAAGGACGCAACAGGTAATATGTGGTATGTGCGCTTGTCAAAAGTTCGAACTTTGTGATTGACTAGAAAATGATAGGAAATCTGGTATTTAAGTGGCACTAGGGTAGAGGGATGGGCCCATACTCCTCCGGAGTTTCGAACCTTGGGCCAACTGGGGTTGGCAAACTAACTGACATGGGATTTCTCTGTTGTTACTTTTTTTTTTCAGATTGTTTTTTGTTATTTTCCTTTTGCAATTAGCAAACTATCCTCTTCTGAGTTCATTGGCACAATATAGTTATCATTAAGGAAAAAATAAAAAATTTGGAATTGTTGATGGTAGTTTGATGAATTCTGGTGGGCTTCAAGTAGATGACAGTCTGGACTATGTTCTCGCTGAGAAGCAATTTTTTTCGTTTGAGAAGTTAACATATCTATTATCAACAAAGAAAAGCTACACCAATGGTGTACTTCTCGCTGAGAAGCAATTTTTTTCGTTTGAGAAGTTAACATATCTATTATCAACAAAGAAAAGCTACACCAATGGTGTACTTTCAGTAATAATTACAAGTAGTAGTTAGAGAAAGAAAAACCCACCACCTAGTCCCCCATAAACATTCTAAAACACTAGTAATCTTCCATCTCTCCCTTTGTCCTGGCAATTACCATCTCTGTCCCAGCAAGCCAGAACTTCGAATGTAATCCTTGGCATAGTCCATCTGAATCCTCTCAAATTGATGAAAAACTGCCAAAGTTGTTTTGTCACTTTACAATGTAAGAAAAGATGATTTATTGTCTCAGCTTCAGATTCACAAAAAAAGCATCTGAGATGAAAACCCCTTTTCATAAGTTTTTCTTGTGTTAAAACAGTTTGTCTGGTCACCAACCAAGTAAAACATGCCACCATGTAAGGGATCATCTTCCAAGGCCAGGAACCAAATTGAGGACTTGTATTGCTGTTGCATTTATAGGCAGATTTGACAGAGAATCTTCCCTGTCCTTCAACCAAACTAAACTGGAGTTAATATCTCAAAAGGTCACTCAATTTTGGAATTTATCTAGCAAAGTCATTGAACTTTGTAAACTGGAGTTAATATCTCAAAAGGTCACTCAATTTTGGGAATTTATCTAGCAAAGTCATTGAACTTAGGCTTTTGTATCAATGAAATCACTCAACTAAATTTATATTAAAAAAATCTAACATGGCAAAATAAATAGCCTGTTTGGATTGACTTATTTTTAAGCAGCTTATAAGTTGAAAAAAAAAAGTAGGTGCAGGCCAGTTTTTTTTTTTTGACTTATAAGCTGTTTTCAACTTATAAATTGTTTAAAATAAGTTCATCCAAATAAACCCAACTATTTATTGGAGCTTATTTTAAGCACAAAATGACTTTAAGTTGGCCAGCCAAATACTCAAAAAAAGTTGAAAACAGCTTATAAGCCAATTCAAACGGCCTCAAAATATCTTTTTATGCCATATAACTATAGACCCCACAAATAAATAAAATTAATAAAAACTTATTAAGGAATTTTTTAAGGGAAAACTTAATTAGTAAAATATTATGATATTATTGTATATTTAAAACTTACGATATACCATGATAGGTGTTTTACTTGAAAAAAAACCGACCAATTTTTGTAGATTGTAAATTTGGTGATTAATCAGAGAAATTTGTAGATTGTAGCAGTTGAAATTGTTGTAGATTTTAACTGCATTTATTTCACCATTGACGAGAACAAGGTAGAAAAATTGTCCGTTTTAAGTATACAACAATTTTTGTCCGTTAAAACTCCTTAATAAGTTTTTATTTATTTATTTATTTGTGGTGTCTATATTTACATGGCATAAAAAATATTTTATTTTGCCATGTTAGATTTTTTTAATGTTAATTTAGTTGAGTGATTTTATTGATACAAAACAAAGTTCAATGACTTTGCTAGATAAATTCCCAAAGTTGAATGACCTTTTGAGATATTAACTCAACTAAAATGTCCACTTTGGTGGAATAATCCTTGAACTGTTCAAGGGTGTTGTAAAAGTCTGTCAACCTTCCCACTTCCCAATCATTGAGCATTCTCCAAAAGCTGAGATTCCATCCTTGATTATCCCTGACTTCCAAGATTGTTGCCCTCTGCTGTTGGTTCAAAATGTATATATCAGGAAACAAAATCTTCAAAGGTTGTTGACCAATAATCCAAACATAACTCCAGAAAGAAAATAGTTCTGTTGGAGTTTGATAGACTTTCAGTGGACAGATATTTCACTGATTAAGAAATGTCAAAGGAGGTAGAGGCATTAATGGAGATATAGGAAGAAGCAGAAAAAGAGGAACTTGTTTAGCTAGAGAAGTTCAGGTGCTAGTGCTGAAAATAACCATTTCACGGTAGGAACTTCTAAAAATGATAGTTCCAAACAATCAATTTCCCAACCTGTTTTTCAGGAACAATTATGAGGTCACCTTGTATTCTGAAATCTGAATCATTTTGTTTCTCTCTTCATTAGCAATCAATACTTTGCATTCTTTTATTTACCAAACCGAATGTTTTTGGTCTTCAGAAAATGGGCTTGCTTTTGGAGTGTTTACGAGATTGCATCAGGGCCCTTAGAGTATCTCCACGGTATGCAAAGGTGAATGCAGCTGTACTCGCTTTGCTCCTTTTTTTCTTTGATAAAATGCTTAAAGTTTTCCATTTCTTTTACTGTATATTTTCTTACCTTCTATTTCTTATTTGAATGAAGAAAGATACAATCTCTCTTGGGTCACAGTGAGCAGTTGATCTTTTACAGTAAGAAGAGTTTGGAATGTCGGTGCTATTTATTCAAAAACAAAAAGTGATCTAGTTTTCCCCCTCCTTGCGCTGTTTCTTTTTGACCAATAATTAATTGGCTTCTTAAAGCTGATCTCAGACTAACTCCAGTGAGTGGCTGAGTGCTCGATATTACATTTGGCAGAACATTCAGTTTTCCTCTGTCAAGCGTCATACTCCATTCTATTCCATATAATCTTCACATTATTTATAGTATTTACTGTTAACAGAAAATCAATAGATACAACAGTTAAATACTATTTTTTGGGGATTCAAAGCTAATTTAATATTTATTTCTTCAATTTCTTGATTAACTCTCTCATTCACATCTCAACCAAGTGAAACTGCTGACTTTCAATTATACTTTACTTTAGGCATGGTTCCGGAGAGGTAAAGCAAACATTTCTTTGGGTAAGTTTGAGGATGCAATTCGAGATCTGAATATCTCATTAAAGTTAGAGATATCTTCAAGTGGAAAAAGGCAGATTGAAGCAGAACTAAAGATTGCACTAGATAAATTCAAGAGAATGGGGATCCCAGGGAAGAAAACCAACCAGAATCAGTCAGAAGTTCCTGGTAAGGCTCTATTGGTGACAAATTAATGGCATTTAATGTTTGTCTCTTCTTAGAAGACTAGCTGTTTGTCCTATAATGCCTAATTATGTTTTACTTCCCAAAATAGAAACTAGCTGTTAGTCCCTGAATCGTTCCTAAATAGTACCCAGTTCACTGTCTGTTATATAATATGTTTCTTTTGAATGTGAAAAGTTATGCTTGCACCTTTATCATACTTAACTCCTCCACATTCAAGGTTACATGTATTAAGCTGATCTCATATTCTCATTAATATAATTATTTGATGTGCTTGAAAGATAGACTCTAATGCTGAACAGCAGATATCTATTTTTATAGAAGTGTTACAGTCGAGGACAGCAATATTCATCCTGTTTTCTTTGTCCTACTCCAGCATTAGATGCTACCTTTTTTCTGTCATTTGATGTTTAGGTCAGCAAGCTATGCTTTTTCTGCAGTGATTCAATTATCAAACTTCTTTATCAGTTAGCATTCCAACTTACTACATGACACTATTTCCCATACCTAGCAATTAGCAAAGTACTGAAGCAGCTTTTAGGACCAGGAGGAATTGCCTATGGGAGGGTAATAACAAGGATCACAAGTTTCACCTGGTAAAGTGGATTAAAGTGGTGCTGCCAAAACAATTGGAAGGATTGGGCATAAAAGATTTAGCTCTTCACAAGAAATGGTTATGGAGGTACACTCAAGTGGATCAAACTCTACGGAAGGAAGTAATCCAGGCAAAACATGGAGTCCAAAATCATTGATGCTCCAAGCTGTCTAGATCCCCTCATGGTGTAGGCCTATGGAAGAGTATATGCAAGCTTAAAGATGAGTTCTTTCAAAACACTAAGTTAGCAGCAGGTAATGGTATACATATCAGGTTTTGGAAGGATAGGTGGCTGGACAATATCATTCTGATGGAGGAATTCCCAAGTCTATTTCGAATTGCACGTGAACCAAATTCTCCCATCTCTCAGAATAGGGCAGACAACACCTAAAATGTACTATTCAGAAGGAACCAACAAGACTGGGAAATCGAAGAAGTGGTCAACTTGTTTTTTAGGCTAGAAGGCCAGGTGATAAATGTCCAGGAAGCAGACAAGTTTAGGTGGGCTAGTGACAAGGATGGTAAATACTCAGTGAAAGCAGGCTATGCAAACTCATATGCTCCTAACGAAGTGCTTGATAAGTGGCCATGGAAGTTGATATGGAAGACTAAGTTCCCAACAAAGATCATATGCTTCAGTTGGACAACTCTTCATGAAGCTTGCCTCACTCGAAACTACCTTAAGAAAAGAAAATTTCAGATTGCCAATAGATGTTACATGTGCCAACAGAACCTTGAGTCCAACAACCATCTATTTTTACATTGTACAGTCGCTGCTGACTTATGGAGTATATTTTTGTCGATATTTGGTATTAATTGGGTAACGCGACATAGCACCAAAGAGGCATTTGAACGCTGGTGCAATTGGAGAGTTGGTAAGGCCATCAAGCCAATCTGGAAGATGATACCTGCTAGTATCTTTTGGTGTATATGGTCAGAAAGAAACAGCAGATGTTTTGAAGGTTTATCAACTCCAAATCACTCCCCTAAGGCTAGGTGTCTTTTGTATCTATACAGTTGGCATTATTTTCCACTCAGATTCACCTGCGAACTTTTGAACTTTGTTAGCTCTCGGTACTGGTTTAGTCTTTTTTATAATTGAGCTAGCGAAGTTTAGTCATCTTCTTAACTTTCGTACTATTCTTCATCTTCTTGATGCCAGGCTGCCAGCAATGAAATTTCTTATTACTTCATAAAAAGAAAACAATCTTTTCCTGTCAGTAAGCATTCAAACAATAGTGCACCCAAAAAGTGCATGAATGTGTATAAAAAATCAGTAGCCCTTTATAAATGCAGGGAACTAGAAATACAAGGTGTTAGTATCATGAACATATAGCATCTTACACCAAAGTTTACTTTATCAATCTTAAGGTGGATTTGATCTTTAGTTACCTGCCAGTATTCAACTTATAAATTATGGTGACTTCTTCATCAAAAAAATAAATAAATTATGGTGACTCCATTTCCACTGGGTTTGTGCCTATTATCTGCTATCTTATCTTTGAACAATGAAATAAGTATATAAATCTTGCCTTACCAAAATAAACAACAACAACAACAACCCAGTGTAATCCCACAGCGTGGGGTCTGGGGAGGGTAAATTGTACGTAGACCTTACTCCTACCAAGGTAGGACGACTGTTTTCGGGAGACCCTCGGCTCAATAAAGCATACAAAGACGTTAGATAAGGCTAACAAGTGAAGATGTCAATAAGTTGAAAGCTATATGATAAGGCACATAACGGGGACGCTACAAATAAAATAAAGTAATCAAAGTACGGAAAGTAATAAATAATAGCAGACATCAGAGAACAAGAAATTATAGTGTGCTAAAGCATCTACTAATACGATAGACTACTGTGACTATGTACTAGCCTTCTACCCTAACATGGGTCCTCCACACCCTCCTATCTAAGGTCATGTTCTCGGTCAGCTATAGCTGCTCCATGTCCTGTCTAATCATCTCTCCCCAATATTTCTTCGGCCTATCCCTACCTCTTCTGAAACCATCCATGGCCAACCTCTCACACCTCCGCACTGGGGCATCTGTGTCTCTCCTCTTCACATACCCAAACCATCTTAGTCGCATTTCCTGCATCTTGTCTTCCATCGAGGCCACTCCTACCTTGTCCCGAATAACCTCGTTCCTAATTCTGTCGCTCCTGGTATTCCCACACATCCATCTTAACATTCTCATCTCGGCAACTTTCATCTTTTGAACGTGGAAGACCTTAACTAGCCAACACTCCGCCCCATATAACATAGCCGGTCTAACTACCACTTTGTAGAACTTGCCCTTAAGTTGTGATGGCACCCTCTTGTCACATAGCACACCGGAAGTGAGCCTCCATTTCATCCACCCTGCCCCAATACGGTGTGTGACATCCTCGTCAATCTCCCCGCTTCCTTCCATGATAGACCCAAGGTACTTGAAACTAATTTTCTTTTGGATGGCCTGGTCTCCAAGCCTAACTCCCGCGCCAACCTCCTAAGGTGTCTCACTAAACTTGCACTCTAAGTACTCTGTCTTGGTCCTA
The DNA here is from genome assembly GCF_947179165.1 of Solanum dulcamara. Taxonomy (NCBI): domain Eukaryota; kingdom Viridiplantae; phylum Streptophyta; class Magnoliopsida; order Solanales; family Solanaceae; genus Solanum; species Solanum dulcamara. The sequence continues at coordinate 28,578,104 of NC_077243.1, forward strand.
CTCAGCTTAAACCCTTTAGACTCTAGGGTATGTCTCCAATCCTCCAACTTAGCGTTAACTCCACTATGAGTCTCATCGATCAGGACTATGTCGTTTGCGAAAAGCATACACCATGGCACCTCATCTTGAATTTGTCGTGTTAATCCATCCATCACCAAGGCAAATAAAAATGGACTGAGAGCTAATCCTTGATGCAACCCCATCACAACTGGGAAGTGCTCTGAGTCCCTTTCTACTGTCCTTACCCTGGTTTTGGCACCCTCATACATGTCCTTAATCACCCTAATGTACGACACCGGTACATCTTTGGCCTCCAGACATCTCCACAGTATCTCTCATGGAACTTTATCGTAAGCCTTTTCTAGGTCAATGAATACCATATGCAAGTCCCTCTTCCTCTCTCTATACTGCTCCACTAGTCTCCTCATAAGATGGATGGCTTCTGTAGTTGAGCTTCCCGGCATAAATCTGAACTGGTTCTCTGAAATAGACACTTCTCTCCTCACCCTCATCTCCACCACTCTTTCCCACACTTTCATAGTATGGCTTAGAAGCTTAATACCTCTATAGTTGTCGCATCTCTGGATATTCCCCTTGTTCTTGTATAGGGGGATCATTACGCTCGACCTCCATTCTTCGGGCATCGTTGCTGTCTTAAGGATGACATTAAATAGCTTAGTCAGCCACTCCAAACCTACCGAGCTCGCACTCTTTCAAAATTCCACAGGAACCTCGTCGGGTCCGGTCGCTCTACCCCAGCGCATCTTACGGACAGCATCCTTAACCTCCTCGACCGTAATACTCCCGCAACACCCAAAATCGCGACGCCTCCCTGTATGTTCCTAATCTCCCAACACAATCTCTCTGTCCCTTTGTCCCTTTCTTCATTCAAAAGTTTATGGAAGTAGGACTGCCATCTCTGTTTAATGAGGGTCTCGTCTACCAATACTTTTCCATGCTCGTCCTTAATGCACTTTACTTGATCCACATCACGTGCCCTTCTCTCCCGCGCCTTACCAAAATAAAAAATACAATAAACAAAGTATACTGTTGCACACTTTTTTTTGATAATCGTGGTGACTTGGCTAGCTTGTGTGCTCCCTGACTAATTCCATGGGATTCCTGCCACTATTGTACTCTTTTCTTGGCATCTTAAAGTATTACCTTTATTTTATTTAATTTATTGGTAAAGTTTGTGCACATTCTACTATGAAGGGTATTCGAATTCTAATGCTGATTGAGCACCATAGAACTGATCATCATTCTCTTCATCGTGTATTGTTTGTGCATGGCGTTAAGTTTATCAAAATCAGGTAGCTCTTGATTTTCTTTGCTATATGGTGACATGCTTCTCTTCTCCTTTGATTTCTTATAATGTAGGTCTAATGTGACAGATGAGCCAGACCAAGTAAAACTTCAGTGTTTGCTTACTACAACCAAGGGGAGAGGAATGTTTTGTGTGGATGATGTTTCTGAAGCCTCCTTAGTTCATAAAGAAGATCCTTATGCTGCGGTATGAGCCAAACCCTTCGCCTTTCACAATGTCAACTACTTCTTTTTTTTTTTGCTGACGACGGAGGTTTGGCTAGTTTGCATGCACCTCAACTAGTTCCATGGGTTACCTGCTACCTGCCGCCATCACAAGTACTGGGTAACTCTATCCAACAAGGCTTGGATATATGGAAAGAAATCACCTAGTGTTATTTTCCTCTACTGGGATTTGAACATGAGGCCTCATGGTTCTTGACCTACTTCATCGACCACCCTTGGGTGCAGTGTCAACTACTGTTCTTACTTTCTTGACGAGTCTAATTTTTTCAGAGGGGTCCATTTTCTTTCATAACATTCGTGACATCTAAATAATCATTTTCTCCTTCTGCTCCCCCTTCATCTTTCTAGGGACTATGATATAGCTCACTCTGAGGATTTTCAGTTTTTCACAGACCAGTAATAGACATAAAATTATGAAGTACTAACCATTTGCTTCAAGGCTATTTGGTTCTTACCATGCTGAGTTCAATGCAGGTTATCTTGAAAAAATGTCGGGAGACTCACTGCCATTTTTGCTTCAATGAACTGCCAGCAGATGCCATTTCTTGTGCGTCATGTTCAATTCCATTATACTGCAGTGACTGGTGTCAAATACAAGCTGGTGGGCAAAAGTTCGATAGGAGCTCTAATAGTTTTAGTGGTCTTGAGGGCTTAACAAATGATCTGAAGAACTATATGTCAGATGTTGTTCTGGCAGGCGCTTCAACTTTAGATACTAGGCATATTGCTGAGCACAGGCATGAATGTCAAGGTTTTCATTGGCCTCTGATATTACCGTCAGAAGTAGTTTTGGCTGGTAGAATCCTTGTGAAAGTCATTGAGCAAAAGAGACACGCAAGTGCTGATTCTAACCTTATTGGGCTCCTGGTAATTGCTCAAATGCTTGAGCTCTTTTTTTCTTGTCTGTTTTTCCAAGAAGCTTTTAATTTCATAGCTGATGACTGGATTTTGTAGGATCTTTCTCACAATTATCTCCAGCTTCCTCCTGAAAGCAAATTGGAGATGCATATCTACTCTATCATTCTACTGCACTGTCTTCAGCATTTTTACAGAACTGAACTGCCCATTAGTGGGATAATGGTTTCAAAGGCAAGATCCTTTCTCCAGAAATTGTTTGCATTCTGAATGAAGAAGTTGCATGCAGGTTTCATGCTGATTGTGTAATGATATCATTCTTTGCATCTCTGTAAACTAGCAAATATTCTACATTAATCATTCTCTAGATTCTAGAGAGGAAAAAGAAGAAGAAGAAGAAGAAGAAGAAGAAGAAGAAGAAGAAGAAGAAGAAAGAAAAACATAAGCCCATGAAGATGAACTGACTGTGTCTAAATATGCAGCTATACTCAAAATTTCGATAGGTTCAGTCTGGACAAGCTGGCTTTGTTATTAAACTTTCTTTTGTGGATTTGTAAACCTATGTCTCCATATACATTGCTTTTGATGTATTCTTTAAAACTGCTGACTTTTCTGTTTAACACTGTAAAGAGGTCAATGTTTTGGGATGGATTGATAAAGAGAATTACATCTTATTTATGTTTGGGGCACTTTTTTATTTTGACTGAGCATGGTCCTCATATTTTTGCTTTGTTGGTTTGGATACACTGTGAATGTCTTTCATTGAAACAAACATTTTTCGCTTAGAAAGAAGAGATACAGTAATATCTTTTTTGAGAACCCTAATATGCTTTAGTACTTTGGTCATTGCCATAGGTCTCTGTGGCTTCCTACATCTTTACTTTTGAACTTTGGATGCAGAAGTATGACTCTACTGAATGCCCTCCTTGGAATCCTTGAATTATATGGAAAAATCACTCTACCATTAGATTTTGGGTGATCCTCACAGCCATCATTTTCCTTGCAGCCAGTTATCCTTCTTTCTCAAATCCAAGTAAATTCCATGGCAGTTGTCCGTATGCAAGCTCCAGAGGTAAAAGGGCCAATATATGAGCCTGGGAATGCTGTAACCAGTAATTTAGAACAAGTATGTACTTCTCTGCCACACATTTTCTATGTCTTGTGCATTAGTTTACTGCACATCTTAGCTTAAATTGGGACTCACAGGTCTTTGCAGAGAGCATATAATATCATTGACTAGTTCAATGTTATTTTTCAGAAATTTGAGTTTGGTTAAAGCTTCAAGCTGTGATTTTAATGTTTCTTTCTACAGGTTAAAGTGGGTCAAGCTGTTTATGTAGCTGGTAGTTTTTTCAACCACTCTTGCCAGCCAAACATGCACACATATTTTCTTTCACGCACCCTCCATGTACAAGCCACAGAATACATTTTAGCTGGCTCTGAACTGGAGCTATCTTATGGCCCCCAGGTAACCATGTTTAGTTATAGCCTCTCTGTCTTTATTTTTTCAGATTTAGGATTTTGGAGTCTAACATTAGCACCTTTATCTTACTTTCTGAGGTTTTAATATCACATCTTTAGATTTTCCTGTGAATGCTAAATAGAAGTAGTCAGCAGCAGTCCACATAAATTCCTAGGTCATTGCTCTCATTGTGATTTGGTAACTGAAGAAAGAAATTCTGAGCCCCAGATTATTTCACGAATGATCAAGAGTAAAAAGTATCATAGATTTCAAGATCTTCCTGTAACCTTTTAAAGGAAACCAAAATAAAAGGGAGTGGGAGGGGGAGAGGGGGGAGGGGCAGAGGGATGGAGAGGGAGACAGAGAGGCGAGCTCATGCAACTGCAGCTTCTGGCCCTTTGATTTGTTTATGATCTTTCAACTGTGTAATGTTTTGTCAATTTGGGATGTGGTTGTTTTGAAGGTAGGGCAGTGGGACTGCAAAGACCGTCAACGGCTCTTGGAAGACCGCTACTCATTTACATGTCAATGTACTGGCTGCTCGGAGTTGAATGTTTCTGACCTTGTCATCAATGCTTATAGGTGCACTAAACTAAATTGTTTAGGAGTGATCCTTGATCGTACTGTTACTAGATGTGAGAAACGAAAACTGAAGCTCCTCATTGATGCCCCGACAGTTTACAGTAAGCAGGTATTTTAATGATGCAATTGTTTCTGGGACAAATTATTTCTGTGAAAAATAATGACTCGAAATATCATTAAGAAGGGTTGACTACATTATTACACTGAGGCGTATTTATAGACACTACATTACAATCATTAGATGTAGGAGACTATATACAATCCTATTCTTATTCTTATTCTAGCACTCCCCTCAAGCAAGGGCGAATTTATGTGTAAAAATTGGGTCACGGGAACCCGTGGTCATCTGAATAAACTCGGTATATTACTTGTGTAATTTTTAAAGAATATATTAAATATTAGCTAAGGGAATCCATGCTCAAAACAACCAAATGGTTCACTGGTTTGAGGGCCCATTTTAAATACTGCTGTCTTTGGTTCGATCCCAGTCAACAACTCAATCCACCACTTTATCTTTTAGGAATGACAAGTTTAAGAATGAAGTTATCCTGGAGAAGGTGAGAGTAACTTTGGTGGAGGACAAGATGAGGGAGGCAAGATTGAGATAGTTTGGGCATGTGTAGAGGAGGTGCGCCGACGTCCAGCAGGTGCGAGAGGTTGGATTTAAGGGGTATGTAGAGGGGTAGGCCTAGGCCGAAAAAGTATTGGACAGAGGTGATTAGACATGATATGACGCAACTTCATATTACTGAGGACATGACTTTAGATATGAAGTGTGGTCGCGTATTAGGGTAAAAGGCTAGTAGGGGTAGAGTGTGGTCTTGCCGTGTGGAGGTTTAGTGCTTGTCATAGGACTAGTCGAGCTCTTATAGTTCTTGCCATATGTTGTTTATTGCATTTCGATTATCACATTATTTTGTTGTTACTATTTTCTATCTTATGCTTTCGTCATTGTTCTCTTCTTCTTTTACCTGGGTTTGATACACTTGAGCTGGGGGTCTTTTGGAAATAGCTTCTCTACCTCCACGAGGTAGTGGTAAGGTCTACATACACTTCACCCTTCCTAGACCCCACTTTGTGGGATTTCACTGGGTATGTTGTTGTAATCTAAACTCTAAGCCCTAAAGTCAAAACATTTTCTTTTAATAATAATAGGAATAAATAGGCTTCCTTCCACTTCTAGTAACGATTTTTCTTCCCTCCTCATATTTTCCTTTTGTTTTTCACAAAAGAAGCTCGAACTTCACGCCATTGGAATCTAGAGAAATCATCATTGCCAAGGCCCAAGTTAAAATTCTTTTTAGTTGATGATTTCTCTTCTTAGTAAACAAACTAACAAAATCAAAATTTTCAAAATACATGACTTTAATTTTAGGATTTTCATAAAAAAATAATTTCTTGTCTTAGGAAATCATCAAGAGCTACTGAATTGGTTTATCTCAGACTTACATATTTGCGGATGAATTTGAGATTGGTAAGATTATTTTGTTTAATTCAAGTGAATGTGTTCCTTTATTTTTTTAGTAGTTCTGAAGGGTGCGATACCCTTGTATTTTTAATGTGAAAGGGGTGTGGTCCCTCTTCTTTATTATGAATTTGTGGTTCTCAAATGCGAAAGAGGTGTGATTCCTCTATTTTATTATTAAGTTGCAAGGTATGATTCCTTTTTAATGTGAAAGCGGTGTGATTCTCCCTTATTTTTGAATGTCAAAGGAGTGTGATTCCTATATTTTATTTAAATTTGCAAAGGGTGTGATTCCCTTATTTATTTTAAATTTGCAGGTTAAATTTGCGACTAAGTTGAATAGTAATTTGAATTGTAGGAACATTTATTCTTGAATGTCTAAATAGATAAGTTCTTGATTAAGCAACCATGTTCTAGTAGCGGTCCATCTGTTGGTTCACATGTAGCTCCAGAAGTTCAAAGAGAGACAATTCCACCTCCTCCTTCAAATATTGATTGTATTCTTGGGGTTGGATCTCTTAAACGGGATCCCAAAAAAAGAAAGCCCATTTTTGAATATGATTCTAATATTGAGATGTTGTGTGGAGACATTATGTTCTGATGGGGCGTTATCAACCTAAACTTTGTGTATATCATAAAACAACGTTTGGGACCAAAGATCGCCAATTTAATCTTCAGTGGTTTAAACCTCCACCACATTTTGCTTGGTTGGAATATAATATAAAAAATGATGCTATAGTTTTTTTGTGTTGTTATTTGTTCAAGAATGAATTTGAAAGTCGTGGCAATGCGGGGAAGTCATTTATACTTAGAAGTTGGAACCATGATTTGGAAAGAATTTGATTGCATGTTGGTGAGGTAAATAATACTCATAACAAATGATTGAATAGTGTTAGAATCATAGGAATATTCTATAGCATTTGTCTAACTATAGTAGATAACTTAATTTACTCCTAGATTTATTCCTATTTTAATTAGGTATTGATTTGTATTGATTAGATATTGATTTGTATTGATTTCCTTTCCTTTTTAGGACATGTAAACTTAGCTATTTAAACCCCCCAATAGCTTGTGGGAATAATCATACTGAGTTCTCTCTCAAATTCTTGTTCTCTCACATGGTATCAGAGCTTTCTTTAGTGAAAAAACAAGAATGAAGTAAGAGAACAAAATTCCTGGGCATTTTTCTAGCAAAACCTCCACTATTCCGCGATTCCGACACTCTCCAGGGGTATTGTGCATATACCAGTACCATCATTATGATCGGAATCCTTGCAGTGGTGTTTTTCTGCCATTTTTTCGGCAGATTTTTTTTCTTAGTAACTTCTTTCGGAGGACATCAAGTAGTTTTTCAGATCTATTCTTCAGGTTTTTCTAGAATTTACTTTATTTTTTGGACACTAATAGATCTGTTTTCATGTCTCTCTGATCCGATATTTTTAGCTATAAATCTATGGGCTCAAACACCAATCAATTGTTCTTTTTGTCTGAGGTAGAATAATGACTTTCTTTAGTATTAAGCGAGAAGCAGACATCTTCATCAATGGCTTCCGTTGCCCAGATTTGTAATCCTGTTGCTTGTATCTCACAGTCCACCACACTTGGCCCTTGGGTCATGGACTTAGGTGCTTCTGACCATATTTCTAGTAGCAAATCTTTATTGTTAATACTACTTATCCTCAGTCCCTTCCCACTGTTACGTTAGCTAATAGTTCTCAGACCATAGCATCCGGAGTCAGTCAAGCCAATCCCTTACCTTTCTTGACTCTTAATAATGTTCTTTTTGTCCCCGGTTGTCTCTTTAGCCTCCTATCAATAAGTCGTTTGGCTAAGGCTTTAAATTGTTTCGTCTCATTCTCTAGTGACTTCTTTGTTAAACAGGACTAGTACATAAAGGATAATTGGCGAAGGGGATGAGTCAGATAGACATTATTATCTCAATTATCACAAATTCAGTACAATTTCTTCAGTCTACGACTCTCTAGATTTAATCAACAGACTATTGTGACACCCTAGTTTATCCAAACTTCAAAAGATGGTACCTAGCCTGTCCAAATTGTCTCGGTTAGATTGTGAATCATGTCAATTGGGGAAGCACACCCGAGCTATTTTTCCACGTAGTCCTAATAATCATGCAAAGTCTCTTTTTCATTTAGTTCATTCTGATATTTGGGGTCCTTGTAGAGTTAATTCTACATTGGGTTTTAAGTATTTTGTTACTTTCATTTATGATTACTCAAGGTGCACTTGGATGTTCTTAATAAATGACCATTTTTTCCATATTCCAGACCTTTTGAGCTAAAATAACAAAATCAGTTTGGTGTTTCTATTCATACTTTTCATAGTGATAATTCACGTGAATATTTATCATATCAATTTACACAATGTCTTCTCATGGAATTCTTCATCAGACATCTTGTCCTTACACTGCACAACAAAATAGGGTCTTAGAGAGAAAAAAATAGGCATATTGTTGAGACTGCACACACTCTTCTCATACAAGCAAATGTTCCTTTGCATTTTTCGGTGGGACACAATGCTCACGTCTTGGTATTTGATTAACCGTATGCCTTTCTCTACTATTCAAAATCAGGTACCATACTCGATTTTGTTTTCCCAGTCAACCTTATTCTCTCTTCCACCACACGTCTTTGGGAGCACATGCTTTGTCCATATACTCACTTCAAGAAAAGACAAATTCGCTCCCCTTGCTCTTAAATGTGTCTTTCTCGGTTATTCAAGGGTACAAAAGAAATATGGATGCTTCTCATCTCACCTCTAGCGATACCTTATGTTCGCCCATGTTACATTTTTGAAGGTTAGACCTACTTTACATCCTCTTCTGCTGAACAATTATGCAATTTTGAGGTGCTACCAATTCCAATTTTTGGGGATCTCAACATAGTCTATCATTCCAGGTCATTTCCTATAACTCCATATTCCTCCTCTGCACCTCCACCACTATTGACCTATCTTCGTCGTCCACGCCCAAATAATTCACGCCCGCCACTGGAATCCTTGCCTGTTGAGGACTTATCTACACATAGTCCTTCTATTGCCACTCGAAAAAGGTAATCGATCTACTCGTGACCCTCATCCTATATATACTTGTTTGAGCTATCATCGTTTGTCACCAACCCATTCTGCCTTTGTATCATCACTATCATCTGTGTCTATTCTTAAGACTACATGTGAAGCTCTTTCTCATCCAGGCTAGCAACAAGCTATGATTGAGGACAAATTGATTGCCTAAAAGCTCGACTAGTTGGTTATCATTGGATATATACAATGAAGGGCCTGATGGACAAATTGATTGCCTAAAAGCTCAAGTAGTGGCCAAGGGTTATACATAAATTTTTGATCTTGACTATGGTGATGCCTTCTCTCTTGTGGCCAAGATTGCTTCAGTCTGTCTCTTTTATCCATGGTTGTTGTTCGTCATTGGCCTCTCTATCAGGTGGATATCAAAAATACCTTTCTTCATGGAGATCTCGAAGACGAGGCATATATGGAGCAACCGGTTGGTTTTGTTGCTCAGGGGGAGTCTAGAAACATGGTGTGCAGACTACGACGAGCACTCTATGGGCTTAAAACAGTCACCTCGAGCATGGTTTGGGAAGTTTAGCATGGTTATTCAAGAGTTTGGCATGGTACGAAGTGAAGCTGATCATTCTGTGTTCTATTGTCACTCTGCTCCAGGATTGTGCATGTATTTGGTAGTGTACGTTGATGACATAGTTATCACAGGTAATGATGATGAGGGAATTACCAAATTGAAACATCACCTTTTCCAACTCTTTCAGACTAAGGATCTTGGTCGATTGAGGTACTTCTTGGGCATTGAGGTTGCTTAATCCAAATCAGGAATTGCCATTTCACAAAGGAAGTATGCACTTGATATTCTTGAAGAGGCAGGGATGACAGATTGTAGGCCTATTGATTCTCCAATGGATTCAAATGTTAAGCTCCTACCAGGTTAGGGGGAGCCTCTCAGCGATCCAGGAAGATATAGAAGGCTAGTAGGAAAGTTGAATTATCTCACAGTGATTCGACCTGATATTACCTATCCAATTAGTATTGTAAGTCGGTTCTTAAATTCTCCTTGTGACAGTCATTGGAATGTAGTTATTCACATTCTTCGATACATAAAATCTGCTCTAGGGAAAGGACTACTTTACGAAGACCAAGGACATGAGAAAATTGTTGGATATTCAGATTCAGACTGGGCAGGGTCACCCTCTGACAGACGATCCACTTCTGGATATTGTGTTCTAGTTGGGGCAAATTTGGTGTCTTGGAAAAGTAAGAAACAAAATGTGGTTGCTAGATTTAGTGCAGAAGCAGAATATCGGGCTATGGCAGTGGCAACATGTGAACTCATATGGATCAAGCAACTACTGAAGGAGTTGAAAATCGAAGATGCTAAAGGAATGAAACTTGTGTGCGATAATGAAGCTGCACTTCACATTGCATCGAATCTAGTATTTCAAAAGGACCAAACACATAAAGATTGATTGTCATTTTGTCAGAGAAAAGGTACTTTGAGGAAATATCATCACAAGGTTTGTGCGGTCAAGTGATCAGATTGCAGACATATTCACCAAGTCTCTAGCTGGTCCCAGAATAAGTTATTTATGTAACAAACTTGGTACATATAATTTGTATGCACTAAATTGAGGGGGGAGTGTTAGAATCCTAAGAATATTCTATAGCATATGTGTAAATATAGTAGGTAGCTTGATTTACTCCTATTTTAATTAGGTATTGATTTGTATTGATTTTCTTTCCTTTTTAGGACATGTAAACTTAGCTATTTAAACCCCAATAGCTTGTTGGAATAATCAAGCCGAGTTCTCTCTCAAACTCTTGTCCTCTCACAAATGGAATGCTAGATTTTGCGAATCAACGTCACTCGATTCAATCTTCTCTTCACAAGCAAAGTGAGAAAACAAAAAGTGATTATTGAATTCACTTAAATGCCCCAATCGACGTGGTAAGGTTTTTCTTAAGAAACAGATTACCATTTTGTGGTCACTATAAGAGTGAAGATTTCGATTATAAAGGTCTTTTTCTTGAACTTTTGGAATTTGATAGGGTTAACCTTCCAGATGTGGGAAAGGTAATGTTGTAAGATGCTCCAAAAAATTATATGATGATTTGTTCGATAATTCAAAAAGAGATTGTGGGATGCTTGTGCTAAAGAAATAATTAAAGCTATCATCAAAGACTTGGATGGTGATTATTTTGGAATACTAGTTGATGAATCGAAGGACATTTCACATAAAGAGCAAATGGCACTAGTCTTACGAGATGTTAACAAAAATGGAGAGTCGATAGAAAACTTTTTGGGTATTGTTCATGTGAGTGGTATTTCTGCAAGATCGTTGCAAAAAACTATTTACTCTTTACTTTTGGTTTACTCGCTATGTCTATCAAGACTACGTGGACACGGTTAAGATGGAGCTAGTAATATGCAAGGAGGAAAAAAATGGTCTAAAGTCTTTGATTTTGCAAGATGCTCCATTTGCATATTACATTCATTGTGTTGCTCATCAGTTGCAATGGACACCTGTGGCTCTTTCTAAAAAGCAGTCGAATGTGAAAAATTCTTTTATGTTGTCACTAATGTGTTAAATACTATTGGAAAATCTTTTAAACGCAGGGACTTACTTCGACAATACCAAGTTGAGAAATTGGAAGAATTGCTTAAATGTGGAGAAATTCTTACTGGGCAAGGATTAAATCAAGAACATGGCCTCCAATGATCGGGTGATACTCGTTGGGGATCCCATTTCAAGAATTATTATATTTTCTTCAATTGCTAATGTGCTCAAAGATACGAAAGAAGATTCTCCACATGATCTTGATAAACTTGCAGCAGGAAACCTTTTAGATAAAATTCAAGAATTTGAATTTATCTTTATGTTGCATTTGATGTTCAAAATGTTGCTTCTTACAAATGAATTGGACAACGCTTTACAGAAGAAAGATCAAGACAACATAAATGTTATGGGGTTGCGTAATCTTTCAAAGAGAAGATTGCAAACAATGAGAGAGTAGTTTGGAGTATTTGATGGATTCGTTTTGTGGTGAACATGATGTTTTGATTCCCTAAATGACTTAAGACTATCCAAGGTCGAAGTGTAAGAGGTTTGAAGTTTCAGATATACATCACTTTCATGTGGAAGTGTTTTATGCAGTCATTGATTTGCAACTCCAAGAGCTCAATAATTGTTTTGATGTTATGACTAGTGACTTACCCGTTGGTATGACTAGTTTTAATCTGGTTGATTCATTTGCTAATTTTGACAAGAGACGAATAATGAAGTTAGCCGAATATTACAAAAGTGAGTTTGGTGATAATCAACTTTGAGATCTCAGTTATCAGCTTGATAGTGTCATTGTCTATACTTGAGAGTGTGATATCAAGTTTCTCAACTTGAAGGGGATTAAGGATCTTACTAGATGATGGCAAAAATAAAATTGGATCAAACTTGGTCTTTTGTTTATTTACTTGTAAAGCTGACATTGATTTTGCCTGTTGCTAATGCAAGTGTGGGAAGAACATTCTTCTTAATGAGGCTTATCAAAAAAGATATATGTAATAGCATTGATTAATTTTTTTTGAATGGTTGTTTAGTTTGTAAGATAGAACGTAAGATATTTGCAATTATAAGTGATGATGCTATTATAGATCGTTTTCAAAATATGAAGTCTTGTCGAGTTCAATTGTAAACTGATGATATTTTTTGTCATAATGTAATTTATTATCTTTTGCTCTCCAAGTTATTGTCATTATAAAATTTTAGATCTTATCTTTAAAGCAATGGTAGACCCGTCTTCTTGAAATCTTAGATTCGCCTCTGCCTTCAAGCTGGTACATCTAAGTCATATGTACCTTATGTTGGGCGATGTCACATTTTCTAGTCTCGACCTTACTTTACATCTTCTTTTGATCTTCCAGATATCTCTAAGGTGTTATCAATACCGACTTTTGAGGAATCTACGCTTACTTCTATTTCTCCAGCCACAGTACCATCATTTTTGACTTATCATCGTCGTTTGCGTCCAGCATTACGCCTAGATGATTAATGTCCTGCACCTACAACGAACTTGTCTCCTCCTAGTCAACCGATTGCACTTCAAAAAGGTATATGGACACTCGGAACACTAACACCCATTATACCTTTTAAGTTATCATCATCTATCATTACCCCATTATGCACTTGTATCATCTTGTTTTACATTTTTAAGTTTACAAGTGAAAAATTCTCCCATCCAGGATGGCAATGGGCTACGATAGACGAGATGTTACTTTATATGTGAGTAGTACTTGGGAGTTTTCTCCTTTTTCTTCATGTAAATAAGTTGTTGGTTGTCATTGGGTTTATGCAATCAAAATTAGTCCAGATGGCCAAGTTGATCGGCTTAAGTCTGGCCTTGTTGCCAAAGGTATACTCAAATATTTAGGCTATATTACAATGATACTTTCTCTCGTGACTAAAATAACATTTCCATCATTTTCTATCCATGGTGGTTGTTCGTCATTGGTCTCTATATCAGTTGGACATTGAGAATGCTTTTCTCCATGGTGATCTTGAGAAGGAAATTGGATTGGAGTAACCACCTTGTTTTGTTACTCAACGGGAGTCTAGTAGCCTTATATATGGATTGTGTCGGTCACTCTATGCTCTGAAACAGTCTACTCGAGCTTGGTTTGGAAAGTTCAGAATAATAATTCAAGAGTTTGGCATGACTCATAGTGAAGCAAATCACTCTTGAGTTCTATTGGCATTTTGCTCCAAATCTATGTATTTATTTGATGGCTTAGATTGACGATATCGTTATTAGCAGTAATGATCAGGATGGTATCACTAATTTAAAGCAACATCTCTTTCAACATTACTAGATTAAGGATATCGGCAAACTGCAATATTTTCTAGCAACTAAGGTTGCTCAATCTATATCAGGTATCATCATTTCACTACGAAAGTATGCCTTAGTTACTCTTGAGGAGACAGGAAAAATAGGATGTAGACCCATTGACACTCTTAAAGGGGATCCCCTCAGTGATCCTGGAAGATATAGGTGACTGGTTGGTAAATTGAATTATCTCAAATTGACTAGATTTGACATTGCTTTTCATGAGTGTTGTAAGTCTGTCTCCTTGTAAAAGTCATTGGGATGCAGTTGTCTGCATTCTATGATATATAAAGTCAGCTCCACACAAAGGACTACTCCTAGAGGTTGGCCATGAGCACATCGTTAGATATACAAATGCTGATTGGGCAGGATCACTCTCTGGTAGATAATCTACATCTGAATATTGTTAGAAGGACATAATTTAGTATTTTGGAAGAGTAAGAAACAAAATGTGGTTGCTCGATCTAGTACATAAGCAGAATATCTAGCAATGGTTGTAGCAACTTGTGAGCTAGTTTGGATCAAACAGTTGCTCAAAGAATTAAAACTTAGAGAAATCAATTAGATGGAACCTGTGTGATAATCAAGCATCCCTTCATATTGCAAAAGATACTCTTAGGAAATATTTTACAAAATTTATAAAGTCAAGTGATTAGCTTATAGATAATTTCACCAAGTCCTTCACTGCTCCTCGTATAGTTGCTTCATTAACTAGCTTAGTACATATGACTTAGATGCACCAACTTGAGGCAGATGCAAATCCAGTATTTCAAGAAGACAGGTGCACCATTGCTTTAAAGATAAGATCTAAAATTTTATAATGACAATAACTTGGCAAGCAAACGATAATAAATTAGATTATCATAAAAAATATCGCTAGTTTACAATTGTACTCGACGGGACTTCATAATTTGAAAACGATCTATAGTAGCATCGTTACTTACGGTTGCAAATATCATACACTATATCTTACAAACTAAACAACCATTCAAAAATTATTCACCAATGCTATAATGTAGATCATTTTTGATGAGCTTCATTGAGGATAATGCTTTTTTCACATTAGTAGTAGCAACATGCAAAATCAACGTCTTGTAAAAGCTTTAAGAGTAAATAAACAAGAGACCAAGTTTGATCCAATTTTGTTTTTGCCATCATCGTAGCAAAATCCTTAATCTCCTTCAAGTTGAGAAACTTGCTATCACACTCTCGAGCATAGACAATAATACTATCATACTAATAACTGAGATCTCAAAGTTGGTTATCACCGAACTCACTTTTGTAATATTCAACAAACTTTATTATTTTCCTCTTGTCAAATTAGCCAATGAATCAACAAAATTCAAACTAGCCATACCAAGGAATAACTCGCTAATCACAACATCAAAATGATTATTGAGCTCCTGGAGTTGCAAATCAATAACTGCATAAAACACTTACACACGAAAATGATGTAAATATGAGACTTCGGACCTCTTAAGCTTCGACCTTGGATAGTCTTTCAATCATTTTGGGAGTCAAAACATCATTTTTATCACAAAATAAATCTATCGAAGACTCCAAACCACTCTCTCTCATTGTTTGCAATCTTCTCTTTGAAAGATTAAGCGACCCCATAACATTGACGATATCTTGATCTTTCTTTTGTAAAACCTTGTTCAATTCATTTGTAAGAAGCAACATCTTGAACATCAAATGCAAAATAAAGATAAATTCAAAATTTTGAATTTTATCTAAAAGGTTTCTTGCTGCAAGTTTATCAAGTTCATGTGGAGAATCTTCTTTCATATCTTTAAGCATATTAGCAATTGAAGAGAATATAATCATGAAATTTTCCAAGGTCTTGAAATGGGATCCCCAACGAGTATCACCTGGTCGTTGGAGGCCACATTCTTGATTTAATACTTGCATAGTAAGAATTTCTCTAGATTTAAGCAATTTTTCCACCTTCTCAACTTGGTGTTGTCGAAGTAAGTCCATGCGTTTAAAAGTTCCAATTGTATTTAATACAGTAGTGACAACATAAAAGATATTTTTCAAATTCGGATGCTTTTTAGAAAGAGCAACAAGTGTCCGTTGCAACTGATGGCAAAACAGTGAATATAATATGCAAACGGCATCTTGCGAAATCAAAGATTTGAGGCAATTTTTTTCTCCTTGCATATTACTAGCTCCATCGTTATATTGTCCATGTAGTCTTGATAGACACAGCGAGTGATCCAAAAGTAAAGAGTAATTATTTTTTGCAATGATCTTGTGGATGTATTACTCACATGAACAATACCCAAAAAGCTTTCTATCATTTCTCCATTTTTGTTGACATATCGTAAGATTAGCGCCATTTGCTCTTTATGTGAGATGTCCTTCGATTCATTAACTAGTATTCCAAAATAATCACCATCCAGGTCTTTGATGATAGCTTTAATTGTTTCTTTAGCAAAAGCATCCACGATCTCTTTTTGAATTGTCGAGCAAATCATCATATCATTTTTTGGAGCATGTTGTAGAATTACATTTTTCCACATCCGGACGGTTAACCCTATGAAAATCCAAAAGTTAAAGAAAAAGACCATTGTAATGGGGATATTCACTCTCATCATATTCATGACCACAAATGGTAATCCATTTCTTACGAGAAACCTAATCACATCGATTGAGGCATTTAAGTGAATTCGATAATCACTTTTTATTTTCACTTTGCTTGTGAAGAGAAGATTGAATCGATTGACGTTGATTCACAAAATCTAGCATCCTATTCAAACATATGTTATGAATACTATTTACCTCACCAACGTGCCATCGAATTCTTTTCAAACCATGGTTCCAACTTCTAAAACCATCTTGTATAAATGATTTCCCCACATTGCCATGACTTTCAAATTCATTCTTGAACAAATAATAACACAAACAAAATACAACATCATTTTATGCTATATTCCAATCAAGCAGAATGTGGAGGTTTAAACTATTGAGGATTAGATTGGCTATCTTTGGTGCCAAATGTTGTTTTAGGATATACACAAAGTTTCGTTGATAAGGCCCCATCAAAATATAATGTCTCCACCCAGCATCTCTAATATTATATTCAAAAATGGGCTTTCTTTCT
Source organism: Solanum dulcamara (assembly GCF_947179165.1). Lineage (NCBI taxonomy): Eukaryota > Viridiplantae > Streptophyta > Magnoliopsida > Solanales > Solanaceae > Solanum > Solanum dulcamara. Next base: position 28,595,048 of record NC_077243.1, read on the forward strand.
TTGTGATCCTGTTTAAGAGATCCAACCTTAAGAATACAATCAACATTTGAAGGTGGAGGTGGAATTGTCTCTCTTTGAATTTCTGGTGCTACATGTGAACTAACAGATGGATTGCTACTAGAACGTGGTTGCTTATGAGTTTCAAGGATAAATATTCCTGCAAATTCAAATTACTATTCAACTCAGTCGCAAATTTAACTTGCAAATTTAAAATAAAATAAGGGAATCACCCACCTTTCACACTCAAAAATAAGGGAATCACATCCTTGCAAGTTGATAAAATAGAGACACCCTTTTCACATTCAAAAATAAGGGAATCACACCATTTTCACATTAAAAAATAAGGAATCATACCCTTGCAACTTAATAATAAAATAGAGGAATCACACCTCTTTCGCATTCGAAAATAAGAAATCACAAATTTATAATAAAAAAGAGGGCTCACACCTCTGTCACATTCAAGAACCACAAATTCATAATAAAGAGGAGAAATCACATCTCTTTCACATTAAAAAATAAGGGAATCACACCCTTCAGAATTATTAATAAAATAAAGGAACTCATTCCTTTCAACTTGAATTTAAAAAAATGAAATCTTACCAATCTCAAATTCATCCACAAAATATATAAGTTTGAGATAACCAATTCATTAGCTCTTGATGATTTCCTATGACAAGATTTTTTTTTTTTTATGAAAATCCTAAAATTAAAGTCATGTATTTTTGAAAATTTCGATTTTGTTAGTTTGTTTACTAACAAGAGAACTCATGAACTAAAAACAATTTTACCTTGGGCCTTGACAATGATGATTTCTCTAGATTCTCAATGGCTTGAAATTGGAGCTTTTTGTGTGAAAATATAAGGAAAATATGAAGAGGGAAGAAAAAATCGTTGCTGAGAAGTGGAAGGAAAGCCTACTGTATTCCTATTAGTATTAAAAGAAAATATTTTGACTTCATAGAGTTTAGATTTTTTATTTATTTAAAAAATGCGTGTTTTATCTAAAAATTAAAGGAGCGAATTGAGCTGTTGGCTGGGAGAGACCGCGGTGTTGAAAACGGGCCCTCAAACCAGTGAACCATCTGGTTATTTTGAGCATGAGTTCCTTTAGCTAATATTTAATATATTCTTTAAGAATCATATAATTAATATACCGAGTTTAGTCGGATGACCACGGATTCCGTGACATAATTCTTACACATAATTCGCCCTTATTTGTCAGTGTTTTCTTTTTCGGATGCTTCTCACCAATGCTCTGAGACGATGTGAAAAATAAAGACTTAGAAAATATTATTATGAAGCATTGACTACATTATTATATTGAACCCTTATTTTATTTTTTGTGACACTTCAAGTATATTATTGAAAGGTTGAGAAGACGAGACATGAAAGCTATTAGTGTATGTATATTTTCCTTGAATGCAAAATTCGCCCTTATTTGTCGGTGTTTTCTTTTTCGGATGCTTCTCACCAATGCTCTGAGACGATGTGAAAAATAAAGACTTAGAAAATATTATTATGAAGCATTGACTACATTATTATACTGAACCCTTATTTTATTTTTTGTGACACTTCAAGTATATTATTGAAAGGTTGAGAAGACGAGACATGAAAGCCAATAGTGTATGTATATTTTCCTTGAATGCAAGAAATCTGAAGGAACTTGGATATAGAAAAACAATTGCCTTTCCCCTGTATCATGCACTGTTCAAGTGTCTGCTTATCAGATAATGCTCCCCAGGTGTATCTGCAAGATCTACAATCCTATTGATATTCCTGTTCTAATAATTTCAGTTATATTGTTTATTCAACAAATTACACAAATAGTTGACTGGATTCACTGTTTACTTTTCCTAGCCGGTAGACATAATTCACAGTTAATACATATATTACATGGATCATACATATCTTATACATCCACCGGCTATTTTTAGTTAAGCAGTTGGGGGAAGGTAATTAGGTCAATTAAGAAAATTGGAGAAGGCATTGTGTTGCTGTAAGAATTAACCTAACGAGAAAATGAAGGGTTACCAAGCCAGACTTCTCCGGGAGAGCACACCCACCATAGGTTCAAGTCTGTAATATACCTATTTTCTTCTGATCAATTAAGTGATATATGGACTCAACCATACGATATGCTTTAGCTCTTGGTACGGAAATGCATACCCACCCCCCCGATAAGTAGGAATGCTAATTCATTATGCATGAAGTCTAGTATACTTATGAGTGCTTGTTGTTGTTATTACTAATGTGTACACTTCTGAGAACAACATTGTTCACTTGCCTAACTTAAGCATTCTTAACATTGAAGGTTGAGAAGCTCAAAGATGCTAATCTTAGTGAAGTGGCTCGCCATGTTTTTGAATCTGATTATAAGTTGGAACCTCAACATTGCCTGGTTTGTGATTCATATAGAGATCTGGAAGCTTCATGTGCTGCAACCAGTCAAGCTGAGAGTTGTTATAAGAGGTACAGTAGACCTTCTCATTTATCATGCTGGACACAATAACTTCAAAGAATATACTTAAAAAATGGAAAAAATATGTTCAAGAAATCGTCGGGATAGGGCACAGGTTTATTGTATTTGTTGTCTCTAAAAGTTATCACAGCACTCTCCAAGTTTTGCAAATTCATTAGCATGTCGATTTAATGCCAGCACAAAACTTTAGAACATTGAAATTGACATGTACTTTCATATCACACAACTGCTCTGGTGAAATTTGACCTTTGTTTTTCTATTTTTAAGTAGCTCTATCCTTACTTGCCAAACAGACTGCAAGATGCAATAGCATCAAATGAAGTCCCAACCAATATTCTTCTAGATGCTGTGAGGTGTATGGATCTTCTCAGAACAATACTCCATCCTTATAACAAGAGAATTGCAGAGGTAAATACAGGGGTCTGCTCTATTCTGTCCTTTCAATTATCAAGAGTAAGTTTGCTTGTGGTGTTCACTGAATTGCCTGATGATTGCGGAGGAACTAATATTTTTCTTCTGTTTATATTTGTCAGGTGGAGGACAATCTTGCTCAGGCATTCTGTTTGGTAGGAGAACTACAAGCTGCAATTGATCACTGTAAAGCATCTATACAGGTTAGCTTACTCTGCAGTATGGAGCAAAATTACTCCCTTTACTTATCTATGAATCGGTCATCTGCGCATTTATTTGTTCCTGACATATAATTACATCTCATTTCTAATTTATTACTAGAGGAATATTGCTCGCATTGCTTACATCTTGGGGCAGATACATTATTCACCCTCATATCCCTTGAAAGAGTGTTTTCATATGCTAGTGATAATAGACTGTCGAGCGAATGCTAATTTAAGAAACTGGGCTCTTGAATAGATTTTGAGTAGCTCTAAATTACTGCTTAATGCCCTTTTATTTGGATTGCATGAGAACATTATAATTGTACTTTCTTATTCTCAGAATGGTGTAGAGACTTTAGTTTGCACTTATCATCTTATCAGAAAGGGAAAAAAAATACTTTAGTTTACAGTTAATGTCATTATTACCAGAGTTTCGTTTCTTAGTTCTTAAATAATAATATGATGGATGTTTTATGAGTTGTAAGCAGATCTTGGAAAAACTCTATGATGCCAACCATATTGCCATTGGAAACGAATTGATCAAGCTTGCCTCCCTTCAGATACTGGTGGGTGACTCTGCTGCTTCCGGTAGCATTAGCAGAATTACTGCAATACTTTCGCGATATTATGGATCAAATGCAGATGACATATATCCATATTTACGACATCTTAAAGATGGACAAGATGCTGATAAGAGTCGCAGTTTATCCCGTTGAGTGCTCAAAGAACTAAGCTGTGAAGTAAAAAGTTGCCCGTACTTGCGTGATCTATCTCCTTCACCAAGTAAAACCCACACCTTAGATCAGTCTCATCCTTTCATTCTTCGAAGGATTTAAGCTGGTCCCGGGCACAGTTCTTAATTAAATGGTTTATGTTATTGCTGCCTGTTTGTTGATCTTGGTGAATAGCTTTCTGGACTGTTCTGAACACATTTATTCACCAGGAACATGGGAGAGTGTATTGGATTGGCATATCACATCATATATTAGTGGGAACACCAGGTGAAAAGTTGACATACCAAAATGTCCTTATAAAGCTGATTGACGTATCTATTCATTTTTTACTCGTGCATTATACTAAAATTAAATGTTCAATTTTACTTGAGAAAAATATATATTTTTTTCAATTTAAACCTTAACACAAATTACTAATCTCTCAAATCATTTTCCATTATTAAAGTCTACAGATCAATTGATATGGATATTGTGATAAAATACTTATATTATTATTGTTCTTTAAGGGTGTGCAAAATTCAAAATGGACAAGTAAAAGTGAATAGATGTGGTAAAGTCAAGATTCAATTGGACCTAATTTCTAACTTCTCAAAGTAAGTGAGAAAGGAGATAAAAGATGAGGCCTCAAAGTAAGTGAGAAAGGAGATAAAAGATGAGGCTACGAAAGGTGTTCATATAGAGGATTTCAACACAATCTGATTATCTGCCTAAGTACTGTACTGAATGTAATTTGCAAGAACATAATGCATCTACTGGTAGAATCCTACAACCTGAGTAAAGGCCGGTACAGAGGAGGGACTCATATAACGATAATTTACAATTCGAAATTGCCATAACAGAAGCAGATGAGGGGCAACAAGCATATTAATTATCCTCCACTAGTGGAAGGATATATAGTGATCCAGAGGTCTGGAAATCAATCAAAAACAAGAGTAATCACACTAGAGAATGTTGAGAACAACATTTGATAGGCACAAGCATAGAGATTAATATTCAAAACAAGTTTGATTGCTTAGCAGTGACTGAAAATAATGATAACAATGACGAGCAAGCTAATACAAGAGTAACAGGTTCCAATATTAATATGCTGTGGAACAACACAGATGCAACAAATACATTAGTAGAGAACAGACAACAAGATGATTCAGTCAAATGGAGTAAACATACACGAAAATAAAATTATTGCCAGCGTGTCCCAAACTTCTATGGGTGTCTTGATGTTCTTAATCCATTGCCAAATTTTATCTTCCACTATTATAGTGAGAGCATATATGGCCTTTCATCTTTAACCTTTCACATTTTCGTTGCCTAGACATCAGTTGGAGGTGTAGCATCCGATCCATCAACACTGTCCCATAATTCTTGATCAAGAAAATAATGTTGCATTCTCGATCGTGCTGCATGATCCGTAGTTGATTGCATTGAGCTTCTCAACTCTGTTGAGAATGCTTGCAAAATTCGTCATTGATTAGTGCTTATGGCTGGCAGCGGTATCGAAACCGAGACAATCGGACCGATATCTACTGGAACCGGCCATGAAAATGATAGTTCTGTCAGGAACCGGACTGGACCATTACCGGTACAAACCGGTAAATCCCATATAGGCTGTTCCGGTCCGGTACATTCCGGGACGAGACCGGACCGGTATTCTAGGTTCCATTTATTTACTTTAATTAGTTAAATTAATTTAATTAATAATTGAAAAAAATTCTAAAATACAAAATTTATTTAATATTTCTTCCAAAAGTATAACTTAAAAAGCTAAAACTTTTTTAAAAGGTCAAAGTTTAAATTTTCAAAATTTAAATTTCAAATTTTAAACTTTAAAAATTTAAAATTTTCAAAGTTTTAAAAAGTTTAAATTTCAAATTTTAAACTTTTAAAGTTTAAATTTTCAAAGTTTAAATTTCAAATTTGAAAAAAATGATTTTGAAAATTGAAGTTTTAAAGTTTTAAAGTTTGAAACATTTGAAAATTGAAATACATAAAAAAGACTTGAATTAAATTGAAGACAATAATAAAAAAAAATTAAGGTGAATAACCTATAATTTTATTTATAAAAAAGTAATTAGTACAATTTATATTACAATTTATAAATATTAAAAGAGTACTTAATCTATGCAGCCACCTTCTAGGAAAGGTTTTGTTTTAATTAGGCTTCGAATTATCTAATATTTGTACTCTCCAAAATAGTCTCGTCTTAATTCTTCTAACATTTTTCTAGTTACTTGTTTTGAAAGTGGTTGTATAGCTTGTTCCTCCAATGCATCCATTCCGTTGTCACTTGAATCTACCAAAATATTATCAACACATATTCAAATTGGGCAGGTAAATTTGGACGCCCAAAATTCCTACGCTCCGCATTGATCAAATCCCTAAATAATACCGATATTTCTAAGCCTTCAGATGCTAACGAATGCCTATACTCTCCTATTTGAAATCTGGCTGCATTAAAAGCTCCCTTCGAAGCTACTGAAGATGCCTGAATAGCAAACAAATCTCGAACAATCCGTTGAAGTTTTGAAAATGTCTTGCTGCGATTCCTCCACTAATTCAAAAGGTCCGGTTTGCCTTCTGCATCCTTGATGCTTTCCCATTAAGATATTCATCAAAATCATTTTTTTCGTTAGAAGTAAGTCCTAGATAACTTTCTAACATATCATTAATATTATCTTCATAATATTTACACTTAGATGTTTGAGGTTCTTCTTGACGTATTACTTCATTTAAAATAGTAGAATTATACAAGTCATATAATTTTTGTAGCTTCATTTTTAATATACTATATATAACCGTTGCTAAACTAGGTTTTTCGTCATCTTTAATACCTAAATTTAACTAAATTTTTTCAACCATTAGTGATGCACTAACTTCTTTGTATGTTGGATTTAATAAACAAGTAGTTAAATAAATTTGAGGAATAGGAAAAAAATATGTTTTCAAATTTATCAATCGTTACATCAATGGAAGCTTTAAATCGTTGTTTATTTCTATAGTCATAAAATTTTGTAGAAATTGCACAAATATTTGGTAAAGTAGAAAAAATAGTAGGGTAATAAAGTCTAGAAATTTATTTTGTAGCTAATTAAAAAACTTTTAAAAATTCTATAAATTCTTTTATGTCATCCCAATCTTTATCTTGAAGTCTATAACCCATACCTTCATTATGAACATTTCAAATCATTTGCAAAGATTTTCTATATTCATAAGCTACCTTAAATATTTCGTAAAGAGAATTTCACCTAGTAGTGACTGTTTTTGAAATTTTTCTATATGGAAGATTAAATTCATGACACCTATTTTCAAAATCCTTACGTCTAGATTTTATTTGACATTTAAAAATAAATGACATGCAACTTCACATTTAATGCAACCATTATTATACATCGCTATACCATCTCTAACAATTAAATTATTTATATATGCAGCATATCTAATATGAAAATCATCATCATAAATAGGGTTAAGTATACCTTTTAAAATATCTCAAGCTAATGTATTATTAGAAACATTGTCTAAAGTGTCACATTATTTTATTAGTTATTCCAAAAAATTCTATAACTCCTAAAATAGTTTGAGCAATGTAAGCACCGATTTTTAAAACTTCACAATTTTTATAACCCAAAATACAGTTTTGCAAACCAAAATTTTCATCAATGCAATGATCAGAAATTGTAAAATAATCATTACCACTTACACTACGGCCATATCAGAAGTTATAGCTATTCTACAAGTATTATAATTAAATAAACAACGAAGATAATGAAAATGTTGGCCTTGATAATCAAAAATGGTTTTTTTAATAGTGTTTCTTCAAAAATCATTAAACGATGGATACACTAATTTAATATAATGAATAAAATCAGAATTTTCATCAAAACTAAAAGACAATCCAGTAACAATAATCATTTTAGCCAATTCTTCTAAATATCTTTTTCTACTATATGATCGATGTGTACTAGAATCAGAGACATTAGAAGGGTTTAATTGCTATTGTACCAAGTTAGAGCCCCTACTCCTACAGATGCATCAAGAAAGGGCGTACTATGTTAATTGCGTTAGCTTCTTCAAGTTCTCTTTTATAACAATTCATTAAATAATTTCGTAAATGACCTGTACCATCCCACTTTTTCGTAGTTTTATGGTTCATAACATGTTTACATTTATTACAAATTGCTTTAGTTTTAACTTCACTCTGAGTCAAAAATTGTCAAACAACATATTTTTTTACGTTCCGACTTAGATTTAGCCCTAATAGGATGTACAGGGGAAGCTGGAGCGGAGGGGAAAATAGACTAGTAGCCGTATGTGACTCAGTTTCATCATCATCAAAAGTATCATTATCATAATCATCATCATCTAGTGATTCTTCAAAATTACCAAATCTTCTTTCTAAATATTCATGGTCTAATTGAGTATTAGTATCAATATCAAAATAATTTAATTTACATGCGTATAATCATCTGTATTAATACGTAATTCTGGTTGTCTAGTTTAGATTTAGAAGAACTACCACCCCATTTAGTTTTTCCAGTTAATTAAACATTAGCAACACTATCAAAAATTGATTTTTTACTTTTTTTTGAAATATTTTATCACCAAAATCCATATTAAAATTTTACAAGTAGGCAAATTAAATATAATACAAAAATTAAATACAAATAAATAAATAAGTAAAATAGCAAAGACAAAATAAGTAAACTATTAAAATTTTAGAAATAGGCAAATTAAATATAATATGTAAATTACACACAACAAATAAATAAGTAAACTAATAAAGACTAAATAGATGAAAATTATAAGTTGGAACGAATCTACCGAATGTCTGCGTAAAAGCATACGTAAAAGCCGAAAATTGTAAGTTGGACGAATCTTGAAGCTTGAAGATGCTCCAAAATAATCCACCAAAAATTTTCAATTAATAAAATTTAATAACATTGAAGAGAGTATTTTAGAACACTTGAAAGAATTGAGAGTTGAGAGCCGAGAGAGAAGAAATTACTGTGAAAAAATTGTAAAGGGGTGGAGGATTTTTATAGTTAAAACATAGGACCTAATTATATTTTTTAAAAGTTTAGGGTATTGAAAAAATTAGGGGATGGGGGGTAGGGGGTGAATAGGGGGTATTTGGCTGAAATAGTCGATGGGTGGGCCCCCTTACTAGTAAAACAACTAGAATTTTAATTATTTTTTTTTAATTTTTCGGTGGACTGACCGAACCAGACCGGACCAGTACCGACACTTACCAGTAAATTCCCTCTCCCCGTCCCGTTACCTATCCCGGTCCCCTTACCCCTATCCCTACTGATACCTTATCGGACCGGATCGAAATCGATAGAAAATTGGGACGGACTGATACCGGTACCAGTAGGTGCCGGTCTGGTTGCCACTCTTATTAATGCCTCGTGATTTGTAGTCCGATAGTAGCTTTGTAGGATCTTCTTTGAGTTGCTACTTTGCTATTTATCTATTAGGCTCTGATACCACTTGTTGAATATTTGATGAGTACAATTTATTGATCACAATTTGAAATTTATTATTGCAAAGTAAGGACATGCTTCAGTCCTACAATTTTATACATTTTTTTTTTTGCACTCACACTCTAGCAAATCTCTATACATTGCTTTCTTATTTTTCTCTTGATTACTCACTTCCTTGCTTGCTTGCTTAGTTACAACTCAAATGACCACCTATATATATAGGTAGTGACGAAAGGATCTAGTGAAGGACATTTATTACTCTACTCTAGAATCCTCCAACTACTTAATTCTAAATCTTTCCTTTTAAAAAAACAGTTTTCTTACTAAAACATTCATTCTAGAGATTTTTCTTTAATTTTCTACAACTCTTGAATATTATAAATTCTTCTTTAAAATGTCTTAAATATTAATTAAGTGACGTAAATTCTTAACAGGTCAAGCGCCTAAGAGTATAATTGTAAACTCCTTACTTTTAAACTATTTTGAAAAAAATAATATTATAAATGATATCTTGCATAGCTAATTTTATTCCAATGGAACCAAACACCCAACTAATCTTACGAGTGCTAAACTTATTCATGTGAAATTGGTATTTTTTTTAATATAGTTTTGAGCTCATCTAAGTTGTTACGATACAGAACTTTGCTACAATATGACCAAGTTTGAGTCACTATTTTAATATTCTTTTTTTGGTGCAAAACTACTTTCGTAATGAATTGATTAAATAAGATAACATAGTAATTACTGAATTCATATGTCACCAAGTTAAATAAATTATCAGTATAAATTGGAACTTAAGATAGGAATGTGATTTGTGACAAATTCAACAAGGAAGCTAAGTTGAATATTCCATAGAATCATACATATTTATCATGACTTGAATGACAATGCAACTTTAAAATCAAGGCTAGCCAACATGGGTTGTAAGAAATTAACATGACAAGTATGTTGAATATAATATGAATTCATATCGATTTGTCATTAATAACATGACATAATATTGAAATGTATTTATATCTTCTTTTCTTATAACTTTGAAATAGTAAGAAAAAAAAGTATCACGCATAAAATGGAATAAATAAAGGAGAGGTAGACAAATAGAAAAAAAGAAGAAGAAGAAATGGCGCCAAGAGAGGTACCATGAATGAATGGAAATAAATAAATAAGTTATACAGAAGAAAACATACGAAAAAATTAGACGAGGTACCAACTACCAAGGGTGGAAATGGACTGGAATCGAAATCGGAACCGGATCTACCGGTATTTTATTTTTTAAAAATATATCTTTCTTTAGATTACGATTAAAAAACAAATTTTAAAATCTTTATTAACTTAATAACTTATTAAAATTGTGTAAAAATATACTTTAATTTTTTTTTGTAAGTTTTCCTTTATAATTTTTAAAATAGTTAGTAATTTAGTACTGAAAGTAAAAAAAAGTTAGTAACTTATATTACAAAAAGTTTGAGTTTATCTACTTTTTTTTTTTATAAAACTTTAAATTTATAAAAAGTTATAGAATTAATTTTCAATATTGAATTTGAAATTTATAAAAATTGTGATTTAAGTAAACTTTAAACAATAACAAGTAATAAACATTAAGAAATTTATGAAGTAAGCTCATTCAAAAATAAATTCAATTTTATAGTAGGCTCATGTTAAAAAGAGTTGAAAATTGAATTCTATAAAATGACTTACATTAAATAAAAGACTATTTTAAAATAGGCGAATAACATGTATATTTGTTTAATAAATAAAATAGTACATGTATTATAAATATTAAAAGAGTACCTAATTTACATAACCATCTTCTGGTTAAACAGGATCTTGATTATTATATTAATATTTATAATTTCTGAAATATTATTTTCATAAATACTGTATCATTAATTATTTTTATTTTTTAAAAAATAGATCCGCTGCAAAATCAAATCAATATGAAATCGAGTCTGGATCAACGAGGAAAACCCTGAAATCCGTTTCAATACCCCAAAAATTGGTCCAATACCAGTACTATCGGAATCTATCTAGAACGGTAAAACCTGGTTTTCCTGCCACCCTTAGTACCAAGAGTGAAAAGTTGAAATCATAACCATTTATTATTTGTGAATTATCCAACATGATAAGCAAGGTTGAATATAATATAATTTGTCATGACTTCATTAGGGGTGTACATGACGGGGTTGGTTTGGATTCTTTATATATCAAATCAAATTATTTGTGTCATTTTTTCAAATCTATAAATCAAACCAAACTGATTAAACTTGGATTTTTCAACCTTGGATTTTTTTGATTTTTTGGATTTTTTTGGATTTTTCTGGTAAAGTATTCATACCAACATATAATTAACTATGCTTCAAATATTTCTTTAATCCTATCAAAATACAACTATCTAAGGCGTTTCTTAAGAAAATAATACAAAATATGAGATGAATGATGACACTAAAATATTCAACAAAATATAATAATGAAATTACATAAAATAAATATTACAAATTAATATGTCATAATGAAAATGATCATAATTCAAAAGTACTAAATCATGCTAAAATAAGTCTAAGTATTAACTACATGACTAAACCTTAAAGAAAAACTAAAATTAGGTTATATATTTTAATTGTCTAAACTAATGTAAACTAAAGAACAAATATTCAACATTATTGTCATTCTTAATGTTGAATAATTTTTTTGTTAGCACTTAGCATTAGTATTAAGTCGGTGAAGGTTCAATGAAAGCATCGTCAGATTGAGGAAGCTACTTGGGAAATCGAGAAAGATATGTGAGACAAGTAGCCCCAGTTGTTTGACGATTCAGGTACTACTCTATTCTTGCTTTACCCCAAATCTCCTATTTTTGATCACTCGAGGACAAGTAATGGGTAAATTGGTATATATTGCAACGACTTGTTCTCATCGTTAGGAATAAGCCAATGGAGAAGGAATTTAGACTAGAAAACTTTTGAACAGTAACTTAGAAATTTTGAGCCTAGGCCAGACTAGCACAAAATCTGAATCAGGTGAAGTCTGAGGTAATTCAGTAATGGAATGGGAATTTAATTATGAATTCGATTATTTGAGTTGATAGCCAAGATATTAAGAAGCATGTACAGTTTACAGAATTGGATTTAGGCGAGTGAAACTCCCGCAATTGATCTTGGAGTGAATGGTTGATTTTAGAAGGTCATGGTTTGAGGGTGTGTTGCGAAATGGGGATTTAGGACGCGAGTTACAAGTTTATCTCTCCGTGCAACCCGTCACAGTGGGATTATTCTCTCTATGGGCAAGGCCTCCATGGCAGGATGACTGTCGCCATGGCAGGGCAGTCGCGGGTTTAAGTCAGAAATGTCCCAAAACAGTTTTTATTTTTGCTACTTTGTTTTTGAGAAACCACAATTGAACTAGGGCTTGTTCTTTTCAGTTTTCCACCTACTTCTTCATCAAAGGTAAGTTAATTATTCTTCTAATTTGTAATTTGATTCCTAGACCTTAGAATCTATAGAAATTCTCTTAGGAGAAGGTTTTGGCCTAAGATTAATGGTGGAAAAATCCCTAGTTGGGGGAGATGATCATGAACCTTGAACCCTGAACCCTCAATAGTGGCCAAAGATTAGGATTTTGATATAATCCGGGTATTGTAGACAATTGTTCATTGATTCTTTGTCTTTCTTGTTTGTTTTTAGACCAAGAACGAGCCAAAACTCTGGAAAAAGGGAAAGGTTCAATTCATTGGAGTTTTCAAGGCTTGTTTCGAGGTAGGTGATGGTTTATTTTCTCGTGTGTGTTATATCTGCCTGTTACTGAAGTAATAGTATAGAATGCATGTATGTGAATAGGGAAAGATGGAACGAACCTAATGAAATGACTATTTCGATCAATTATATGAAATGAACCTGTTACTTGATTGTGTAAGTGTGTGAATTATTCATTGTTGATTGTGGTTGTTGGATCGCGAACCACGCCGATACATATGAAATTTAGTGTCACGCCGATATATAATTGGATTGAGTACCATGCTGGTATACATTGGATTAGGTATCAAGTCGACATCTATTGAATCGAATACCATACTATCCCTACTAACTATTAGATTGGGTACCATACCGATACATACTAACAGTTTGAGTATAGGTTCCATGAGAGGACCATTGTTGACTGTTATATTTGAGATTGACATTGTGAAACTTCATATTGCTTATGAAATGATAATTGGTAATGTATTTTTGTATATGCCTGTCTTTTCTATGTTGTAGTTACATGTGTATATTGCACTTACTCGACTGGTCGCGTGATCCTACCAGTACACTGTTGTTGTGTGTACTGATACTGTACTTGTTCTTTTCTTGTTGAGTACATGGCAACTTTAGGCGGCTATTGACAGACCTCAGCTAGGAGATCATTAGCCGATCGAATTCAAGGGTGAACCAATTCTTTCTGGTTGCCGTGGATTTATCGAGCATCTTAGTCCATTTCCGTCGGACTCTATTTTATTTTATTAATTTTGGGGATGCATTCCCTTATTCTAGACCTTTAGTAGAGTTTTTTGACAATGACTTTTAGGTTCTAGGAGTTGACTTTCACATGTTTATGTTATGATTTTCTATTTAATTTCTTGAGTTTATGAGAACTCAATTTAAATCTATTATAAAATATATTTCCACATCTTTAGATGCCTGTCTTTAATTAGTATGGCGTAGTTGTGTTGTAGTAATGGTTCTCCCATCAGAGGGTTAGTGTGGGTGCCACTCATAGCCCGAATTAGATCATGACAAAGTTGGTATCAGAGCCCTGGGTTTATTGATTTCGTTGTACCAAAATGAGTCTAGTAGAGTCTTACAGAATGGTACAGAGACGCCTGTATGTTTATTTGAGAGGCTACAGGACTTTAGGGAATATCTTTATATTCTTCACCCTTCGTGCTATAACTTGATTCCAATTAGTATCTGGTGATCCAAATCGATATCTAACTTCTTTCACTTTCTTGTCCATAGATGGTTAATACGCGATATAATGGCGTTAGGCCCGTAACTCCTATAAATGATCTAGAAGAAGAGCAAATAGTGAGAGGACTTGGCCGAGGCAAGGCTAGAATAAGAGAACAGAGCAGAGGTTGAGGAAGGGCAGCACCCACTAGGGGTGAAGCTCAAGCTAAGGATATTTTGAGAGAGGAGGACCCTCTCGCACACTTGGACAAGGTGGAGGAGAATGTGGAGGTTGAGGTTGTTAAGGATGCTGAACCAGAGGAGGATGAAGAGACTGAGCCTTTAGGACTTCCCCTTTTGGACCTAGCTATAACTCAGTAGATTATAACTTTTTTGAGTGGGTTGGTCGGCTCTATAGCTATTTCCGTAGTGCAAGATACTTAAGTTCTAGTTACTCATCATGTGGCTATTGTAGTCCCTCAGATGGATGGAGCATAGGGTATTGATGCCATCTTTCATGCACTTTTTGGCCCAATGATGAATTGCACTGAGCACAAAATATTGACCAAATTTTTGAAGTTGAAGCCTCTAGTGTTCCATGGTTCTGAGAGTGAGGATGCCTATGAGTTCATCTTAGACTGCTATGAGATACTTCAAAAATTAGGCATAGTAAACGAGCATGGAGTTAAGATTGTGACCTTTCAGCTTTAAGGTGAGGCGAAGTAGTGATGGAGAGCCTTTGTGGAGTGCAGATCACCAGTTTTGCCTTAAATCGCTTGGGTTCAGTTACATGCCCTGTTTTTAGAGAAGTATATGCCTGGGACTCTGAGAGATCGTAAAAAGGATAAGTTTATGACTCTTGAGCAGGGTGACATAACTGTAGCCGCTTAGAAGGCTAAGTTCTATGCCTTTTCCAGATATGTTACAGAGTTGGTGACTACTGAAGAGAAGATGATCTGTTTGTTCATTAAGGGATTGAATCCCTAGTTATAGGTATTGTCTGTTCATATGACCTCTGCAATTAGAAGCCTCAATGAAGTGACAGACTTTGAGAAGAAAGTAGAAGGAGTTCGACGGGATAGACAAGCCAAGGCTTTGGCTAAGAAGCCCAATAATATAGGTAAGTTCAATGGTTCTTACTCTAGAGGTTTAGGTAGGTCGGTATTTACAGCCCATCCAATTCAGTCCATGTTTGCTTTTATGGGTGTTTATTCAGGGACTCTATCATCCTACTCAGGATGGTTAGGGAGCTTCGTTCGCACTAGGCAGCAGGCCATCCCTTGATAGTAGTTCTTAAAATTAAGGGGAACCAGGGCATATGAGGTGAAGTTGTCCCCACTCTTGCATGAAAGCAGCATACCAGGGCAGTGGTACTGGCAAATAAATGAAATAATGGCAGATGACGTCCATAAGGTGGGCGGAGGAGGAAATCAGAGAGGCCAAGGAAATAGAAATGCAGGTAGAGGAACAGTGCATCCATGCAGAGAGGTTGCTCGTTAGGATGGCAGGGCACAGTTTTATGCTTTTCCAAATAGGATAGAGGTTGAGGCATCTGATGCAATGATCATATGTACTATTCTTGTCTGTGAACGGATGGTTACTATCTGGTTTAATTAGGGTTCTACTTACTCTTATGTGTCAGTACAATTTGCCTTGGATTTTGATATGGTTTATGATATGCTTGATGCCCCCATCTATGTTTCTACCCTAGTTGGAGAGACTGTTATAGTCACCTATATCTATCATTCTTGTTTTGTTATGTTTATGGGTTTTCAGACTTAGGGCTCATATGGTGATTTTGAATATGTCTGCTTTTGATGTGATCTTAGGTATGACTTGGTTGTCTCCTTATTATGTTGTGTTTAACTGTATTGCTAGACTCCACAGATCTCTTGTAGGGAAAAATTAAAGTGGAAAGGGGTGTACAAACCTAAGCTAGCTAAGACCATCTCTTTCATCCAGGCTAGAAAATCAATGGGGTAGGGTTGCTTGACATTATTGTCTCATATTCAGGATATTGAAGAAGAGTCCCCCTCTATTGAGTTTATTTCTATAGCATCTGATTTTAAGGAGGTGTTTCCTACTGATTTACCTGGTATGCCTCCGGATAGAGACATAAATTTTTATATTGACTTGGAGCCAGACACTCGCCCAATCTCTATCCCTCCTTATCGTATGGTTCCGGCGGAATTAATAGAGCTTAAGGCTCAAATCTAAGAGCTCCTTGATAAATGTTTCATCTTTCCTAGTACTTCTCTGTGGGGTTCTCGGGTCTTTTTTCTTAAGAAGATCAAAATAAATAACCATTGCCTCGTATAGATGATCTCTTCTACCAATTGTAGGGTTAGTATTTTCTAAAATTGATCTAAGGTCTGGCTACCATCAGCTAAAGATTAAGCCTGAGGATATACCTAAAACGCCATTCAGAACTCGGTATGAGCATTATGAGTTCTTGGTAATGTCGCTTGGGTTAATCAATGCATGTAATTGTTTTCATTGAAGATAACCTGGTTTATTTAAAGAGTAAGAAAGAACATGCAGACCATCTTCGTATTGTTCTGAGTGTCCTTGAAAACAGAAATTATATGCAAAATTTTCTAAGTGTGAATATAGGTTGTCTTTAGTTGCCTTTTGTGGGCATGTGGTTTCAAAAGAAGGGGTGATTGTAGATCCTCTAAAGATTGAAGCAATCAAAAATTGGGTCCGGCCTAGTTCTGTGATTAACGTTAGGAGTTTTGTAGGGTTTGCCAGCTATTATCAGCAATTTGTGAAGAATTTTGCTTATATTGCCACACACTTGATAAGTTTGACTCAGAATAGGGTACCTTTTGAGTGTACTGACAAATATGAAGAAAGCTTTCAAAAACTTAAGACTCTTCTGACCACAACACCTATTCTGACATTGTGACGAGCACAAAATACACTATAAATTTAGCGTTTTGCTAATCAAAGATAGTATAGTATAAAGATCATCTCTATAAGGATTGGTACAAATAATAATTCAAATAAATCTTGCAAACTATTATTCAGGTGATCAAAATAAAGATTGGATTGTGGCTATCAACCACGATTATACACTAAATTATAAATTAAAGACAGTTTGTCACTAAAATGATGATTATCAATAAAAGAAATTAGGGATCCAGACAATACGATAGAGAGGTTTAGAATATAAGGTTATGCTATAGTTCAAGGCTCACAAATAAATATTTCTGCTTCTTACGAATACATAAGTTGATTACTATTTCTATTAATGAGTAAAGCTCTTCCTTCGAATGAATTTGACTCTAAATAGACCAGTAATGTAAGCAAATTAAACCTGTGCATTGATGTACCGAAAAAGCTAGTTCTAGAAAAGCTTTTTAGAAATACTTTCTAACTCCAACTCTCAGAAACAATTCTCAAACTCTTTTGATTACTTCATGAAACTATCATTCCAGAATTGAACCATAAGATGAAAAGATAATAATCAAGGAACTTTTCTCTCGATTAAAATGCAAAAATAAATAACTTTTCAATACCAATATCTGTAACGACCCATTAGGTCGTTTTGAGTACTAGAGCTTCTTATTTCATAAAAGACTCATTCCATAAATTTTTAATGTGTATTTTGCACTATTCGATAACTACAACTATTTAGTTATTGGGTAACTTTAGATATTTAATTTAGTTAATTAGCTAAAGTGGTAATTTATTTAATATCGTATACCTTTTATTTTATATTTATTAAAATAAATTAATAGGGTTTGTCAGTTTTAGTAAATAACTATTTTAGAAAAGAAAAGAAAAGAGAAAAGGAGAAACTTACCCGAGCGTCGAACGAAGAGGAACGAAAACGAAGGTCTTCAGGTAAATCACTGTGCCATTGTAGTATGGGTAGATGTATATCCTTATTACTATTATTATTATTATTATTAAGAAGTTGCAAAGTGTAGTACTGTTGTGGTTTGTAAATTGAGGAATTAGGGTAAGGTAATGATGATCCAATCATGGGTTATAATGATACTTTAGGTATTTAATGATTATGTGCATGGTGAATATGTGATTTCCATATATTTGTATATGGTAGACTTTCAAATTATGGACTTTATTTATTTTTCATGGTGTATTGGAGCAGGGGTTCTGTCCTCCTTCTTTCCCATTTAAATTGTATAGTCTTTTTGACTTTATTTTAAAAAAATTAAATTGGAATTGGATTATGAGTATGTGCAGGTTCCTTTTGGGATATTACCATAGATTTGGTTTAGTTTTTTCTTTTCTTTCTTTCTATTTTACTTGATTATCACATTATAATTTAAATTTTGATATATTGAGATATGTACTAAAATAACAGGTGTATTATGTTATATGAATATCATTATATTTATGATATTGGAGGAATTGAGACTTAACCCTTGCTTAAGATTTAGTAATATGAAATTTGAGATATTAGTTGTTATCAAAATTTAGGAATTTGATTATAGATTTGAATGGATTATTGAGTCTAGGCTAGATATATAGTAATATGGGCATCTAAAGACTCGTGTATTTATGAATATTATATATTTGATTGATTGGAAATGTTTTGAGGCATCAAAAGAAAGGAACGACATTGGTGGATTAGCTTGTTTGGCTTCGATTCTTCAGTTGAGGTAGGTTATAGTTTATTATATATCATAGATAGACTCTTAATAGCAATTGATAGTCATTGAGTAATGTGTGGAGCTTACTATATATTTGATAGTTGTGGTTTGAATGGTTGATATGTTATTATGATTGGTCTGCAATCCCAAGACTGTGAAATCCATAATCTTGAACTTGCCCTATCAAAACTGATGTCGTGAATAAATAAGGCTTGATGAAATATTGTTAATGAAGTAGAATGTAATAATAATGAATGATAAATTAATTATATATTTAGATCAGGTGTCATATTCTAACACGGTATATTTGGATCAGGTATTACATTCTGACATGGTATATTTGAATTGGGTGTCACGAGCCGATACTATATTAATGAATCGGGTGTCACATTCCGAAATGATAATATTAAAGGAAAACATATTAAAATGGCTTAATACTACCTAATATCAATAACTCATTTTTGAAAAGTGCGTGGTGCGGAGGCCTGAGTCCTCATGTATACTTTGGATATTGTTGACTAATTATGAAACTGTTTTATAGTGTTGTCACTTGATCTTGTTCTTGTTGTTTACCTCCTGTTAAGTGTTATAGTTGATTTTCTGGTATTACTTTATGCATATTGATTTCTATTTCGAGTCGACCGATGATACCTACTCAGTACATATTATCCGGTACTGACCCCTACTTGTATTTTTCTTTGTTTTGTTTTATAAAGTGCAGCGAGTGTTTCATCGATTTTGACTTGACCTCAGCTCTAGCCAATATCCAGCTCATCAGGTTCCAGGGTGAGCTATTCCTTCTAGCTCGTGTTGGATTCTCTCAATCATGGCACAATGTATTTAATTTTTGGACACATTCTGTTATTTATTTATTCTAGTATTTGATATTTGTAGGCTTAGTATTTTAGAATTTAGATGTCCTTAATGTGATGACTTTTAGATTTTGGGGAACGTTATGTAGTTGACTCTCATGGATTATTATTTCTTATTTTCATAAGTTGAGCTTCTGCATTATTATTGTATTTTATAAGTTGAATAACTAATAAGTTGGGTTTGGATTCATTGGTTCTCCCACCTAGGAGGTTAGCATTATTATCGTATTTTATAAGTTGAATAACTAATGAGTTGGGTTTGGATTCGTTGGTTCTCCCACCTAGGAGGTTAAGTGTGGATGCCAATCATGACCTATTTTGGGTTATGACAAACTTGGTATCAGATGTTTAGGTTCAGTGATCTCATCACACAAGGACATGTCTAGTAGAATCTTGCGAAATGGTACGGAGACACTTTTACTTTTATTCAAATGCTACAGGACCTTAGGAAAACTCCATTGCTTCTTTATTTCGTGCTATTATTTGAATCCAATTGGTATCCAGGTGATAAAAAATGAAATTTTTCCTTCTTCACTCTATTTTTGCAAATGATCAAAACTAGAGCAACAATAATAACTGAGCCATTCGTTAAAGCTGGTACTAAAGTTGAGTACTGTAAGGAGAAGGTAGGATTTGATAAATCGAGTATTTGTACGATTGTAATAGGGACCAGAGTAGTTGATTGTAGGTATCTAAAATCGAAGAGTTGGAGTCAGATAAATGGAGATGTTTGATATGGGCACTATGAAAAGAGTATCTTGTGTTATTCGACCTTGGTTCTGTACATTCTTATGTGACCACTTACTTCATTTCGTATATGGCTTAGAGTATGATTCGCTACATATGCCCATGCGTATTTCCATATCTTTTGGTGATTCCTTAGTGGTGGATCGGGTGTACCGATCTTATGATTGTCATCTTGCTAGGGTAACATTCTTGGGCATTTGAGTTATGGCACATTTGGTGTTGTTTGGGATAATGGAATGTATACCAATGGTTCTACAAGCACTATTTTGGTTATGGGAATATATAAAAGAGCTACCATGAATACTTAGAGTTGTTCGACAGTCTTAAGATTCATCTAGTCGTCGGGTTCACATTTTGTCTATGTGTGATTGAATGTACGGACCATTGAGTTTAGTTTTGTCGCTCTTAAGGGCTGTTTACAATCATAGCTATTGATCTAACATTCTTTTTATAGTGTTGTTAGAGGTTCTGTATTACTTGGGCAGCATCTTCTGACTTCTTTATGAAGAAGTATATCCCCGAACCTTAAGGGACAAGAGGAGAGATGAGTTTCTAAATATAGAGCAAGGGAAGATGACTGTTGCAGCCTATGAGGCTAGGTTTTGTGCCTTATCTAAATATGCTACTCAGCATTGCTTTAATAGAGAAGAGCGGATTTTGCCATTTTGTGAAAGGATTGAGGTCAGAATCTCTATTGCGGTTTCATAGATTGAGTGTATGTCAAAGAGGGCCATGATATGATTACTACAACGATATCGATGCTTACTGCATATCGTTTAGGCTAGAATTGAAATAAATCAGATTTTGTAATGTTCTGCAGTTATTCAATAGGTAGAAACATGCGGTCATTTGGGTATGATCTGCTCGGTAGGTATAATATATTTTAGTGGTGGATCTAACGTACGTTCACGGTGTGGTACTAGTGGTATATGGAAATGGATACATCGATTATCAAGTGTGAATACTAAGTACTTAAGGAGTTATAATTTGTATCACATGCCCATATAATAAGATTCAATGTTGCATTCACAATTGAGAAACCAACTACTTTGTTACTACTGACGCTTGGGTTAAGCATTGTTTATATAAAAAAAGATTTTAGTGGTAGATTTTTGATACGATTAATGCATTTAGTTGTCGAGGGTATTTCAAAGATTTAAAATAAGGATTGGTGATTTCATTGTAAGCTCTAAGGGAGTGGATCGATATAGGAATGACAAGATTATGGGTAAAGAAAGTCTCAATGAGTAAAATTGGGTAAAGGCAATTGAAGATTTTAATAAGAAAGTGCATATAAAATTGGGTTAGTCCTTTGGATTCGGTTGGTATAGCCAGGTTTGATGCATCATGTCAATGACAAGGTTGACTTGTGGTGATGGCAAGGGCTATTGAGCATGATGGTAACATGAGTTCGTGATAGATTGTGATTGGGATGCAACTATATGCTAAGAATTTTTGGTTAAATAGAGATTCGGTATGGTAATAATGACTTGCGAGTATCTAAGATTGTGGTTTAATACTATTTGGTGAGTAGCGTGGTCGTATAGAAAATTTTAGGATGTGTTGAAACACCATTCGAATAGAATTGAAAGGAGCTAGAATCATAAATAAAAAGAATTAGTGGGATGTAGTTTAACCTTCGCAAGGAGGCGGGAATAGGGATAGTTACTCTGATTGCAAGGCCTAAGATGTACCTTCAGAGTGAGTGGAGAATTGGATTCAGAGACATGTGGTTTCATCTTTTTTGCCCATCTTTTTCGCTTTTGTTATGGTGATAGTGTTACGTGTCATTTATATGGGTTAAAAACTATTGGAGTGTTTTCAAGTTTGGTAACTGGTACAATTGGATTTTTAACGAAGGATATAGTAAGATTGATGGAGAGAGATCAATGATAAGCTAAGATACGTGAATTCATAAAGATCTTCAAGGTATAAGCTAATGTGATAAGGGGATTAGGTGACATAGTTGGAATCAAAAATCAAGTTTTTCATTGTGAGTCTACATTCGTGGTAGTATGTTTTGTCAAGATATGGATGGATAAGATAAGAAATGATCAATTGCATCGGGTATTAAACATTTAGAAGGACTTGTGCATGGCTTGGATCGAAAAATTGGTTGATTTGGATTGTTAAAGGACCTAAGGAAGGGTTTCACTTAAGATTTTGGTTTGGAGGATGAGATAAAATATCACGGGTTGTTGGTCAAATGATGAAAATGGTAAACGATTTAGCAAAAGAAGTAGGAGTTTGGTATATTAAAGAGTTCAAGGTATTTGGAATTTGCGTCATGGGAAGAATCTAAGAAAGTGAAGATGTAAGGCAACTTGTATAGACCATTGATTTGGAGTTGAGGGTTGTATGAATTTTCTCCTTTTAATTCGGAAATGACCATGCAATGTGAACTAGTTCAGAAAAAACTTACTAGGGGTTTATTAGTGACTTTTACGAAGTTTGGATTTTGATTTGAGTGACAAGCAGTTTGATGATGAGAATTTGTGATATGGACTTGCAAGGAAAGGAAAAATAGGTTGTGATTGATGAGGAAGACGTCCTAAGGATTAAGGGGCAGATATGTGTAACCCGTGTTGATAATTTGATTAAAACCATTCTTGCAAAGGCTCACAATTTGAGGTACTCTATACATCTTGGTACAACTAAGATGTATTGCGATCTGAGACAATATTATTGGTAGAATAGAATAAAGTGTGACATTGTTGATTTTATTGCCAGTGTCTGAATTGTCAGCAGGTAAAATATGAGCACCAGAGGCCTAGAGGGACGCTTCAGCTAATATCCATTCCTGAATGGAAGTGGTAAAGGATTGCAATGAATTTTGTGGTTGGTCTTCCAAAGACATTAACTAAGTCTACACACTGCATCCCAGTTAAGGAGACTTATAATGTAGAAAAGTTAGCAAAACTCTATATTCGTGAGATTGTTCTATTTCATGGAGTTCTGATTTCCATCATATCAGATAGAGGTACGCAATTTATTTCTAACTTTTGGAGGATCTTGCAGGCTGAGTTAGGTACTAGATTAGATCTTAGTACCACATTTCATCCTTAGACTGATGGGAAGCCTAAGCGCACAGTTCAAGTTCTAGAGGATATGCTTTGTGCGTGCGTGATAGATTTTGATTGTCATTGGGATCTATTCTTACCTTTGATAGAGTTTTCGTATAATAATAGCTATCACTCGAGTATTGATATGTCTCCATTTGAGGCATTGTATGGTAGGAGATGTAGGTCTTCCATTAGTTGGTTTGATGTATTTGAGGTGAGACCTTGGGAAATTGACCATTTGAGGGAATCATTAGAGAATGTGAAATTCATTTACGAGAAGCTTCTAACAGCTCAGAGAAGGTAGAAGGAGTATGCAGATCAAAAGGTCAGGGACATAAGTTTATGATGTTGCTGAAAATTTCACTCGTGAAGGATGTGGTGAGGTTTCGTAAGCAAGGTAAGCTCAGTCCGAGGAATATTAGACTGTCTGAAGTTCTTAATCGTGTTGGAGAGGTGTCCTATGAATTGGCTTTACCTCCAGGTTTTTCTGGAGTACACCCAGTGTTTCATGTGTCCATGCTAAAGAAATATCATGGTGATGAAAACTATATTATTTGTTGGAATTTGGTCTTGCTTGATGAGAATTTGTCTTATGAGGAGGAGCATGTAGCTATTGTTGATAGGGAGGTCTGCAATTTGAGGTCAAGGGAGATTGCGTCTATAAGGGTCTAGTGGAGAAATCGTCCTGTTGAGGGGTCCACTTGAGAGATTGAGGCTGATATGCGTGGAAGATATCCATATTTGTTCGTCGAGCCAAGTGCCCTTTCTTGTTCTTGCTTTTATTTTGATCGTTTAGGGATGAATGATAGGTAAATTGGTATCTGTTGTATCGATCCATTAGGTCATTTTGAGTACTAGAGCTTCCTTTTTCATAAAAGACTCATTTCGTAAATTTTTAATGGGTATTTTACACTATTCGATAACTACGGTTATTTAGTTATTGGGTAATTTTAGATATTTGATTTAGTTAATAAGCTAAAGTGGTAATTTATTTAATACCCTATACCTTTTATTTTATATTTATTAAAATAAATTAATATGGTTTGTCAGTTTTAGTAAATAACTATTTTAGAAAAGAAAAGAAAAGAGAAAAGGAGAAACTTACCAGAGCGTCGAACGAAGAGGAACGAAAATGAAGGCCTTCAAATAAACCAATGTGCCATTGTAGTGTGGGTAGATTATTATTATTGTTGTTATTATTGTTATTATTGTTGTTGTTGTTATTATTATTATTATTATTGTTGTTGTTGTTGTTGTTGTTATTATTATTATTATTATTGTTATTGTTATTGTTATTATTATTATTGTTATTGTTATTGTTATTATTATTGTTATTACTATTATTATTATTATTATTATTATTATTATTGTTGTTGTTGTTGTTGTTGTTGTTATTGTTATTGTGATTATCATTATCATTATTATTGTTATTTTTATTGTTATTATTATTATTATTATTATTGTTATTGTTATTGTTATTATTATTATTGTTATTTTTATTGTTATTATTATTATTATTATTATTATTGTTATTGTTATTATTATTATTGTTATTGTTATTATTATTATTGTTATTGTTATTGTTATTGTTATTGTTATTATTATTATTGTTATTGTTATTGTTATTGTTATTGTTATTGTTATTGTTATTGTTATTGTTATTGTTGTTGTTGTTGTTGTTGTTATTATTATTATTATTATTATTATTATTGTTATTGTTATTATTATTATTGTTATTGTTATTGTTATTGTTATTGTTATTGTTATTGTTATTGTTATTGTTGTTGTTATTATTATTATTATTATTATTGTTGTTGTTGTTGTTGTTATTATTATTGTTATTGTTATTATTATTATTGTTATTGTTATTGTTATTATTATTGTTATTACTATTATTATTATTATTATTATTATTATTATTATTATTATTTTTATTGTTATTGTTGTTATTATTATTGTTATTGTTATTGTTATTGTTATTGTTATTGTTATTGTTATTGTTATTGTTATTGTTATTGTTATTGTTATTGTTATTGTTATTGTTATTGTTATTGTTATTGTTATTGTTATTGTTATTATAATTGTTATTGTTATTGTTGTTGTTATTGTTATTATTGTTACTATTATTATTATTGTTATTGTTATTATTTTTATTCTTATTATTGTTATTATTATTATTATTATTATTATTATTATTATTATTGTTATTGTTATTATTTTTATTCTTATTATTGTTATTATTATTATTATTATTATTATTATTATTATTATTATTATTATTATTATTATTATTATTATTATTATTATGTCACGATCCAAAATGGGTCATGAGTGGCATCCATATTTAACCTTCTTGGTGGGAGAACCAACGATACAAAACTCCAATTAATAAATATGACAATAACGCGGAAGCTCAATTAAATACGTTTTCTCAAAAACTGAAAGTCATCACATAAAAGACATCTAAATTCTAAAACTAGGTCTGAAAATATCAACACCAGAGTAAACAATTAACATAGCGTGTTTGAAAACTAAGGACGTTATGCCATGACAAGAGATTCCATCGCCAGCTAGAAGGATAGCTCACCCTGCAATCTGATGAACTGGAGACTGACTAGAACTAAGGTCGAGTCAAATTCGATGGAAGACTCGTTGCACTCCACAAATGAAACAAAGAAAGATACAAGTATGTGTCAGTATAAGACAACATGTACTGAGTAGGTCTCAACGGCCAACTCAAAATAGGAATCAATATGCAATAAGTAGTAGCGGGAAATCAATCGTAGCACTTAATAGGTGGCAACCAACAAGATCAAGATCAAGTGACAACACAATGAACAAATTCATAACCAATCAACAATATCAAGATCACACAAGAGGACTCATGCCTCCACATCACACTCTTTTGGAAAATGAGTTATTGGAGATTGGGTAGCATTAAGTCATTTTAAGTTGTTCTCCTTTTATATTACTGTGCTGGAATGTGACATCCGATCCAATAATACCATATAGGAACATGACACCCGATCTAAATATACCATATCGAAATGTGACATCCGATCCAAATATACCGTGTCGGAATATGACACCCGTTCCAGATATAATTAATTTATCATTCTTCATGATTACATTCCACTTCATTAACAATATTTCATCAAGTCTTCTTTATTCAAGGCACCATTTTTGATAGGGCAAGTTCAAGATTATGGATTTCATGGCCTCAAAATTTCAGACCTACAATAGGAAGATGGCAGGAACTTTTATATGAGAGTGTACCTGAGTACTGCATGTATTGCAAGCATCAGGGGCACAAGGTGCATGTGTGTAATATCAAGAGAAGAGATGAAGAACAAATGAAAAAGAAAAGTTCTGAAAATACAACAAAAAATACAAGTCAAACTCAGGGAGAGAGCAAAGAGCACAACCAACCTCAACCTGACAACTTACAGGTGCACCAAAATCCTTTGACATCCAATATACCACAACAGTCACAGAACAATAAGACTAGCAAGGAGGACAATGCTTGGCAAACTCAGAGAAGGAAACAGAACAAAGGACACATTAATGGCCAGCTGAACCAAGAAACAAGAGCTGCAGGAGTATTAACCAAAGGTAAGTATGTTGCAGTGCAGCAAAGCAAAGTAAATCCAGGTAAAACTACTACTTCTATCTCTATTCCAAATGTTCATGTTGATCTTGCTATGCAAGACCAACCCACTAACCAAATTGCAGGGAACACACACATTCAAAAGAACTCAATAGTGAGGAGTTCATCAACAATGCAGGAAAGCACTCCAAATCAGAGACAAGGTATTGACTTATCTCTCCCACAAACCCCATCCCCCCATATTGAATGCACAAGTACTATCTTAACAGGTATTGCTCAAGGGACCAATGCTGCAAGGAACTCAGGTATTGACTTATCACTCCCAATACCCCTGAACCTCCCAAAGATTAATATTGTTGCTGCTGATCTGGTAGTTGAAGGAGGAAAGGCTGGAAGTGTACAGGAGAACCCCACTAACATGCAGGATGGGGAAACCAATAGGGGAGGGGTACCCCCTCATGCTATGCATGAGAGTATTGTTGAACTTACCATGCAAGCTAGCAAATGTGCCATGGCTAAAGATTTGGGATCTCATCCCAGTACTAGTGGTAAAAGTACTACTGTTCAGAAGAATAAGCTGAGCAAGAAAAGAAGAGAAGCCATCAAAAAGAAAATAAAAGAAATGAACTCAACTGAGAAATGTCAAACTCCCAAAATGGATAGTGTGATAGTACAGCAAGGGGAGCAGGGGTGTCAACAATTTGTCTTAGATGATGACCAGGTGGGGATGAATATCACTCCTCTCCAAGCCCATTGCATTCCTACATCTCCCAGAAATCCAGCTGAAATCATCACTGAGAGAGCTACTGATCTACCTCAGCTCACCTGCACCCTCAACATACAAGAAGATGAGTATGCTGTGTGTGAGTCTGAGAATGAGGAAGATTCTGATGACCAGCCTCTGGAAGATGAAGAGGACAGTGATTATCAACCAATGACTGACTCTGAGGATGAGGATGCTGTGAGTGAAATTAAGGCTTCCAGCCCATCCAGGGACAAGGTGCATGAGGATGAGGTCCAACTGGTTGCTAAGTCCCAGGGATCATCTGATGCACATAGGGTCACTCATTCTGAAGATGTGGAAGACCATGACCATGGGGAAGAGGCACAAAAAGAAGATCACCTGGAGGCATTCAGATCTACAATGACAGCTGTATTGCAGAAGGAAAGTCAGCAAGACAAGGAAAAGAAGGAGCCACCCTCTAAAAGTAAGCAGACAAAGAAGAAGACTAAACAAAGTATCATCAGCAGTTTTGCTAATGTTGTTGTCAACAGCAACATCAACACTAGGTCCAAAACTCAAAAACCCTGATGATTAGTACAATCTGCTAGAATGCAAGGAGTATTGATACTCAGGGGACCCTTGATAGGTTACAAAGGTTGAAAGACTTTCATAAGCTGTCTATCATAGCAGTGCTGGAACCTTTTTCCAACAAATCTCAAATTCAGTTCCACAGAATTCAGCTAGGTATGGATAATGTTATGTCCAACTCCAATAGCAAAATCTGGTTATTCTGGAACAAAGACATTGCCTGCAACATTTTGGACCAGGATGAGCAGCAGATCACTTGTGAGATCAATCATGTGGCTTGTCCTAATAGCTACCTCATTACCTTTGTCTATGCAAAGTGCAAGGATTACATGAGAAGAGACTTATGGGACAAGATGTTGCAGTTCTCCAGTAAGGAGAAGCCTTGGTGCACCATTGGAGACTTCAATGTTATTACAGATGTTGAAGAAAAGATGGGGGGCCAGCCATATAATATGAACAAGAGCTTTGAGTTTATTAGTGTGATAGAAGCATGTGGACTCACTGATCTGGGGTTCTGTGGGCAGAAATTCACCTGGTGCAACAATAGGGACAAAGATGCTAGAATTTGGAAAAGACTTGACAGGGCCATGGTTAATGACTCTTGGTTAGAAGTCATGCTTGTAACAACTGTCAGTCACTTAGCCTCCACAGGATCTGACCATTGCCCTCTATTGATGGAAAGCAGGGCAAAACAAGGTAATGTTATCAAGTATTTCAAATTTCTAAACTGCTGGACAGACAATGACAATTTCCTTAGCACTGTAAAAGCATGTTGGGATAATCCTGTGGAAGGAAATCCAATGAGAACCTTCCAACAAAAGCTGAAAAGAGTTTCTAATACTCTTAGTAAGTGGTCAAGAAATGAGTTTGGGGACATCTTTGCTTCAGTAAAAGAATATGAAGAGCAGGTGAGACAAGCTGAAGAGAAAATAATCAGTGACAATACTGAAGAGAACAGGTCCAAGCTACATCAGATCAATGCTCAGTACATCAGATATCTGAAGATGGAGAAGGCTATCTTAAAGCAGAAAAGTCAACTTCATTAGTTCAAAGATGGAGATGCCAATACCAGCTATTTTCATGCTATTATCAGAGGAAGAAGAAGAAGGTTATTCATCCATCAGATTAGTGATGAACAAGGCAATACTATTCAAGGTGAAGATAATATTGCAAGAGCTGCCACAGCACACTTTGAAAAAATATTCACTAGAGAAGAGAGACTGATCAGGGAAGATGTTCTTAAGTGCATTCCAAGGATGGTTACAGAGGAGCAGAATGAGAGCCTGCAAGCCTTACCTACTATGGATGAGCTGAAGAAAGTTGTATTTTCTATGAGCCCTACATCAGCTGCTGGACCAGATGGAATGAATGGGAAATTCTTTCATTCATGCTGGGATATCATCTGTGAAGACCTACTGAGATTAGTCCAGTATTTCTTCAATGGACATGGTATTCCCAAGTTTATTTCTCATGCATGCTTAGCTCTACTTCCTAAGAATGAGCATCCCAACAGCCTATCAGAATACAGGCCTATTTCTCTCAGCAACTTCACTAACAAGATCATTTCTAAGTTGATAAGCATCAGAATTGCTCCTATATTGCCTCAGCTAATCTCAGATAACCAATCTGGATTTGTTAAAGGTAGGAGTATTGCTGAGAACATAATGTTAGCTCAAGAAATCATCCACAATATTAAGAGACCAAAGGCTGGGGATAATGTGGTGATAAAGCTGGATATGGCCAAGGCCTATGATAGGGTCTCTTGGTCATTCATTTGTATGGTCATGAGGAAAATGGGGTTTGGAGAAGTGTTGATTGATATGGTTTGGAGGATTATGTCAAACAATTGGTACTCAGTCATCATTAATGGTGCAAGGCATGGCTTCTTCCACTCTACAAGAGGACTCAAGCAAGGAGACCCCCTATCCCTTACCTTATTCATCATTGGAGCTGAAGTTCTGTCTAGGCTTCTCAACAATCTTCATCACCATCATTTATACACAGGATTCCAGATGGAAAGAAGAGGTCCTCAAGTAAATCACTTGAGCTTTGCAGATGATGTGATCATTTTCACATCTACCAGCAACTTCTCACTTATACTGATTACCAAAACTCTTAAACTGTATGAAGCTATTTCAGGACAACTTATCAATAAAGATAAGAGTCAAACCATGATGCCACTGAATACTCCCTCTGGTGTGGTGGATAGGGTCAGCATGATCACAGGATACAAATGCACTCATGGCCCAATCACTTACCTAGGCTGCCCCCTATATATAGGAAGACAAAGGATCATATACTTCTCTAGTATGGTTTCTAAGGTTCTAAGCAGGATTAGGGGATGGCAGACTAAAATGTTAAGCTATGGAGGTAGAGTCACCTTGGTGAAATCAGTGCTGCAATCCATTCCTATACACCTGCTGTCAGCTATCAGTCCTACCAAGACCACCATGAATCAGATCAGAAGACTAATTGCTGACTTCTTTTGGGGATGGGATACTGAAAGAAGAAAATATCACTGGGCCTTTTGGGATACTCTCAGTTATCCTTATGAGGAGGGTGGTATAGGTGTTAAAAAATTAGAGGATGTGTGCTTATCCTTCCAATACAAACAGTGGTGGAATTTCAGATCAAAGAAGACACTATGGGGGGAATTCCTTAAAGCTAAATACTGCCAAAGGGCTCATCCAGTCATTAAAAAGTAGAACACAGGACAGTCCCTAATGTGGAAGCATATGATGAGCAACAAAAAGGATATAGAACCTCATATACAGTGGTGGATTAAGTCTGGAACAAGCAGCTTTTGGTGGGATGATTGGCTAGGGGTAGGTCCCTTAGCTTACCACAATGAAAGTCTCCCCAGATTGAATAACTCTATTGTATCAGAATTCATGGAAAATGGAGGATGGAATGAAGAGAAAGTAAGAAAACATGCACCCCCTCAGCTGGTGCACAGAATTCTCAGCACTCCCATCAGCTACAATCCAAATATGCAGGATCAAGCTTACTGGAAGCCTAACTCTCATGGTAATTTCACTTGTTCATCAGCCTGGGAGTTGGTAAGGAAGAAAAAGACAAGATCAACCACTAACAGCAACATATGGCACAATAGTATTCCTTTCAAGGCCTCTTTTCTGCTTTGGAGAGCTTTCAGACTTAAACTCCCCACAAATGACAGAATAGTAGCATTTGGACAGGATCCTGCAACATGCTCCTATTGTTATAGAGCAGGTCTTGATGATATAAAGCATATCTTTGTATCAGGTTACTTTGCACAACACATATGGAAGCACTTCTCAGGGTACTAGGGTCTGCAACACAGCAACATTCCTCTAAAAAACCTATTGATGAGGTGGTGGCTAATCAAAACTAACAATGAGCTACATAAGTTAGTAATGCAGGCCACCCCCATTTTTGTGTGTTAGAATCTATGGAAGAATAGATGTGCATGCAAGTATGGAGGCAAGAAGTTTAATGCAACTAGAGTAATATTCTCAATATCTAAAGATCTATATATGCTTATCTCCACTGTGTATCCATATATTGATTTGCCAAGTAATTGGGCAGATTTGGTTACCATGGTTGAAAAAAGCCAACATGAATTGAGAATAACCAAAGTATGCTGGACTAAACCACAGCCTACAATGATCAAGCTAAACACAGATGGGAGTGCCCTTAACAATCCAGGGAAGATAGGGGCAGGGGGCATTCTAAGGGACCATAATGGAGTGTTAATATATGCTTTTGCATCTCCACTAGGCTGTGGTTCTAATAACCAAGCTGAAGTGCAGGCAGCAATTATTGGTATTCAGTGGTGCCTACAACATGGATACAGCAGGGTAGCCCTTGAAGTGGATTCTGAACTTCTAATCAAGTGGCTCAAACAAGAGGCTAAACCTCCATGGAACATTGTTGCTTATACTACTGAACTGCAGGTATTGGTTAGCAAACTGGAGACTTTCCAGTTCAGGCATATCTTTAGGGAAGCTAATTACACTGCAGATTCACTCTCAAAGGAAAGCCACATGAAAAGCTATACACAACACTACTACAGCTTTCAGCAGCTTCCAAGAGAGACCAAGGGACATTACAAAATGGACAAAGCAGGCATGGCTAGCTTCAGGAGAACCAAGATGAAGAAGATCAATCAACCACATTGAAGGAACTTCTTCATACCTTGAAATATTAACTGATATTAATAATGATAATCAGGTCCATTGAAAAAGGGAGAGTCTCCCTAATTTACTGCTCTAATAGGATAATCTCCTTACCAATAGATTTAGGATTTAGAGTACCTCTCTTCTCCTTTCTTTTCCAATTGCATATGCAGGTAGTTGCAGGTCTGGAAAACTTCAAGGTGAGCAGCAGCATGTGGATCCTTGGAGAAACAAACTTAGGTGCCCCATGGTGCAGCAGTAGCAGGATGAAACAAACTACAAGTGGAAGTTTGCCTAATCCAACTACTGCAACTCAACTTTGGATGGCTGCTAAAGGATGCAATACCACAGGATCATGCATAAGGAGCCCTTTGTATTGCAATTTCAGCCTGCCTCTTACCTTACTCAGCAACAGCATCCTGCACCAACAAAGTCACAAAACTGTAACCTTCAGGGAACACATACAAGACAATAGTAGTAGCTATTATAATCTGCAGAATTATTTGCCTTTGTGCTTTTCTGTTTGTTGGTGCAGGGTGATTTGTACCAAGTGGACATGTCCAAACACCTCCAAACTTTGCAGGATTGCATCATATACTAATTTGGAAAAGCTCAACAAGTTTCAGCTCAAAAGGATAATTGGAGACGTTAGGCGAGCGACTTTGAAAAAATCAGCAGTCTTAAGCCTAAAGAGAGAGAAACTTGGTAATTGGAAGCTCCAGCTTGGGAGTCAAGCCTTCAAAATTTGCAGGGATAAAGAAAAGGCCATATATGCAAATATCATGAAGTTTCAGGTCAAACGGATAATTGGAGACGTTAGTCGGGCGACTTGGAAAAAGTTAATAGTTTCCAAAGCCCTTACTGAGGTCCCCTCCTGTTTGCTAGTTTGTGCATGCCTTGTCTTGTTTGTTTTTGGTTGTTGTATTATTTCAGGATCTTGGAGTGATGTATCAACATTCATTAACCACAAATACATAGAGAAAAGCAACAACACAAATTCCAACCACCCTGCAGCACTTAAGCTTTAGCAGGTCAGCATGTGCAGGGTGAGATGCAGCATGAGGACCTGTCCAAATGGCTCCAATCTTTGTAGGGGTTCAGAAAATAATATATTGACAAGGCCCAAGAAGTTTCAGCCCAAACGGACAATTGGAGGCGTTAGGCGAGCGACATTGAAAATTTCAGCTGCCTTAAGCCTAAAGAGAGGGCTTTTCTTCCAACTTGGGAAAAAAATCTCCAAACCTTGCAGAACTAAAGAAAGGGCTGTTTGGACATATCTCAAGAAGTTTCAACTCGATCGGATAATTGGAGACGTTAGTCGAGCGTCGTTGAAACCCAAAGCTCTCTTGGAGGTCCTCTCCTGTTTGCTAACTGGTGCAGGTTCCTATTTGCCTTTGGTTGTTTGTTGTATTGATGCAGGTTGCTGGATTGATTCATCAACATGTAATAACAACAACTACATAGAAGATATCACAAATACAACCATCAAATCAAATACAATCTCCAAACCCCCTACACAAGGACCATCCTGCTGTTTGTTTGGCTATTTCCTACCTAGGATTAGAGTAGCATTTTTCTTTTTCTTTCCTTTCCTTCTACCTTTTGACTATGCAGGAACTTGTACACATGCAACATATCAATCCACAGTTGGAGGGCCAACTATGTGTGATGCATATTACAGCAGTGGCATGATGGAGCAATTCACTATTTGGAGCTTGCAGCTTGTGGAATTCCTCCATGCAACCAGAACTCACATCAAGGGGTTGGTGCTGGAGTGTCAACAACTGAGATTGGATAGTATGCAGGCACACAAGAACTCTCCAATAGCTAAGCCACCATCTATTAAACCTCCTGGCAGCAGCAGCACCCATCAACACTCATTATGGGAGTCTAATCTGGGAGACCATTGTTCTTGTTTGTGTGGTTGTTTAGTTGTGAATGCAGGCTGCTGGAACATCAGAAGCTGCAAAATCCATGAAGCTGCAGTTGCAGATATCATGCCACAGAGTGTTGAAGCTGAATTTGAGTGGAAGCAACAACAACTTCACAGATGTGGAATGCAGCACCTACAAAGACCATCAACAAGAGGAGCTGCAACCAGCCACAGCATCCTTGCAGCAAAGAGTGATATTTGGGACTGCTTTAGAGAATTATTCCCCATTTCACATTCTGATCTGAGGAGATAACAACATGGCAGCTTAGGAACTCAACAACACACCAACACTACTCTCATGCCAAATTCCTTGATGCAGCACCTGCAACAGCTCCCCTACAACTCAAGCTTCCTGGAGCTCCTGGCTATGTCCACTTGTTATGTGCAGGAACAGAAACATGCAGCAACAAGCACTGCAGCTCAGAAGGACCATCTACAATTCTTGTTAGCATGTTGTCTTGTTTTTGTAGACATGTGCAGGTATTTTAATGAGCTGAACACTTCAAAGGAGCTGATCACTCTATCTTTGGAGGCAACAAGAAGCTGTGTACAGTTCCACAAAGAGTCAAACAGAGGGAGACAACCTTGTACTCAAAGCCCATCCTGGTTGGCATATAAGGTACCTTCAAAGGAGCTGATCAACTCACCTTTGGAGGCAACAAGAAGCTGCCTACAGGATTGCAACAGCCCTCACAGATCTTATACTTGTTTGGCTCTTTGGTTAGTTGTTTGGGCAGGTACACAATGTCTCAGAAAAAGGGAGAAAACAGCAACACATGCCCCTTCATGCATACCAGATGCATTCCATCAACAGCTGCAACAGCTAACTTACATCCAAGACTCTTGGAACTCCTTTTTGGTTTATTTGTGGATGTGCAGGTACATCCCTGATCAGCCTCGACAGAACTGGAATCATGCAAAGTGTAAGGCACACACTGATAGACTTCCAACCAGCAACTCAAGTCAGGGTTGCACCACATACAAAATGCATTTTACAAATATTCTGTCCCTCAGCTTCCTTAACTACAATCCCAAGCAAGATGACTGCTATGGCTACATTTACTTCCTATCATTTCATCCCCCTTAACTGTGATTGTTGTTGCTGCACACTTCCTTGGACCGACTTGGTACGACAAGACTAAAAAGAGCAAAGATGAAAAGAATTTTCCCATCCCATGCGAGATAGAAGTTTCGTATACTTGTTCTTCTTCAATGTAGCTATGTCTGGTACGTAGCATAGTTGGAATAGGACTAGTGTAGGTTACTTTTCTTTTTTCTCATGGAAGGAGAGAGTCTCCCTCATTTATGCTTTCATAGTTGAATTGTACCGGGAGGAGTCCTCTCACAGGTTTACTGCTTTCTAGTTATAGTTAGTATCTTTTTTGTATCGGGGATGAGTTAGCCGACCTTAATAGGTTAGCCGACTTATGAACCACCATAGGATCGGAGGTAAGGTTTATGTCCCCCTCCTTGTATTTTTAATTTGATTATTTATGTTAAGGCTTGGGGGTGTTGCCTAACCCCTGACTGTGCACGAGAGGTGGAAGCCTCGTGTAGGGTCTGTTCCCGTAAAAAAAAAAAAAAAAAAAAAACCATCCAAACCACAACAATTAAATGCGTAGTAAACTTCACACATTGCCCAATGAATATCAATCACTATTAACAGTCTATCTATAATATAGAATAAAAACCATAACCTACCTCAACCGAAGAACCGAAGTAAAGCAAGCTAATCCACCAATGTCTTTCCCTTCTTCAATGCCTCAGACCAATCTCAATCTATCAAATATATAATATTTATAAGTAAACTAATCGGTAAATACCAATTTTATATATATGTTTAACCTAGCCCCAATAACTTACTCAATTCTACAAACACGTTCCTAATCTTGATGCCACTTAACATGTCAACTCCCATATTTTCTGAATTTCAAAATTAGGGTTAACCCTCAATTAAATTAAACAATCACTTTAAAACTTGAGCCTTTCATAACGCTTCCGAATGATCAAAATCTATTCAAATACATAATCTTTATAAGAATACGAATTCAATGACACACATATAGCTATATTTATTTTCGGATCAAAAATTAGATCAAAAAGTCATCCCGAGTCATTGAAGTCAAATCTGAAATTTTCTTTCCAATTATGTTCATCATGATAAAATAAATTCACATGTCAAATTTCAGCTAAAATGGTTCGTTATTCAACCCCCAAATCAAAATTTTATGTGAAGAACCCTAGGGTCATATTTCTTTATTTTAGCATTATTTCTCCATCAATATACCCTAAAAATATGTTCATAATCGCATAAAAATTTAATTGAAAGAATGAGAATAATTACCTTGACGCTTTAGAATGAAAATCCTTATTTTTCTCTTCTCCTTTATTTTTCTTTTCTTTCTTCCTCCGTATATTTTTTTTCCCAGTTTCTGGTTCGTTTTCTTGTTAGCTTTCTCGCTGCTGCTTATACTTATATCTGATGGCTTAATGCCATCAGATTTTATATATATATATATATATATTATTTATTATTATTATTATTATTATTATTTCTTTCTTTCTTTTTCTTTTCTACTCAATTATGTATCAAAATTAATAAACTCTATCATTTTCCTTTAATAATTGGTATAGAGTGATAAACAAATTAACACTTTAACCCGCTAATTAAATAAATTATCTAAGTTTTTTCCTCAACTAAATAACCGTAAATATCAAAAAATCCAAAATACTCAATTAAAATTTTACGGGATGAGTCTTTTATGAACTAAAAATTCCTAATACTCAAAACAATCTAATGGGTCATTACATATTATTATTATTATTATTATTATTATTATTATTATTATTATTATTATTATTATTATTATTACTATTATTATTATTACTATTATTACTATTATTATTATTATTAC